>NC_142012.1:26309916-26627666 GCF_049901735.1 Notechis scutatus
AATTTTCTAGCAATTTTCTGCTATCTAGGAACAGCAGAAACACAGAGGATAATTGTTGCTGTGGTTCCTCACATTTTCATTCCAAATTAGGTCTTGCAGCATGTAGGAAAAAGTTCTATCAGAGGAAAATTGACATTAAATTTCTCTCTTGGATTTTATATATTGTCATTAGAATAATAACTTTAACTCACACTATGTGGAAAGTAGGTACTTGTGATATACAAGAGTAACTCACAGGAAGTGAGTTTGAAGATTTAATTCAGGTGGCTAGCAAATTTGACCCATTCATTCTTCTTCAGCGTGGGGAGACTGCTTTACATATGGCGGCTCGTGCAGGACAAGTGGAAGTGGTGCGCTGTCTCCTGAGGAATGGTGCTTTGGTTGATGCACGAGCCAGGGTATGTATTCACGTATGTCATACAATATTTTTTTAAAAGCTAGAAGAACTCTAGGTATACTATGATGAACAGGTTTCATTTTTTTTCTAGCAATCTTCTATAGTGAGAAGAACACAAAGATACATGGATGGATAGATGGATGGATAAGATAGAGTAGATAAGATAGAGTAGACAGACAGACAGATAACCCCTTTCCTGTTTTGAGTTGTAGGAGGAACAGACACCACTGCATATAGCTTCTCGCTTGGGTAAAACAGAAATTGTGCAGCTACTTCTGCAACACATGGCACACCCAGATGCTGCAACAACCAATGGGTATACACCACTACACATCTCTGCCCGAGAAGGCCAAGTTGATGTAGCATCAGTTCTACTGGAGGCAGGTGCAGCACATTCTTTGGCTACCAAGGTAAATTCTCAAGTTTTGGTTGCTAATGTTCCAATATTAGCCAAGTAGCACCAACATTATAATTTTATCAATAGATTGTTGTGACTAGCTTGTGTAACTAGAAGCAATGATCTTGAAATTATATTGGTCCATTGTAGTAACAATGCATGGGGGTCCTGTTATGAATGGCCAGAAGAAAGTGGCCTCTGTGTGTATGTGTATGTATGTGTGTATTCATATATCATATATTTCTATATTTTGCAGAAGGGATTCACGCCACTACATGTGGCAGCAAAGTATGGAAGCCTTGATGTGGCAAAGCTCCTCTTGCAGCGTCGTGCACCTGCTGATTCCGCTGGGAAGGTAAGAATTAGCATTCCAGTTTGAATTACAAATAACCAAGGCATTTTTGTTTTAAGCGTTAAGTATCCTAATTTTGATGTTGCATTCAATATTATATAGCAAGTAGTTGATATTGAAATAAAAATATCATTCATAATACTACACAAATACTATGCGTATTCTATTTTTACAGAAGCTTTCCCACTATTATTTGTTACAGATACTGCTTATATTCTATTGTAAAAGGCAAATTTCAATGGATTTCATTGACTGATTTTTATAGGTTTATCACATTAAGGCTTCCTTTTTATATGGTTGTTTCCATGTCATAAAAGGGGGAAAACATTATAGTTAGCACATATCAATGTTTCTACACATACTTCATAAGATCTTCTAGATCTAGTATGATTTAGTCTTACATGTACCTGCCAATTATAGTTAATGACTTGCAGTCAGACAAGAAAAGGTGGAATAAAAACAGGTATTATAAAGGGAAGATGACAAAATTGATACATTTGGCGATAGACTGTTCTTTGCAATGTGTCACTCAGTGCCAATCTCAATGTCAATATTCTGTTACCTCATTAGATAATACATATTTAATTTTCTAACTCAGGGTTGAAAGGGAGGAAAATGTATTTTCTTTAAGCTAACATGGAATAAACGATAATTACATGTTGGATATTTTGTTCAGATAGGCTAGGAGAGGCACTTGGTTGCGCATCATTCCTTACAAATTCAACCTTGATCAACTTGATGCTTTGACATGAGCTTGCTTTCCTGCCCAATCAATATAGCATTTCGAGATTCCCAGTTTGGCTTCCTTCTTCTGTATAAACACTTTGGGGATTTATTTGGCAGAGATTTAAATAACCTTGCAGCAATTTCCTCCCTCACATTCCTTCTGCTTCCCAGTTTGACCTAACCTGCAAGTTTTTGGTAATTCTTTCAGCAGCAATGCAACTGCTTGGAAATGAGGCATTTTCCTGACAAATGATTAACTTTTGCAGTTATTATACAGTGAGTGGGATTAAGGGATTCCACAATTCTTTATTTCTATCAATACACTTGGATGTAATTCTACCATGAGTATATTTGATGATGATGATGATAATAATAATAATAATAATAAGAATAAGAAGAAGAAGAAGAAGAAGAAGAAGAAGAAGAAGAAGAAGAAGAAGAAGAAGAAGAAGAAGAAGAAGAAGAAGAAGAAGAAGAAGAAGAAGAAGAAGAAGAAGAAGAAGAAGAAGAAGAAGAAGAAGAAGAAAAAAATATTTCAATGGCTATTTTCCAGGATTGCCAGAAATCCCGTAGATAATGAAAGTGTTTTATTTTACTTTTTGCTAGGAAGTACTTGAAGATTGCAATTTCTTAGTAAAAGTATATGATAAGAATTGCAATATATTAGGGCTTTATAAAATATTTTGAGTTGGAAACTGCTGCCCTAATCATAGTGAAGGACATCTTCTGATAATAGTCTGACCACTCTGAAAAAGTCTTTTTTGCTAACTGTCCTCACTCCAAATGCTCTGAGCTCAAAATAGGTCTGATTTAAGCAGAGGATACTTTTGTGATCATTGGAAGAGTGTCAGAAAGCTTTCAATAAGAACAAAACACCTGGTATGAGTCAAAATAGGGTATTTCAAGCTTGAAACATTTTAAATCCAAACTATTTTGTGCTCTGCTACATAATATATCAATTCAGAAAATTTATTGAATTTGAAATGGCTTGTTCTTTTTTTTAAAAAGCAATATTCTTTTATCTAATATTGATTTAATACTATTTTTAATATTGTTATTGATTTGAATAACATGTCTAATGTGGAATAATTCACTTTGAATTAAACATGCTGTGGGTTTTTTTCCCTGCTTTTTTCTTGCTTATTTAATCTATACTGTTGTTTTGTAATTAATGTTACTTTAAACAAAGCTAACCATTACTTAATGCTTTAACATAAACCACCCTTTCCAGAATGGTCTCACTCCCCTTCATGTTGCTGCTCACTATGACAATCAGAAAGTGGCACTACTATTACTGGAGAAAGGGTCTTCCCCTCATGCTACTGCCAAGGTGAGATTTACCATTCTACTCTAAATTTGTTGTGGTTGTTCTAAAACAGTGTTTTTCAAACTTGGCAACTTTAAGACGTATGATCTGCGGAAGTTTGTATGTTGGGGAAAACTTCTAAAATAAACAAACTAGAACCTTCCAGACAAGTAGGATCCTAAGTATCTTTCATCTTAGCTGCCACATATCCAATATGTCTGGAAGGAATCCATTTAAGGAAGGCAACTATGGATGGTATTAGAGGTGTCATTTGGAGTATTGTTTCCACTATGCTGACCTTGTCTGATCATGGAAGGCTTGGTTAATACAAGCACAGAAGAATACGAAGAAATACTAGGACAGTAGGCTAACTAGAGAAGTAAAAAAGCTTTGTGGAAAAAAAACAGTAGCAAAACACCTCTTTATTAGTACTAGAAGGTGTATGGATGTATCCAACATGTCAAATTATTCTTAAAGAAGACTTTATTTTCACCTTTACTTCTATACAAGTTATATGAATTCCAGCCAAGAACTATTAACTATTCTCAATAAAGGTTATGGATTCTATAATTAAGATTGGACATTTGAAATATCAGTGCCAACATACGCCTTACCTGGATTGCATCTGTGATTTTATGCAAAAAATCTACGGCTAATATTATTATTTAGGTGAAAGCTACAGAAAATAATGGCTATTCTCTGAAGAGACAATTTATTGATATTTTATTATGAAAGAAAGGAAAAATTAAAAGCTATATTAATACAAGGCAACTGGTTTTAGAATGGGTACACTCCTCTACACATTGCTGCTAAGAAGAATCAGATGCAGATAGCCACAACCCTGCTGAATTATGGAGCAGAGACCAATATTTTGACCAAACAAGGAGTGACTCCACTTCACTTGGCCTCTCAAGAAGGTCATGCTGACATGGTGAACTTACTTCTGGAGAAGGGAGCCAATATTCATGTGGCCACAAAGGTAACGCCCTCCTTCTATTAAGAATTAATTTTTAAACTGTGATTTAGAAAAAGATGTAAGTGTTCAACGAATCAATACAAAATATTAATTTATATTTGAGAATTAAAAGCAGGAAAATGTGTAAAAATAAGGCTAATACCTTATCTAAAACAAACAAATTGCCACATTGGTGGGATTTGCTTTTTTTAAATCTACTATTAAAATAGTAGATAATAGTAGATAATATCAATAGTAGATAATATATTCATAGAGGTTTGTGTGAGTCTGATCTCTGCTTAAATGTTAATTGGAAATTAACACTTAATTTGCAGTTAAATATGTTAGATTATTTGAGGTTTCCCTGCTGAAATAGAGAGCGCAAAATTTCACCCCAATTTTATTTGCTTGCAGAGTATTTCATTTTTTTTCTGCCTTTCTTCTCCAGCATGTGTATGAGGTCACTATCCATGGTGTTCAATTCTTTTATAATACCAAGTTTTATTTCTTCCCTCCCTCTCTTGTCTTGTTCCTACCTATAACCTTTGTGTTCTCCAATATGTAACAGGAATTGGAAAGATACTGTGAATGAACTGACAGTCTGAAGAGTTCATGATAATTGTTAGAAAGAAGTTGTTTGAATATAAAGCCAACTGAATTTCATTATGCTTACTTCTGAGATGACATATTTAGGAATATAACACTACATTACAGCCTTTGCTAGGTTTGAGTTCCATGAGCCAATGTGGTCTCAGCTTGTGATATTTATTAATTTTAATTTTCAGAGTGGACTGACATCTTTACATTTAGCAGCTCAAGAAGATAAAGTAAATGTAGCTGATATGCTGATAAAGCATGGAGCAAACAAAGATGCTCAGACTAAGGTATAACAAACAATAACTTCCAAGACAATAAAATAACTTTCCAATGCCTTATCACATTCTCTACTTACGCTTTTCGGGGGTCCTTTTCATTTAGCTGGGTTACACTCCACTAATTGTGGCTTGTCACTATGGAAACATCAAGATGGTGAACTTCCTTCTGAAGCAAGGAGCTAATGTCAATGCTAAGACAAAGGTAAATGTTAATAGTTTCCTTCCATTCTCATTTACAAACAAGCACATCGATATTAATTTATATTTAACAGATTTACAACATTATATTTGTAAGAAATTTGAAAGAAGAAGAGTCGATTTCTCAGTGAAGTAGTTTGTGAATAATGCAACATTAATAATGTACTTGACTAAGTACAGAAAATAATGCACAGTTAATCATTATCATTGTGGCCATGGAATTCTGAAATTTTGGACGTCTAAATGACAATGCTAATGCATTTCATTGGCATCGATATGACAAAAACTAGTCTAAAAATGTTCAGTTAAAATTAAAAAATATGAATGATACACCAAATGGTACAGTGTTATACTTATTTTAAAATCATAAGTGTAAAATGGTAGTGCATCCTGTAAATACTGTAAATACTGTATTTTCATATTAATTTATTAAGCTTATATGCTACCCATCTCACCTCGAGGTGAATCTAGATAGCTTACAACCCATACAAACAACAAGAGAAAACATTAAAATAATAAATACTAATGCTCAAATTGATTAAAAAAATTAAAACAAAAAGATGGCAAGGAAGAGAGAGCAAGGTGCATACAGGAGCAGCTGAGGTCTTATCTCAGTCCATTAACCACTTCAAGTATAACCCCTGCTCACGTATGACCCACCCCCATGCCAATTGTCCAAGCCAGGTCTTCAAGCTCTTTCAGAAGACCAGAAGGATAGGTGCAGATCATACCTTAGGGACATAATGCGCCAGGAGGGCAGGAGCCATGGCAGAAAAGGCTCTTCTCCTGCACCCTGCCAGTTGAAATTCCTTGACTGAAATTCCTTGACAGCATGTCAGTGTGGGTGGGGCAACACGGGTGTGATAGTTCCTCAGATAATACATATTAATGACAGAAAAAGATCTGGGCATCATAGTACATACAAAGTAAACAGCACTGTGAAAAAGGCATATTTTATGTAGGGATCCCTAGGAAAGGAACTAATAATGAAAATTCAAACATAATGCCATTATACAAATCTACAGTATGTCCAGGGGTGGGATTCAAATTTTTTAACAACCAGTTCTGTGGACATGGCTTAGTTAGTGGGCGTGGCTTGGTGGTCATGTGACTGGGTTGATGTGGCTTGGTGGTCATGTTATTGGCTGGTCGTGGCCAACTCAATATCACTCACATCGAGGCATGCATCTCTTCGTCTGGCCTCTCATGACTGGGGATGCTGCAACAGTCGTAAGTGTGAAAAATGGTCATAAGTCACTTTTTTCAGTGCCATTGTAACTTTGAATGGTCACTCCACACAAACAAAGTACCAGCAAAAGAAGGAAAAAAAACTCCAGAGAAGTTCCCGAGACAGGAAGTCTAGTCCTGCCAAGAATGTAATAAGGGTTAACGGAGAGGCAGTTTCTGTAAGCAACACCAGAATGTTTCCTTCCTGCCTTCCTTACAGGATTAGGTCAATAATTTCTTCTCACAACCGGTTCTCTGAATTGCTTAGAATGTTAACAACCGGTTCTAGCGAATAGGTGTGAACTGGTAGAATCCACCACTGAGTATGTCTGGCTGTAAAATCTGGCTGCTACACTTGATAAAGACTATAACATACCTGGGGAAAGTGCCAAAAAGACCAGCCCAAATGATCAGAGCCCTTGAACATCATCTGCATGAGAAAGGGTTTTAGAAAGTTTGAGTTTGGAAAAAAAAAGTGGAGAGATGTGACTGAGGTGTATAAAATTCTGAATGTATAGAGAAAGTCTCCACAGAAAATATTTTTTCCTTCTCTAAAAATCAGGACCAGGAACCATCAAAAAAGCTGATTTGAAGGAGATTTGAAATGGACAAAAACGACCTTTCCACACAGTACAGCAATCCCCAATCTTTATAGCTTAGCACATCAGCAGCGGTGGTGGCAGGAAGAAGGGGTTGGTTTCACACATAGGCCTACTATATACACAAATGGAGCTTCATGTGCTTTCTCATTACTTCTACGGCCCGGTTCCCTATGGGCCGCGGACCAGTACCAGTCCAAAAACTAGGAGTTGGGGACCACTAACATATTGCATAAGTAATTTATACTATACTATAAAGTTTAGTAATGGCCATTAACCTGGATGGCTTGAAAGGAGATAGTATAAAATCATGGAGGATACAATTTGAAAAGTATCTTAACCTTAATCATGCTTAACCGAGGGTTACTTCTGGGTTGGGAATAGCATGCTTTCAAATATCAGCTGTAGAAGAATAGCAGTAGGAAAGGTGTTTGTAAGTACCTCAGGGCTGTGAGAAATAAAATGCTGGACTACATTTATAAATAAAATGATGGCATTGGTAGAGTACTTCTATGGAAATATATGTTTATTTCTGAATTTTCCATACCAGTGTTATGTGCGGGAACCCTTAAAAGATAAGCCTGGTTGAAAAGATTTACAAGAAAAAAATTAGGAAAACAACTGTATGACTGTAAAAAATGTACTGTAAATAAATATAAGTAGATATAATTTAAAGTAATTTAAATTTTAAATGTACAAGAATCATAAAATTTCACTTTCTTGTTATATATAGTTAATATTATTCTACCTCTGTATTATGTAAACCTGGTTGCTTCCTGAGTTGAGAAGCAGTCCAGGAGGGAATACTTGGCTATTTGCATAGGAAAACTAGAATTAAAAATTCTGGGTTTTTAAAGTTAAATTTGCTCCAGAGCATGTGGGACCACCAAACTATCATTGCTCACTTCCCCATTTGCTCATTTGAATCTTTTTCAATATTATTTAGAATAAATTCAATGGTGTTACAATAGTGAGAATTTAACAGGAATATTGTTGGCAGGCTTAAGACAAAAAAGCTGTGAAAATTGCAGGTTGTAGGTAAGCAGAATATGTGTAACACGGAGCAAAACATATAAATGCTTACTTTAGTTTTCCTATCTCTCTTCCCCCGCTCCAAATAAAACATCAGCAACTTGAAAGACAGTTACATATGCCAAAATAAGAGATATAGTTTATAATTTTACAGAACATCAACACAATCAAATTTCATGGTAACCTAAAGTCTTGTTTTCGTTGACCCATTGATTGCTTTTTTAAAATCTTAATTTCTAAAAATTAATAGGGATTTGATCAATGTTAGCCTACCTTCTATCATTAATAATATATGAAAAAATTGGTCATTGGTGTTCGCTGCCTGATGAAAACAGCTGGCATCACTGTGGTTAATGCTTCTGTGAAATCAGGAGAATATTAAAATAACTGCATTTTAGGATTTTTGTCCCCTTTATATTCTTAAACATGCTAACTACCACTAATTTCAGAATGGATACACTCCTCTGCACCAAGCTGCCCAGCAAGGTCACACTCACATCATCAATGTTCTTCTTCAACATGGGGCCAAACCAAATGCAATCACTGCGGTAAGATTGTGGAATACTTACTTATATACTTGCAATGATTTGTTTTTAAGTTTTGAACTCCAAAATGTCTTAAAAGGTAAATTAGATTAGTCAGCTGGGATCAGATGGAGGGATGTGACTACTTGGAGAACTTGTAGTATGTCAGCTAAAAAGAAATTACAATTAATAAGAAAAAAATGGTATGTATTGTATACATGAAGTCTTTAAACTATAGAATGATATCATTGCACATACAATATATGCATGTCGTCATAGTTTATGATTAAACATGCAGCTGCTGAAAAACAATATGATGCAATGGTAATAGTGAAACACGAACTTTATCACATGAGTCATGGTGGCGCAGTGGTTGCAATACAGCACTGCAGGCTGACTCTGCCCACAGCCAGGAGTTCGATCCTGACCGGCTCAAGGTTGATTCAGACTTCCATCCTTCCCGAAGTTGGTAAAATGAGGACTCAAATTGTTGGAAATATGCTGACTTTGTAAACTGCTCAGACAGTGCTGTAAAGCTCTATGGAGCAGTATATAAGTCTAAGTGCTATTGCTATTGCTACAGACCTATTTTTGACACTCATTCTACTGTAGCAGAGGCAGATCTGATTGGTTTCCTTTACCTGATCCTTCTATAAACATTGATTCAATACAATGTATCATTTTTTTAATTCATAGAGAATTAGTTAAAGGAATTCAGATTGGTTAGATCAGGGGGGGTTAAACTCGTGGGCCACAGGCCGGATGCATCACATGCTGGTTTAGTGAAGGGGGGAAAAGTTGCGATACATCATGTGACAAAGACGTGGCCATACGAGTTTGACACCCTGGGTTAGATAATATTGTGATACTAGTATGTTTACTATTCTTTTTTTTTAAATTAACAACGAGGAAACGGCATGATGCTGAAACAATAATACAGATACAGAACAATAGTTATCACTTCTGTATTAACTTATTACATTACTATATTGGCAATTAAAACAAAGTTAGTTCTTTTTTTCCTAAAGTAAAAAAAAATACACTTTAGAGTCTGAATATTGTATATTTGAGGGTTTTTTTGTAAATGAAAGAATGTATATAAACACATTTAAAATATACTGAATCTTTTTTTTTGTTTTTGTTTTCTGGGTATGCATCAGCTGTACCATGTCCATATTTGGTCTAATATTTCTGAGTTGGAACCTCTTACATTTCTGCTGTATCTGGGTTCTATTAACACTACCATCAAAATCACTGCCAATTAAAAGCTTTTTGTCAAAATTATTCAAGAACACACGTAGCAAATAAAAAAAATCTAATGAGATGCAGAAAGCTGTGGGTTAAATTATTAAAAAGTGTGCACTTTAAAAAAATACAGCATAACAGACAGATGTTCTGAGTTTATGTTTCCATGGCAATTGCTGCTATAGTCTGAGCAAAGTTGCAAAGGTTTTTTTTCATAGTGAATGACTTCTTTTGGATGGAAATGTTGGTTCATTTAGTTCTGGGTGTGATCTCATTGGTTCATGTCACAGTATTCCTTTCCCTTCTCTCCTCCTTCAGAACGGCAACACTGCATTAGCGATTGCTAAGCGTCTGGGATACATCTCAGTCGTAGATACATTAAAGGTTGTAACAGAGGAAGTAATCACCACTACAACTGTGAGTACAGCAGACTTTTTTTTCCCCATTATTTTATTCTGGTTTTGTTTATTTCAGGTATCTTTTAAAAGGAGTAAATTAATTACGTCCAGTGTAATTCAATACTTATCGGTATATCCATATGGGAGAAGTGTTAAGCATATACATAAATGTAATAAAACATAGCTCACAGTGATATTTGAATTTTATGCCTTTTCTACAAATCTATAAACATTTCCAGTTAAATTTCATGTCAATTGTGCATTGCCTTTAATATTTAGTTATTTGGGTCATATTTCATTATCATTATGATATTGGGGAAGGGTTCCTGTGGGCAGCCAATATAGGAACTTTCTGTATCCCTGATTATAGAAAGGTTTTCATATTGCAACGAAGAAGTGAACAAAAATTTTGTAACTAGGAAGGTAATGGAGGTGCAGTTAAATCATACTTTAGATGTATTTACTAGATGCTTCATTCATTGTTTACTTTGAATATTTTATTTATTAATTAAGAAAAGGCAATTTTATATCACTCTTAAAGCTTTGACTCCATCTTCCACATTATATTCATTTATTTAGTTAATGACTAACTAAATTTCATATTTTCATATTTACATCAAATATGAAAGTGAGCTTGGATTTATTAGATATCCAGCTTAAAAACGATAGTCACTTGGTACGAACAAGGGATTTGAGGCAGAAGTGGATGGGTTAAAAACAGAAATGTTCCTCATCTTATACTTGTTAGTATTTTAAAATATTGAAATTATTTGGTTCTCTACCCATCAAGCTTATACAATGGAGCACACTGAAGCCTGCTATTTACAAATAATTTACCAAAACTAACCTAATCCTTTTAATAGTAGATGCAAACATGATCCATGTGCTTGGCAGTGACAAGACTCTTGATATTTGTAGAGAAGCAGAAAAATATAAAGGAGGAACAGTTTTAAGTAGAACAGACTTTTAAGGTTCACAAATATCTTTAACATTGTGTTTAAACTTACTGTATCTTAGGGAATAGGTATTCAAATGGAGGGACATTTTTTATAAATATGTTTATAATATTTATATTTATATATTTTTATAAAAATATCTTGCTGTGTAACTTTTTTAAAAAACATTCAAACAATTAAATTAATTCTTTAAAAAAAGAAATTTCAGTTCTTAAGATGAAGTCCAAAGAGTTGCTGTTTAGGAAAAGAATTTACTGTGACATGAAAATGTCATATTTGAACAAGTTTACTGCTAACTTAAATATCTCTTTAGTGTGGCTTTATGCATAGGCAGCTGAGTATCTGAAAATCAGGCATCTCACCAATTAATACTTTTGTTAAAAAAAGAATTGAATTTAAACACAATCTTCTTTTTTGTAATCATCTAGACAAAGATAGAGAGAAACAAATGACCTCTCTTTTTTACAGACTGTCACCGAAAAGCACAAGCTCAATGTACCTGAGACTATGACTGAAATTTTGGATGTTTCTGATGAGGAAGGTGAGTTCATTATGAACCACTTGGTTTCTTTATGTATGTATTTATAAAATGTATTTATTGCTTTCATCATGGGTAGTTGTTAAAGTTGTAGAAAAGTTAAAAGTACTTAAATCTTACTGAAAATAGAAATATAAATTGAAATATGTACCAAACTTACTAATATATATATAATATATGTCTTCTTAAGTTTTCGCAGGTACTTACATGTATGGTATTCAGCTTTCTTCGGGTATTTTCCCACATCATTATAGTTGTGCTTTTAAAGTTGTAGCAAGGTTTCGGAAGAATCTCATCTGCCATCTCACAGACGAACACAATACAGAAGCCTGATGATAATATTTTTATATATATATTCAGCTGTAGACATGTTTTTTATTAAGTAAAATATCTGTGACATTTTGAATAGTCTGGGCCATAGTAGTAGCACCCATAATGACAATAATTGGCTTTAAAGTGGCCGGCACAAATAGGCAAACAAAACTCCTCCACATTTCTGTGTTTACAAAATGTTTTGTTGCCATTTGGAAGCCAGTTACTATTGTTTCAGATGTCCCTGGGCTATGGCATGCAAAATTGGAAAAAAAGACAATACTGATTCAGAGGTACTAACAATTATCAATTATAGGAAAATCAATTATCCCAATGCCATTTTCCTTAGTGTAAACTGCCTGCAAGCATACACACATTATTGTTTTTTTTTTTATAAAAGTTTTATTGATTTTAACAACAAACCCAACAAAAACACACCCCCCCCCCCCCCCCCCCCCCCCCCCCCCCCCCCCCCCCCCTAAAACATAACCCCCCCCCCCCCCAACCTTAATGTGTTCTCAAAATGGATCGTATAGCTTATGTACGTCATGATTTTCAAATGAAGCATATTACAGGTCATCCCAGGGGTGGGATTCTACAGGTTCGCACCTATTTGCTAGAACCGGTTGTTAACATTCTAAGCAGTTCGGAGAACCGGTTGTTAGAAGAAATTACTGGCCTAATCCTGTAAGGAAGGCAGGAAGGAAACATTCTGGTGTTGCTTACAGAAACTGCCTCTCCGTTAACCCTTATTACATTCTTGGCAGGACTAGACTTCCTGTCTCAGGAACTTCTCTGGAGTTTTTTTCCCCTCCTTTGCTGGTACTTGGCTTGTGTGGAGTGACCATTCAAGGTTACAATGGCACTGAAAAAAGTGACTTATAACCATTTTTCACACTTACGACTGTTGTAGCATCCCCTCAGTCATGCGAGCCAGGCGAAGAGTGCGTGCCTCGATGTGAGTGATATTGAGTTGGCCACACCCAGCCAATAACATGACCACCAAGCCATGTCCACCCAGTCACATGACCACCAAGCCACGCCCACCACCTAAGCCACGCCCATAGAACCGGTTGTTAAAAATTTTGAATCCCACCCCTGGGTCATCCTCATTTAGCAACTGTCTCAAACATGACTTTTTGAAATTATGAAGCTAACGGTAATGTAACTTTGTGGACATTGCCTGTATTTAAGCCCTTCAGGGTGTCTGTTTTTCAGTCATGTGTTCACTGTTAGAGTCAGTATTATATCACAGTGTTGTCCTGTCTCTGATGTGTTGCTTGTCCTGTTCCTGAGCTGCTTTTGTCAGCAGTGTGGCACATCCCTCAGTGTGCTAATTGCAAGTAACAAAGTCACTTCAGTGACCTTAATTGGTTGGCTAGAAATTTCTGCTTGCAGCTGCTGCCTAAAACTGACAAGATCTGACAATTTCACACTGAAGGCTTTTGATTGCTGAAATAAAATCATAAGTATAGCATGGAGAAATAATTTCATTTAACAATTGCTTTGCTTAATGACAGAGTCACTGGAAGCAATTGTGGTCACTAAATGAGGATTACCTATAATGTAACTTTGTTCCTTATACATTCCTTTGTAAACAATTTCCCCTAAAATTAATGTATGTATTATGCAGCTTTAAAACATTCTGATTATGACCATTCCACTGATGAGGAAGCCTTTAGTGATGCAGGTACCGTGGAAACAACTGTTGGAGAATAAAAAAAATATTTTTAATCTAGCTTAAATGATTTCCTTGTTTAAAAATAGATTTGAGCACCTAACACTTAGACATTAAATTTGATTGTGCATCTGTGCATGTTCTCCAAATGGAGAAAAAGAGCTTAAACTATTACTAATATGAATTTGAGTTATCATTTTGGGAATGTCTTACAATGTTAATTAAAAGTTTAATAATCCTATAATTTCAAATGTTATTAATTTAAAATAAAATGAGACACCGTAACATTTCTTATACATCAGCATTTTGTAAGCAGTTCAGTATTATTTGATTAATATAGAAGAATGAAGTTATGAGACAAGCCTGTCATTAAGAAGAAAGTTGACTTAATAAATATTGTCACATTTGAAGTAGGAAATCGCCCATCATAGTTGCTATGCTTTACACAATTCTGCAATCCATAGCACATATGCTACTGTATAATATGCAAAACACAGCTTTATATATATAATTTGCATCAACTTATTTCAGTAACTTGGTGGATTTTATGATTGAATGTATGTTTGTACATGGCCAAAACATTTATTTTTTTTATTTATTGTAAACATGTTTTACATCTTAAACCCCATAAGCTGTCATTATGAATCCAGAATGATGCTAAAAGTAAGGAACGAAGAGAGAAATATCCACCAGCAGTCACCATCTTTTGATGCACAGCATGTACTTACGCACATAAAAAAAGGTTTTGATCCTATGATCCAATTCACCTTTTTTAAATCAAGGATGCTGAGGCTTCTGCTAAAAAAAATGTCCATCTCTGTGTTAGAAAGTTGAAAAGACAGAAAAATGGAAGAATTTAATGTAGTATTAGGAGTGTGTAGCTCCTGGAGACTCTTAATTTGAGGGTGAATGTTCGTTCTCCAGGGTTGGTTTCCAAATGTTTCATTACCAGGCTAGGTAACGTAAGAGTGTAGTGGATGTCAGTGTCAGTGTTCTTCTGTTTATAAGGGCTTCAGGTGTGGGTGTGTCAAGTGAGGGTCTTATGATGGGCAGGTAATGCCCAAATCATTACACACAACACAACCAACCGCCATGCAAAAACTAACTGTACCATGCACAAAAGGGGTGTTGGAAATGACAGCCAGAATTCTCCAACACCTAATAATAGGAATAGCCCACAAACCCACAGCCACACTTCAGCAGGCATTATCCAGAACCAAACACAAGAGAGAGAAGGATGAAAGAAACAATGTAATCTACAAAATCAACTGTAACCATTGCAACCAAGTTTGCATGGGACAAACTTCACACCAGTTAAAAACCAGGACCCATGAACACCAGCTGGCAGTCAAATGCCATGATCCCAAGTCCTCAATCTCTACTCACACTGATACCAAACACCACCAGTTTGATTGGAGCAACAAAAATCATCGGCCATGCTACCACCTGCCATGTTTGTGAGTTCATCAAAGCCCGGCACTCCACAAGCAATTCCGTCAACAGACACATTGACCTACAACCATCCTATGGACCACTCAGAATCCAAATCAATCACACAGCTAACCAGAGAAAGCACCAACTCTCAACCAACCCATGCAACCTCTCACCAACAGTTCACCTCCCAGTGACCCTGACCTGATGTAACTCCCCATCACAAGTCTCTCACTGATGACTCCCAACTGACCCATCACAAGACCCTCACTTGACCCATCCACACCTGAAGCTCTTATAAACAGAAGAACATTGACACTGACATCCCTTAAACTCCGCTGAAGATGTTACTTAGCCTGGTAATGAAATCAGGGGCGGGATTCTACAGGTTCAGATAACAGATAATAGATAATCAGAGTTGGAAGGGACCTTGTAGGTCATCCAAGCGGGAGACCCTATACCATTTCTGACAAATGGCAGTCCAATCTCTTCTTGAAAGTCTCAAGGGATGGCGCTCCCACAACTTCCGAGGACAAGCTGTTCATTGGTTGATTGTTCTCACTGTCAGAAAGTTTTTCCTTATTTCCAGGTTAAATCTCTCCTTGTTCAGTTTTGCACCTATTCAGTAGAACTGGTTGTTAACATTCTAAGCATTTTTCACACTTACGACTGTTGCAGCATCCCCACAGTCATGAGAGGCCAGGTGAGGAGATGCGTGCCTCAATGTGAGTGATATTGAGTTGGCCATGCCCAGCCAGTCACATGACCACCAAGCCATGCCCACCAACTAAGCCACGCCCACAGAACTGGTTGTTAAAAAATGTGAATCCCACCCCTGAATGAAATGTTCACAAACAACCCACAAGCTTGGAGAACAAACCTTCACCCTCCTCCTAAATCTAATCTACATATATTCACCACTATTGAAGACTTAATTTGATAGATTTGGCATTAAAGCAGGTAAACTATTCACACTATTGAGATTTTCAGAAAAATAGTTTTAAAATTCTAGAGTTATCACATGTAAAGTATTAGAATATGCAATGCATTTATTTAATATAGACAGTTCCTAAATTTATTACTTTTCAAAAGATTCACATGGACATTTGTAGCTGTGGCATTTGACAGCCCCACTTCTCATCATGAAGTAAAAGCAGATGTTGGTGTTTTTATTTTCCTAGCTTCCTGATGTGCTTTCAGAGTTATACTTGACTAACAAGATATGATGTTCATCTGCAATTACTTAACTCCTAATTCTTTGAGTCTTTAACCAGACAACATGACTCTTTAAAGCAGCGGGGTAATATTTTCAAAACTTTGACCTGAGTAGTAACCATGGTTACAAAATGAAGAACAACACTATAAAAAGACTGAAAGTAGATACCCAAATCCAGAGCTACGGCTTTCTGTAATGTTTCCAATAAAGAAATCTCTTCACTGTCTTTAAGGTAATGCCCTACTTAGCTGTTAATTAATATCAGTTACTTGATGGGCAAGAAGATAATATGATTATCACATCAATCCAGGGATGTTGATGAGTTGACAGTGAGACTATTTTAATTTCCCCAAAAATGCATGTAATATATATGTTAGGAATGTAAGTCACCTAACAGTTGGGTTACACTGCTAGGAAATGTGAAAATATTTCACAGAACCCAAGCTTTCTCTCTGGGACAGGCCACAGTGCAGTTATACACATGGTGCTCTTCATAATTCCAGGATCAGTGTCAGTGACATTTGAATTCAAATAATCAGATAGCAAGTCATGGGAAAGACTACTGCCTGTGATCTTGGATAACCACTATTAAAACAGATAATACAAAGCCAATTGTGTGTTTATTATTGTGGCATTTATTACGGTGTTTTTAACTGTTAGCTGCTCAGAGTTCTCAAAATGAGATGGATAGATGAAATCAACCTATCAATAAATAAACAAACATATAGGGATTCGTCTATAGCCTGAATTAGTTTTTCTTCAAATCAGTCTACATTTCTGATATAAATTTTATTTGCCTAGAATGTTCATATCTGTCCATTCTGCATTCCTACATTAGTCTTGAAATTCTTATACATAATATAAAACAAACATTGATTTAAATAGTTCATTCAGATAATTTTTGTAACTAATAAAGCAATGGTTAAGATTTACATTTCCTACACAACAAATATCTTCCTAAAAAAAAAAAAAAACAGATTTTCAGAGAATGAGTCAAGGCAGAGAGTTCTACCAGGAAGACAAAAGAATGATATGGCAATAATGATTGAGTTACAGTATTATAACGTTATATGCCATATTTCAGTCATTATTGTCATATCATTTTTGATTTATAGATTTATAGAGACACAACATTCCCTTTTCTTATATTGAAAATATTCAGAGATTTTTCCAGAATCCCAGAAGTAAAACTCAGGGAATTAGTCCTACTAATACTATTCACTCTGGCACAAGACGAATGATTATATGTGATTTGTAGAGATCTTATATTAATTTAATCCTATGAAACTGACTAGAGTTTCCTTAAGATATATTAACTCTTTGTGCTTGCTGTGCTTTAAGAGTGACAGTAACCATGTCTGTTTTATGTGTCTCATTCAAATTCTAAAAGAATTCTATTGATGACTGGTTTTGGGAATTTGTGTATTGAATGAAGGTGATGACACAATGACAGGAGATGGGGGAGAATATCTGAGACCTGAAGATTTGAAGGAACTAGGTGATGATTCCTTACCTAGTAGCCAGTTCTTAGATGGCATGAACTATCTGAGATACAGCCTGGAAGGAGGCCACTCTGACAGGTACCACTTTATGAACAATACAGGAATTTTCCTACTGCAATTATCTGTATTATTTTTTTCTGAGCAGCCACTCAAAACGCAGATGATTATTAGGGAGGAAATAGATCTGTTTTATTTCTTAAAAGGCGTGAGGAAAAAAATATTCAGGAGATACTTAAACGAAATATGCTTCATTAAGAAGAAAAATAAACTCTGCCGGAAAAGATGTTAGCAGTAACAATTGTAAAAGTCTATTTGTTCTTTTATAAGTTTCTGAGAGCTCTGCTTTTTAGGTATTCAGTTATAAAAGAGCATTTTGCACCATAGAACAAAAGAAACATCTAAGGAGTACAATGTGTAATGCAGTTCTTGCATTGTAAATTTAGAAAATGTATTTGTCTTTTGCATTAGTAACATATGGTTAAATACAGATCTCTTAAAACAAAGTGGTATAGGGATTTTAATTTCAGAACTCTGTAATGACACAGTATAAAAACAGGCTAGTTTCTTCTTTATGTGTCAGTAGATTCTTTAATTTAAGAATTTAGACAATGCAATTATCAAAAATATTCAGAACAGAGGACTTTAAAATAAAATTCCATCCTTTATTATTAAAAATGAAAGTACAACATTGACTTTGTTGTATAAATAAAAACAGACTCATAAATGAAGATGCAGTTGTGCAACCAGAAAAACATTTATAATAATTACATACATGTTTAATAAGTTCTAATAAGTTCTGTTGGAGTAAATGTATAACATCTACCTACTATTGTATAAAAAAAGATGAGAATAACATGAATAATAAACATTCATCTTGTCAGCCTTCCTTCACATCAAGGAACAAAATTACATCAAAACAAATCATGTTTGTAGGTATTTAAATGATGCTCCAGGTTGGAGAAGACTAGAAAAAAAATAACTACTTAGGACAACTATTTTAAATACTTTTTAGGCAGTTATTACGGTAGTTAAAATTAGCTTTCCAGTGAAACACAGTGATTGTGTGGAGACAGACAATATACAAAAGAGCCTTGTGAGTTTCGCAAAAGATGCAGCTAGTTTAACCATTCTGAAATTGTTTATGCTACTGCATATTGTGAAGGATCTCGTTCAAATGTTTTGTACAGCCCAAATATATTTATCTAAGCACTTTCACAGGCTTGTATATACAATACAATATACAATCCTTTAATTTCCAGCCAAGATTGGCTTCCCACAATTTTATATTAGTCCTAGACAATCTATGACCCATTGTATCATTGTATCAGAAATACTTCCTTACCTAAACTTACCTAAGTGAGAACAGGTAGGTTAAAAAATAACCCAGTGGAAGCTGGGGTGACTTCTGATTTCCTGTCAGCTTCCCCATTGACTTTTCTTGTGGGATGTTGCCAGGGACTATGGAAAATGATGATTATGTGGCTATGATAATCGTTTTCCAAATTTCAATCCAATAGAGGATAATTGTAGCTCAGGATTGAAATAAGGGGTCCTTGATACTCTGAGCTTGATTGTTGTTGTTTTTTGCAGACAATTCATTACCAAACTACATTATAAATGCTAATACAAAGGTTTGCTCTTATTTTATATTCTAATGACTCGAGCCACTAGAATGTAAAATGAGGGCAAACTGCACTCTCTACTAACATTGATGATGTTACCTAGTTTGGTAATGAAGCACCTGCAAGAGAACAACCAAGCTTAGAAAGCCTCAAGACCTCCTCAAATATCAATCCTACAACTGTAATGGCCCCCAGATTTTAGATGCACTCTTTAAGTTGCACATTTGAGGTTTAAAAATTGTTTCCCTATAATGCATTGTTTCATGCTATTGAAGGTTACAGACCAAATTTTTTTAATAGATATGGATATGTAGCCTATACATGACAAATGACCTTGCTTTCAAAATGGATCATCACTACAGAAAACAAAGCTTGTTCTCAATGCCACTTGATTTCTGCTGTGGGATATTTCAAACTTACCATCCATCTACACCAGGGTTGTCAAACTCGATTTCATTGAGGGTCATATCAGGGCTGTGTTTGACCTTGGGGGACAGGGATGGGAGTCCATGTGGCCAGCTCACTATTGTGTTGGGGGTGCCTGTAGGCCCAGTTACCATGCCAACAAACATGGGCTCCCAAGTTCCATTTTTGGCTATGACGGCCTCCTGCAATCCTCTGCCAGTGAAAACGGAGCTTGGGAGGGCTGCATGCAATCCTCCTGACCTCCGTTTTTGCTGGCAGAAGCACCACAAGCCAGTCCTTTACTGTTTTGAGGGTGGACTGGTGGGCTGGATCTGTCTCCCAAGCCTTGAGTTTGACACCCCTCATCTATACAACCACATTTCAAGAACTGTTTTGTTTTATTCATTAGAATCTCAGAGGACCTTTAAAAGTGTTCCATGTTTTTTTTATTTCTATTTTCCTTCCTTTTTATGCTTTCAATAGTACTATGCCCAGGTAGGTATTATGAGGCCTAGAAGCAATGCTTTCTGTTCTTCTTTAAGGCATCCATCTTTTCCCCCCAAATCCATTTTGCAAGCTTGCCAAGGAAAAGCTTTTTAGAGTTTGTAAAGTTTACAGGACAACTAAAATCTGTTCTGACTACAGTTAGGAATTAGCTCAACCAAAGTTTTATCACACTCCGTAATGACATCTAGAAAAGTGCTAATTAAAAATCAGCTTTAGAAAATGCCACAATGTGAATGCTTATTACTACTAGCTAAATTTCTTCTTACAGCGGGAAGTGATGGGTACTATACTACGATACTGCTCTTTCTGGCCATTTTCTGTTCTGATATACCGTATTTGCCGGCGTATAAGACGACTGGGCGTATAAGACGACCCCCCAACATTTCCACTCAAAATATAGAGTTTGTTATATACTCGCCGTATAAGACTACCCCCTCTTCCACACACCTTCCACTTTTGCACTTTTTTTTTTTTGACGCACTTTTCTGCTTTGGACAATTTTGAAATGAGCTAATCCAATTTTGAACCAAGAATATGCAAATAGCTATGGAGTTTAGAAATGAGTTTTAAAAATATTTTTCATTGCTTACCATTAAGCGTAAAATATGTTGTAAATAAAATGAGAACACAGGAAACGTTCTCTTCTCAATACAGCTGATCTCTCTCTCTCTCTCTCTCTCTCTCTCTCTCTCTCTCTCTCTCTCTCTCTCTCTCTCTCACACACACACACACACACACACACACACACACACACCAAAACCCGGACACTGAAAAGGCTGCCAAGGAACAGTATATTCAATGCCTTCTCTTTAATCAAGAAACAAGGAATTCCTTAGAATCTTTTTTTTCCCCAAGTGGCCCTCTTTAAAAAAAAAATGGAGGTAACACTTTCATTCAAAAAGTCTTCCAGTATCTGGAGTCGCTCAGACATATTGAAGTGAGGCAGGAGAGTAAGTGAAATTTGAAATGATCCAGCTACCGTTTTCTTCCCCTCCCGCCCGAAGGCCATTATCTCCACGTCAAAACGAACGAGGGAGGCAAAGAAGCCAAACACGCTAAAAAGGATCTCTTTATTTTCCTACACAAGGTCACACCTACTTTTCCGCATTCAAAGGACAACCTCTCCTCACCACCACACACACACACACACACCCCAATACCCGCAAACAATGTTCTGGGCATTAATCACCATTGCTACATTAACCTGGTAAATTTATACCCTGCCTCCCCAGTGTTGCTTTGACGGCTGGATTTCACACAGCGGGCGCCGCTCGCTCTCTTCTCCGCTCTCCCACCGTTCGCACATGTTGGAAGCACCGTAAAACCTGATAATCCACCCGGGGCCCCCATCCTTAACCTACAGCCGCCCGCATGCAAAACCTGCGTGCAAAAAGAAAAAAAAGAAAAGAAAAGTACGCCGCACGTGAGGATCTTGAATCCTCTCCTCCCACACCGCTAAGGAAGGAAGAGGGGGAAAGGTTGTGCAGCGCGTGGCGAGTGACACCCGCCACACACACACACACACACACACACACACACACACACCACCCCCCCAGCCTCCTCCCGGCTGCAACTCAAGCTCGAAGTGGGAGTCGGAGTCCTCCCGGCGTATAAGACGCCCCCCACTTGGAGGCATGTTTTTCAGGGCAAAAAGTCGTCTTATACGCCGGCAAATACGGTAGTTATTTTTATTTTTCTTAATTAAATGAAGTGTATCAGAAAATAATAGAATAAATTGCTCTGTGTACGATGTAATAGGAATGAATTCTTTGGGAAAACATTGATGACTGCAGAAAAAAAAGTCCTTGCATCAGAGCAGGAGTAAATTATGTTCTTTTTTTTGTGCTGCTTCAAAGCTGAAAAATCCAGCTTTGAAAAATATTGATAAAGTAATAGTGGGTTTTGAAGCAGATAAAATAATAGAATGAAGATTAAATTTATCTTAATATGACAATAGTACATTCTTGATTTTGTATCTAAAGAAGAAGGCACTTTCATTTTTTCTACAAATTCATCACAAATTTCTACTATTTTTGTAGTGGCAAAATCCCTATTTTATACTAAGAATCCTGTATTTAATTACATTTCCCATATTATAATATGTATTGAACAGATAATGTGGGCTTTGTTTTACTACTACTAGAATTAGTCAAATGCTGTGCCCAAAAACTCATAATTTTAGTTTTATAAAGTCCTTATGTGTGAATGCTTGTTACTTATACATCATTAAATGAGAAGTAATGGATTTGGGCTATTAAATCTTTTGCCAATTGTTTATGTCACTGCTTCTGGTATTTAGAGAAGTATAAAAGTATAAAAATGGACCAGAATTTGCTTATTTAAAGGGTAAATATTATTACAGGCAATTTAACTACCCAAGTTTTATACATTTAGGAACAATAATCAGATATGGTTCATATCTTTTATTTTAAAGAACAGCAGAAAGTCATGGGGACTCTTTAACTGTATTAGGATCATAGCATGGGACAGAAAAAAACAATCCTTTCTCCCTATGATTTCTGACTGGAATTAGCCACAGTAATGTAATAAGCCACACTATTACTCCTGTTTAATCTCCTTTTGTTACAAAATAATATTTCAGAGAAAAAATGATGAAGACAAGAGAATAGTTACCCTTTGCATTGGCTCTAGTCAGATTGTTATGTAACTTGCCATTCTAAACTTATTTAGCTGGCTTTATTACATAAGGAAAAATTTGGTTCATGTTAGCAGCCATTTCCCATATGCTATCCAATATGCTGGAGTGAGAGATGAGAAAAGAAAAAAGAAAACTTGGTTCCATGAACATGAATTGTGTTCTGTTGTCTCTGAAATCAATCCACTTCTTAAAATATAGTTCTGACTAGTTTCATTCAATCAAAATGAGAAGGATGATCATACATATTACTGGCTGCAGAGTTGGCCAACTGATGCAGTATAAGAAATATTAAAATAGAAGCATTATACGTATTTTCTGCAATTTATGCGATATTTTATTAGTCCTGAATAACCTGTATAGTTCAGCATGATGAAGTAGTAAATTGTATTGCTTAGGTAATATTTTAATGCTTATCAGTATTTGTAACCCTAAGTTTTTAATGATTCCAGGGAATTAGAAAAATGAAAATCATCATCTGGCAATTACTCCTGTTCAAAAATGTCAAAATGAATATCTGAAATATATATTTTATAATTATGTGGAAATCATAGAGGCCTTAATATATTTGTAGCTTGGTTTTGACAAAACTTAGGGAAATTAGTCTCAGACTTTAGTTGTGTGTAAGTCACTTTTTTTTTTGCTTTGCATCTCTCATTGCTTCAGCAAATGGTTTCTATAGTTTTGTTTGTGTGTGAGAGATAAGTAATGATTGTGATTGCAAACTTTTAAATGCTGTTGGCATATAAAAGAAGAATCTTGCACTGTAGTAACAGCAGTTGGCTGGCCATTTTCTATGTACCTTCCAGGGGATTCTGTCTGTTTTTCTTCTAGAAAAATTACCTCATGTTTGAAAGACAAATAATGGATTTTTCTGTCAGAAAAAAAAGAACATGTAGGACTGATTAGTCACACAGCATGCACGATGTATTCGTAAGCAGAAAATTGAACATGTTGTAATTCTGTTCATGTGCATTGGAACGGAAAATCCAGAAGCATAACAAACTCCAAGGAATAATGGAGGTATATTAAAATAATTTCCCCTGGAAGTTACACTATTTGCTAACAGCATGCTTTTTTCACCCCTGTGCTTTTGCTCATAATCCTACCTGCACTACTGCATCACAACTGCTGAAAATGTTGCCCAAATACCAATCTACCAGCCTGCGATCCTTCAGTTCAGACAGGTCCCGTACACTGAGCCATACCTCGTACTTGAGGGACAGCACTATGATTGATGACACCGTCATTATCCCAAGTCACCAGGTAAGATGTCTCATATTATTTTGCAGATTTAATCAATATATAGTTTTATAGTAATCCTTGTTCTGCAGAAAGGGATTTGAAAAGGAGTATTAGAATAAGATTAGATAGGAAATAATAGAATACTAGAATATTAAAAACAAATTTACATTAAAATTGATACTTTTAAAAATATTTTATCAAGAGAGTCTAAAAGAGGACTTTTCTGAAGGCTTCAGTCTTATATACATTTATTTAGGAGTAAATTGCATTTGGTTCCTTCTAAATAGACATGAAGGGTATTGCATTGCAACCCTAAGGTTATTGTAATCACTCAGTACAATTTATGTTTTTCCTACTACTCTATCTCATGAGTTTTTAATAATTTAAAATAATATATATATTATTCAAATGTAGAAACATTTTAATGGGTTGATTAGAGACAATGCAAAGAAGGAAAAAACATATTTCTCTGCTCTTCCAGATAGCTGCATTAACTAAAGAAGGTGAAAGAAATTCATATCGTTTAAGTTGGAGTCCTGATAATTTAGACAACATAACTCTTTCTGCTAGCCCTATTCATTCTGGGTAAGTAATCTGTTCAAATTTTTTATTCAGACGTATTTTTAAATTAATTTATTTCATTAATGAAAAATAATAATAGTCTTAATTTTCAACCATATTTTGAATTTCAGCCATGTTTGTCATGACATCTTCGTTAAAAATGTTGAAAAGCCGTTCTTGATTATTGTAATGGCTTTATGGTTACAAAACATTATTTCTTATTATCGTCCCATTTAAATCTATTTGAAATGGATTTAAAATTTTAATTTGAACATACATTAGCAGACATCAAACTTCTAAATATTTTTATTAATTTCTGAAATCATGTGGTATTGTTATTGTGGCAATTTATGTTTCACAACCTATAGAATATTAGATAATGAAAACATTTGGAGTTAAATTGTCAATAGGAATGGTACAGTTTTATGCTAGCTTATAAATGGTATCCAGTTTTCTGGCTCTTTTGTTGTAATACTTGTGGATGTTGTATTAATTATTCTGCCAGAATAATTTTTAAATTTAAATTTCAACACAGAAAGTACCATGAAACAATTCTTTAAGATAGGAGTTCTCAACCCCCGGGCTATGGTCTGGTAGTGGCCCTCAGCTCGTTTGGAACTGTGCAAGCGGTGTGCAAGCCTGTGCAGCTCCATTTGTGCAAGTGGTGGGCATTTGCAGTTGCATGGATAGCTCCATTTGCGCAAGCGGCAGGTATTCATGGTCACACGCAAAGCTTCATTTGTGTGAGCAGAGGGCACACCCACCCACCTCTTGCTCAAATGGAGCTGCGTGCATGAGCTTGCATGCCTGCTGCTTCCGCTGAACCATTCCCTCTCTGCAACTCGCCAATCCACAAAGCCAGAAAGATTAGAGATCCCTCCTTTAAGACATCTTCATGCAAAAAAACAATAAACTAAACTCAGTGGACTTGTATGACACAGGTTCCATCCTCTGAATATCTAGAAGCACCCTACCTGTGATAAACATTTCAGATATAAGCTTTAATTTGACAGGAAAGTTATACCAATTAGCTTCATCTGTAGGACCCATATTGTGCATGGTGGCATTGCGTAGATGTAGACAGGTCTCATGATAAGGTGAAGGATCAATGAAGCAAGATGAATAGAAACAAAAAAGGATAAGGTTAAAATGTATGGTTCTAATTCAGCAGCTATTAAAAGTTCTTGAAACCAAACCAACTTTTTTCACTTCAGCTGATAAAATAACTTTATAACTTATATCCGTGTGGAGGTGAAATTCTCTCTAATGAAGTGAAAATGAAACCCGTTCTTACTGGGTTTTAGTATAAGTATCACAATGCTAACTTTTAGAATGAGTATTTAAACAAAAAAAGTTAAAAGATATATTTTAAGCTAAAGTTTTTTAAAATAAAAATAAAAAACATTTTTATGAATAGTGTGTGATAAAACATCAAATTTAATGATAAGTTTTCACCATATATTGGAGGTGAGAGATTGTGAGAAGCAAATATCCTCATGGCCTTTTAAACAAACTTGTAAGAAATCTTCAGATTGCAACTATTTGGAGAAAAAAATCATTTACATTGTTTATATTACCAATTCCAGGTTGATGTCTTGCACATTTTGTTAACAGGTGCACCCTTATAATCAATTTAGACAAATGCCTGCTTTGAAATGACTGACAGCAAAACTTAGGGGCAAAAGCACTACTGACTTATGCTGAATGTGAATGGTTTCTTGGTTTTCTCTCAGGGCAGCATGACAGTAGCCAGCTTTTCGACTAGCCAGTATTTTCTATGCATATTTAGTGTTAACATACTGGAAAAGATATATGGAGAATATTTTGAAGGATATGAAATAGGAAATATGAATACAAATTCAATGTATTGAACTGATTTATTTATTCAATTAAAAATTCAATGCTGTCTTTAGTTACTTCTGTGGGAGAAGAACATTTTCTAAGTATTTAAGCAGCATTCACATAGTATATTTTATATTTAGAAAAAATACTGAATCAAAGAAATCTTATATTCACGTATATTAAAATTCATCATTAAAATGTAGGCAATTAGTATATTATAGATAGACTGGGATTGCTTCTACAGTATTGTCTTCCACTTTTTGGAATGGTAGTCTATAGTTTATAACAAACTGTTTAAGCCTGGGCTTTGTCCATGCAATCTGTCCATATACATGGAAAAATATGCACAGTCTCTATTACACAGATATTCCTGGTCAGTTCTTTCTTGCAAGAGGATTCTGAGCTGAGAGGTCCTAATTCAACATAGATAACATATATATACGGATCTATAGCGGTTATTATAATAGTAAATTTCAAATAGTGTATACTTTTTTGAATATATTTAGTTGTAGAAAAATTAGCCCACAAATTTTTTTATTAGAGAATTTTCTGATTTTAATTAGGTTTTTTTGTCTTACTTTTTTTTCCTTCTTCTCCTTTTTTTTGGGTGGGAGATATATGGAGGGACCAGTACTTAAAATTGACAAATAATTAGAGTTGTTATTCTTAGCTGCCTGTCTTCCAAAAAGGATATTGGATCATTGCTAACAAGGTAAATGCTATTTCTTGCTTTCAGCTAATATAGTATCTTCACAAAGATTGATAAGAAACAGGACCTAGCAGCTAGAAACCAGGCTTTATAAAAAAAAATTAAATCAAACAAATTTACAAAGTGGTAATATATTTATAAAGTTTCTGAAACGTTTTTTAAAAGTTAGTCTTGTCAGATAAGTGAACAAAGTATACATGACATATTTGTTAATTTTAGATCAGTACCATGGAAGAAAGAAATGAAAATTTGCTGCACTTTTCTACAAACAAGAAAAACATGTGTTGCAATAAATCTAGATTGAAAATGGTCCAGGAAATAGTGACAGCATTTGAGCTAAACATTTATGGAAAAAAACACTTGGAAACTAAATGCAAAATATTTTCAGATTATCATAACCGGAAAAGGAACTGATATGAGTAATTAAATAATATTAGTGAGTAGATTTTGGTGTGGGGGGGAATTAAAAAGGGATGTAAAAGTGAAGGTATTTTTTTTAAATCCACTTTCACTAATATCCATAAGTTGAGAAGTTGCAAGCATATATAGTTACCTAGAGGTAGCTTTAATTAAACTTAATTGATTAATTAATTAATTGAACTTAATTAAACTTTGAATTTTTAGCAGATACAGATAGAATTGTGTTATAAGTTATCTGTGTAGTCAGTGTTAAGGTCTTTGTAATTTGCTGCTGCAATATTATGTTTTGTTCTTTTTTATAATTTGTTTTTTTTTTAAATGCAGAACAATTTAGTAAAACACATCATGCTTAATTAAAACATTGTTGGCTTATCATATGGATGCAAATGATTATTGTTCAGCTGTATAATGGTGATATCATAAAAGCTGTATAACTATATACATACATACATAAATACATGCATGCATGCATGCCAGCAAAGTGGACTGAAACATGTCCACAATAAATACAGGTAGTCCTGGATTTATGACCACATTTGAGCCCAAAATTTCTGTTGCTAAGTGAGACATTTCTTAAGTGAGTTTTGTCCCATTTTACACCTTTGCTTGCCACAGTTGTTAAGTGAATCACTGCAGATGTTAAATTAGTAACACGGTTATTAAATGAATCTGGCTTCCTCATTGACTTTGCTTGTCAAAAGGTTGCAAATGGAGTTCATATGAATCACCCCAGAACACTGCAACTGTCATAAGTATGAGTCAATTGACAAGTATCTGAATTTTGATCACATTACCACGGAGATACTGCAATGGTTGTGTGAAAAATGGTCACGTCACTTTTTTCAGGGCTATTATAACTGAACAGTCACTAAATGAACTGTTGTAAGTCAAGGACTACCTGTATGGCTAGCCAGCATATTCTTGACATCTGTTGACTTCCTAGAACATTAATAGGGAATGTTCCACATATGAAAGTCCTTTTAGATGATTTTAGGGCAAGACTACCATTTAAAAGAGGTTACAAAGGAATATATCTTCCATCTTAGCTACCGCGTATACTCTTCATACTGTATGTTTAACGTTTTCATCTTTTCCATTTGTAGATAGATATCTTTTCTGATTTTATTTCATTTGTTCATTCATTCTTTTTTGTTTTTTGCTAAATTATCTCTTCTGTTGCAGCCACTCCTCTCCATATTTTGACCATGAAAACAGCAGGTGAACTTCTATATAATTTCATGTTAATGCTAACTTCCTTTTCCCTTCTTTCTTCTACCATCTGTTTAATTTACTCACTTTAAGATGCTCTACTACTTCCTTGATCCCATTCATTATTTAGTGTAGGAGATTCATCCTCTTATATTTACTATTTGATCTAAGGTTTTGTTTCATAGAATAGCAATGCAATTTATCGACTAATATTCCTGTAGGAAGCCTTCCAAAGGACCAAAAAGCGCTCTTTTTAGTTTTTATGTCTCTACTGCACAAAAAATTGTGGCTACTGGAATTTGGCGATTTAAAGTAATTGATTTTTTAAAATATATATATTTGTTTTGAAACATTTCTGAAGGAACAAAATTAGATCATTCAGTCAATTAAAAGAAGTGATTTTGAAGTGTGTGAATTACACACTTAAGCTTTTCCAAAAGCTCTAACATGCATATGCCTGTATCTAATAAGTTTAGTAAAAACTTTAAAAATCTGATGTATGTAAAAATAAATGTGAGTATACACAGAGTGCATATTTATAAACTGGAAATCCAGCTTAAACAACTTGAATTATATTCAGTTTTTTAAACTGCTCTCATTAGGTTTTAATTGGGCACTTTAGTGGTCTTTTCATTTTGATGTGTCTTTAAATGCAGAATATCCTGTTTGACGGCTGCTATTATTATTATTCTTATTCTTATTATTATTATTATTATTATTATTATTATTATTATTATTATTATTATTATTATTATTATTATTATTATTATTATTATTATTATTAGCTGAAGCCATTACTCAAACTGTAGTTATTTCACACTCTTGACTAACTGGTTGCTGCTCCTTCCTTTTTTCCCTGCCTGACATGGTCAATACAATACAATTCTGGTACAGGGGTATTTTGGAAATACCCCCAAAAGGATTGTCCTTTCCATCTTTATGGCAATGAGCATGTTTACTTGTCTGACTAACTATTGTACCTGAGCTCATTATGCATATAGTGTTTTATTCCCATCTCCCCCAGTAAAAATACAGATCCACAGTTAATTGGCTATGGTTACCTTCACATGAAAATCATATTTAGACATCTAAAACATCTAGTTTAATATAAATTAATATAAATCTTTTTTATATTTTTCCATATGTCCCATCCTTCTCAAATATCTTTTCTAAGCTCAACTGTGCAGAGTTTTGTTCTTTCTTTTGATGGTCCTCCCAGAAAGTTATTTGTTAGAAAAATGTAGTAATTTAATTTAAATATTTAATTGTATAGGCGCTTTGGGGTATATAATGAGATACATTTTTTTAAAAAAGACCATGTTTTGCAAGTTTTAAATTTAAATTTCCTGGAACAATCTCAAATCATTGGTAGAGTTTTTTTAAAAAAATATCTTTATCAAAAGTGTGCCATTTATGTAAAATGTGTGGTTTTATCAGAATTATTCTGTCGAGAATAGTGTTATCATTTCTTCCTTTAATATGAGCAACTTAAATGAATTAAGACAAATGAAAAGATATACATCCAAAGAAATTGGCTCTTATATCTAGACTATGAGCCAGAAATATGAAATGTAAGCATTTCTCTTGATCTAAGAGTATAGTTTTTAAGGGTGTTTGAATACTTGCTACAAAAATGGGGAGAAATGATATGATTATTAAATATTCTGAAGCACTCTGCTGATTTATTGTTTTAGGATTTTAATAATATATTTGTATAGCATGAAAAAAGCCTTTTTGTCCCCTGGCAAGAAACCATTCTGCTAAAAAACAAAACACAGGGACAGATACAGAGTCTTCTTCCAATAGCTATTGAATTGATCTATTTATGATTAGTCTTTTCCAGACTTTGGATATTATAAAATACTCTGCAATGACATAAATAATCTGAAATATGAGATGCAGTAAAATGTCAGATTTTTGTGGATTTGTATAAGATTTGGTGTTTTCAAGCAGAATCTTGGGAGATTTTGAGATTTAACAAACTTTTGAACTCTTTTAACATTATTTTCTTTACTGGGGGGTCAGTGGAGTATAAAAGATGGGTAAATATTTGGGACAAGTGCATCATTTATTTTCATCCTGTAATTGTCAAATAATATTTGTTAGGATTATTCAGAAAAATTTAAGAATTACTAAATCAAAGATTTGACTATACACAATTTTGATACAGGTCTATAACTAATATAACTTTGATTTTTAAGAAAAGATAAGAGATACACATTTAAAAGTAAACATGGAAATCCCAGGCAAATTTATTAGGAATTAAGTTTCATTAATCAAAATGGGCCTTAGTTCCCAGTCCCCCAAAGTCCAAACTCAATTCAAAACCCTTAAATAATAAAAAAAAATGAAAATTAAACTTTAGCTAACATATTACTTCCTTGTTGAAACCACCAATGCATGCACTCTTCCATAACTTTGTGTTGCTTGTTCTCTGTGCAATTTTATACTACAAAACTACCAGTTGTTTGTCTACAATCCATTTCTCTTTAAACATTGAAATAAAATGTCCTTCCTGGCTCCCTGATTGCATTTGGTAAGATCTAGAATTGGCAAGTCCCCCCTTTCCTTTGGGCAGGCTAACTCTTGTATATTTGATAACCATGAATTAGAAAGTGTGATTGGCATTGCAGCTGTAAACATGGAGCATTGTAACTGCTAATGTTTTTTTTTACTGTTAGTGAGGAACACTTTACCCCAACAGCACTTTGGGATAAAGGTACAGAGGAGGGATAGGAAAGACTTTAGGATGCATGGCATGTTTCAAGAGGGCAGACCATGGTTCTTCATCTTCATCTTCATCCACATTGATTTGCTTATTTATATTTTGCATGTGATATTTATTGACTTGGAAAAAATCAAAATGTAATAGATGCTTTAAAAGAAATAAATTCAGTATTTATTTTTTATACAAAATATTTATATTACCTATTAGTTTTAAGAGACAGAATTTCAAGAAGATCCCAATGAAAAATGTGTAAGCCACACATGCCCACATTTCCTTACATTTTACATTATATTTTGTTAGTTATCAAATTCATTAGTTATTACATTTAAACTTCAAATGACAAAAATAGGTATTGTGCATCAGGTGCCTTATGTGAGTAGGAATTCCAATAATATCCTAGAGATTTTTGTCCTTGCTAGGATACAACATTTAGAAAAGTTGACACTGAGAAAACTTCTTCCCATTTTCCATATTTTCTTTTTTGTTGATAATTTTGTTGTATTCTTATATTATCCACAATTTTCTAATAAACATTATTAGCATATGTTGTAGAACTGGATGTTACTGCAGCACTCTGTGTAGTATCCAGGACAACTTGTACAAATTAATCAACTGAGTTCTTGTTACTATCATGCTAATTGGTCTGACTCCCTAAAAGTAATAAAAATATTTCTGATCTTTTTATCTATGCTATTAATTAAAAGCTCCAAATACAGCTTAACCATAAGTACATAATATACATATTAATTTTGATCATTAAGAATGGTTAGTACAGATATTTAAAATTTGTTGCTTCTGAAATATTCTTGTAACATGCATTATAACTCATTTTCATGCCTAATTTTTCTTCCCAATTTTCAGTTTTCTGGTCAGTTTTATGGTTGATGCTCGAGGTGGTGCTATGCGGGGTTGCAGACACAATGGGCTTCGAATCATTATTCCACCTCGGAAATGCACTGCTCCAACTCGAGTTACTTGCCGGTTGGTCAAACGCCATAGACTCGCCACAATGCCTCCAATGGTGGAAGGAGATGGTCTTGCTAGTCGCCTTATTGAGGTTGGGCCTTCTGGCGCTCAATTTCTTGGGTAAGGATTTTCTTTTAATAATCCCAAATACTAATTAACAAGAAAATAATAATTTCACTTGTGTCAGTGTTGGGATGGCTTGGCATTTTAACAGTAGAAGTGAAAAGATTTGCAGTGCAAAGAAAGGAACTGATAATTAAATAAGCTTGTGTACCTTTTAATTTAAAGCAAGTCAGGTTTGCTGCGCTTCCTGAAATCAACTGGTGTAAGCCATGCTGAGCTGTAAAAGAAAACCCGTTTTGTTATAATACCATCAATTAATTACCTATTCTCTTTTAAGGTTAATTAATTAGGTTAATTACCTAACCTCTTTTAAGGTTAAATAAAAATAGCAGCAGAAATGTTGTCGATACAGATGTAATACCTGTTGAAAAATGCAACACAAGCTAATGCTCCCTTTACAAGGAACTTGTGTTCTCTCACTAGGTATTTTGTCAGTAATTGAGACCTCCCGGGAAGCAGAAACCGGTGATTTTTCTGGGGCCAAGCAATAGAACCACTTATCTGACTGTAATTTAGCCTTTTATTGCAAGGCCTCCCAGAAAGATCAAACTTGCTGCAAATGTTTCAGCAATTTTTGTTTTTGTTTTCCTTCTGTTGTTCTTTTTTGTGCTGAAACTATCATTTTCAATACTTTTATTTTTACTGACATTTTCCCTTATCAGTGGTGGCATCCAAAAGTGGATGATCAAAGGAAAACCCTTCTATTGCTTAGAATGAATGAACGGCTTCTGCTGGAAACCAAAGGATGAAGGCATGAAAGGAAAGCTTAAATCTGTTACGAAGCAAATTAGACATACCTAAGGCCCTTAACCAAGTTTTAAGTCTGAGTTGTTTTCTAATTATATCTTGTTTTAAAGGTTGGGGTTTTTAGAAGAAATTTGGTATGCATTATAGCTAGGCAAAGCATTAATCTCCTACCATCTTATTATTTTGTTATTGCTGTAATTTAGCAAGGAAATGAGAATATCCCTACATTTAATAAATAAGGGCAAATTTGTAGTGAAGGATTGCTGCTAGAATTTCAATGAAGCACCATTCAAAACTACATACAGGTTTACATTAAAAATGCACCAGATCCAAATCAAGTGCCTATGCACATCATGTATTTTAAGTTCTTATCTTAATTCCAGTATAAAAATGACCAAGATTATTTTATTTTCTCGGCCTTGTGAGGATTGCCTATGAAAACTGGCACAGGTTGAAAAGTTGTCATACAATTTCCTAAAGGCTGCATCTTATACCATGGCATTTTCCTGGGTGGTGTCCTGGCAGTGAAATCAGAGACACTGAACACTTCTAGCCAAACCAAATCTTGTTACCATATTGTCATGCAGTTTTTCATCAGTTCTTAGTGGCTCCCATTAATTTCAAGAAGTGATGCTAATGTATCATTGGACCTATTAATAAACTATAAGGTTCTCTGTTATGGGAGAGTTATTCTGTAAATTGCTGTGGTAAGAGGGTCATTTTCAAACAAGCAAACAAACAAACAAAAAAGGCAGAAACCTGTTCAGTGTAAGCCTAATTCCACTCTGAGCAGACAGTGGCACTGGGGTTCAGTTAAAAAAAATAGTACATAAAGGTATTTTTTTTTATTTCTTTCTTTCACTGCTGCTTTGGATGTACTCAGTAAACTTCACCTGCCTACGGCTCCTCCCCCACTTAATGAGGGAGAAAGTTTGGTCAGCCGAATCCTACAGCTGGGGCCTCCAGGGACCAAATTTCTTGGGTAGGAGAGACTTAAAACAAATTGATGGATGCCGGCCTTCCCATTCTTCTCCTTCTGCAATATTATTTTTTATGTCATTGTGCCCATGACATTGTCCTTTCTATGATTTTATAGTATGTATTCCTAACCTTTAGTGGACCATTTCTAGCGCTTGTGATATGTGGTTGTTGTTTTGGTGATATATTTCTACTTTTTCTTAAAGTTCCTTGACCTCACCTTTGATTTAGCATGAGAAAATATTAGTTATAGAATGTACCAGTCACTTCTGCTGTTATGTGCTTGATGTCTGTAGCAAAGCAACCTGGACTGAAAGCAAAGGAATCTGTTGGATTATTACTATCATTATTTTGCTACCATAGTTCCCAGTATGATACATATCTTATATATTGAATATAACATAACATTTAGCATGATCAATAAATACAGCTGTACATAATTCAATTCTTCTTGTGAAATTATTAATATAACAATGTACGTACAGAGTTTACAAAAGTAGAACGTATGTTTTAAGGCAGTGAATTAGAGATATGCATAATAAACATTTTTAAATCTTTGCATTTATAAAATAATCTGAAATGAATTATTTCAATATATTCACCATATTAAAAAAAGTTTCAAAAATGTTAGTTAAAATAGAGAGCCAATTAAAACCAATGCAAATAAAGCACAAAAATATCCTGTTACTTAAAGTGGTTTCTTTTATCCTCTACAGGTAGTCCTCGTCTTATAACCATTGGAAGTTACAACAGCACTGAATTTTTTTTTGTCACACTTATGACAGTTGCAGCATCCCCAAGTGATCCTAATTCAGATGCTTGGCAATTGGTTCATATTTATGATGGTTGCAGGGTCCCGGGGTCATGTGATCCCCATTTGCGACCTTCTGACAAGCAAAGTCAATGGGGAAGCCAGATTGTATTAAAATAACCATGTTACTAATTTGACAACTGTGACAAGAAAAGTTGCAAAATGGAGCAAAATTCACTTAACAACATCTCGTTTTAGCAACAGAAATTTTGGGCTCAATTTTGGTCATAAGTTGAGGACTACCTGTATTATAAAACATAATTTTTCTTTAACATTTATACACGCAGTGCATTCTTTATAAGGATTCCTGCCTACAATTCCATACTTCAAAATAACTTTCAATTTTATGGATTTTATCAGTGTTTAAAAACAAAAGATATATATTCATATCTGTTTCTTTTTGCAAGGTTCTATTTATATAGAATAAAACTAGACACTCACTGATCATAATCCTTAGTTACAGTATGACAATACTATTACTGTAGTATTCTTTTTCACAATCATAGCAAGGAATAACAAGGCAGAGTTCCAGGTCTTTTTGTTACAGGCTTTAAACAAAACTATCTGTTTGTTTCTCTATTGTCACAATCTTTTAACGTGATGTATTGCTGTAATAGGCCTGTGATTGTTGAAATCCCTCACTTTGCGGCATTACGTGGTAAAGAAAGAGAGCTGGTGATTTTGCGCAGTGAGAATGGGGACAACTGGAAAGAACATTTCTGTGAATTTACAGAAGATGAGTTGAATGAAATACTAAATGGAATGGATGAAGGTACATGTTTTTATAAACAAGATCTTAAAGCTACAATAAAAAGAAATCAAAGTAGCAATCCTAGCTGGAAGGTATAGCAATTCTAATTTGCCTTATAGTTACTTTAAATTACTTATACACTCAAAATAATGAAAATAATTATATAGTAGAAAGTTAACAGATTTTCGGAAAGAGAGCAAAATGCAATATAAAATAAATTCCAGTGTTTGAAGTTCAGTGTTTCCGGTGTTTGAAGGTTGTGTCATTGCAATTTGAGTAATTTTTGTGGTAAGTATGAGACGTTTTGCTGGTCAGTATAGACCCAATAATACTCAATATGATCTTGAATATATGGATGAGGTCATCCATTATCAGCTTTTAAATGGAACTGTTGTAACTATGTGTTACAAATTAATGAATTGTTCTATTAATGTGAAATTCAAAACCTAAATCTATTCAGAGCAAACTTTAAGAAAGTTATTCTGGCTTCACCTCTTAGGATTAGAAGCAAAATTAGCAAAAAAAAAAAAGGTGTGTAAATATATATTAGGATTATGCAAGCTTTGACAATTATCTTGAAAAGGCAGTTTGATCTCATAAGAATACAGCATATCTCTGATGTTCATTATAATGAACATATTTGTCCAGCTTCTGTGTGATCCTGAAAAGAAAAAAAATGGCCATTCTAAGATGGTGTTACTGTTAATGAGGTACTTTCAAGCAACTATAACTTTTCTAGGGTATCATAGAAGCTTGAACTGAAATTGTTACCTAAAGGAGTTTTTATTCATTTTAAAGTATTTTTTGAAGCATTAAGAGGTCCATACATTAAAACAGGGGTGGGGAATGATGACCCCTTTATGACCTGTGGACTTCAACGCCCAGAATTCCTGAGCTTGGCTGGCTCAGGAATTCTGGGAATTGAAGTTCAAAAGTCATAAAAGCACCATTGTTCCCCACCCCCTGCATTAAGAGTATTAATATAAAGACTTTCTTTTAACAATTCCAGTGTATACTATTTGAAATAATGCTTGCTCTTTTCACCCAGTGCTTGACACCCCGGAAGAGCTGGAAAAGAAGCGTATTTGCCGTATTATCACCCGAGACTTCCCACAGTACTTTGCAGTGGTTTCTCGGATTAAACAAGACAGTAATCTCATTGGACCTGAGGGTGGTGTACTAAGCAGTACTGTAGTACCACAAGTGCAAGCAGTCTTTCCAGAGGGAGCATTAACTAAGAGAATTCGTGTTGGTCTTCAGGTATGAGAAAACAAATCAAAACATTGTAAACCTTTTTTTTTTTAAATAAAGTTTTATTTGGGTTTTCACACATACAAAATACAAGTAAAACATCTTTTTTGAAAATAGCATGGTCCCGGGTTGAACTTCTTTATACAGACACAAAACTCAATTTCATGCTCCTTTTTGTATTCTATTCCATATCTTATACTATTCTACATTTTCTATATACTTTTTCCCCTCTTTTAATTTTCTCAATTTTATTTTGATTATTGCATCTCAATTCAAATCATTATATTTATACTTTTGTCTGTTCTGTTTCAATTTCATATTATCTTTTCTCATAACAAATTTTCTCCTGTAGTTACTAATTGGAGAATGACACCTTTATATCTTTTAATTACATCCATTCAACTCTTATTTAAACTTCAATATATACCTTAAGGTTATGACCTTCAATATAATACATAATACATAACTTCCAATCGAATTCTTCTGGTACATTCTTATAATACACCCTATATTCTTAAAAAAAAGATTATAAATATATGTAATTATAAACCCTCATTCCATTCCAATTCAGTTCTATCATTAATAATCATTAAAATCTTAACAACTTTAACACTTCATTTCAATTAAATATCATACTTCCTTAAAGACACATATAATCTCCATAATTAATTTTTCCCTTATTGCTCTTCACATATGTTTTTGTAAATCATTAAATATTCATTTTGTTACATTTATTTATTGACAAGCATTCCATTGAATTACGATAGCAATTTTATCAAACATTTTAATCATACATTGTTTCATATTTTCTAAAATTATTTCTGTTTCTAATATAACAATACTATCTTATGTACCTTTGCAGAATCCCTTTTTCCATTAAATTTTCATCCATTATCTCTAAATAGGCCCTGTTTCTCTATATTTTGTTTCTGTCCTTTATAATTTCTTTTCCTTTATTTCTTCCCTCTCATCTTCTCCCTCCCCTTTTTACCCTCTTGTCTCTCTACTTCTAATTCTCTCTTCTGCATTTCCCTCTTCTGTTGCTTTCTGATTTTATACTTATTTTTCACTCTATTTTTTTTTTTTGGAGTTGTTTTTTCCCAATCTTAAATTTTCCATTCTCTTTCCCCCTTTTCTTCCCCCCACCTAAGATTACTTGTTCATTAAAGATGGCTTCTTCTTTGTCGCAATCTTCTTGTTCTGCAGGCATTTCTTGTTGTTTCTCATAATTCCAAATCTCCATTTCTAAAAACTGAAATATGAAGCCAAAAGAACCTCTCCCTTCTTGTGCATCTTCTTTGTACTTTTTAAGTTCCATTTTCAGTTCTTCTAAAATTGGAGCCATTTTAAACAGTTTTAAACAACCACCCGATTGATTTTAGTCATTCAAATACAATAACCAAAAATCCAGAAATCATCAAGTAATCCAAATAGTCCCAAATTATTTCTCTTCCTGGGGTTTTTGTTGTGATATTTCAGTTAAAATGTATCTTTTGGAAGTCTTGTTGAGATTTTTCTGTAAGTTCTTTTTAATTCCAGGCAGTCTCCTCCCTTCCAGATCCTGCCCTTTTATTCTTTTTCTCTCCTTTCCTGTTTTCAAAAGCTTTTGATTATCCAGAAATCTTTATTATCCCTTTGACTTTTTATTTTCAGCATTAAATGCCTATTAATGTCAAAGTGGATTTTTTTTAAATTTCTTGCTTAAGTCTCTTAGCTGTCAGTATAGGAAAAGGAGAAAAAAAAAACAAATCTTTTCCCTTTTCTCTCTCCTTCGCAGCTTAAAAATCTTCTTAGGGAACAATGTTACTGGTTTTTTTTTTAACAGTTTCAATTCCAGGGTACCTTATTTGTTGCTTTTGCTGTTTGACCCGGTCAACCAAAACTTTCTCTTATCTTCCTCCTGCACATTCTTTTCCGGTCAAGTTCTTCTTTGTGGTGGCCATTTCTGACCACCGTTACAACCGCCTTCGGGAAAGGGCCAGCTGGAAAGGAGAGATGCGGCTCTCCTCAACCCTGCAGGCAGTCTCCCCCCTCTCACCACCTCTATGGGGTGGCTTAGCCCCGAAACCAGCCGGCTCGGGGTGCTCCAGCAGCGAGCACAGATCGAAGCCTCGCAGAAATGAGGTTTCGGTCTGTCGCCGAAGAAGCTCAAACTGGAAGTCCAAAAACATTGTAATCCTTGAAGCCAATATTTCTGTTGAGGATAAGAGTGGTTTCCTGTAATTCTATTTCATTATAATTCCTCTATGGTATTTTTTTTTCTTTTTCCCCAGCATTTTAAGTCTCCTGAATTCCAGTTCCACTGGAGTAAACTGGCCCCATTATAATTTGTAAAATGTTAGCTAAGTATATCCAAAATTTGTAGCAAAAGTTTGAACAAAATTTCTCCATAATTATATTTAAAACTGATAATGCATTCAAAACATTTATTTAAATAAAGAGTCCTTTTTAAGAGGCAAATTAAAATGGTTCTTGTCAGATTTGTTTGTTTGTTTGTTTCTTGAATTTATATGGCCACCCACTCAAGTTTCAGTGACTCTAGGTGGCTTACAAAAAAAACAACAACCCCAATATAAAAAGAGTTAAAGCAATAACTGCCCACCTCACAGTGACAAGGAATCATATAAGCTGCTTCTTGGACTCCATCCCACTCTGGGTTCCCGAGGTCTGTTGGCAAAACCAAGTCTTCAGGGCCTTGCAAAAGAGTGTTGCTTTTGAAAGTTCCTTTCATCCCATAGCACACAAACATTAAACTTTTATGTAGTGCTTTTTGTAAAAACTTATTGTGCAATTAATTACCTACTAATTCTTTCAATGGCTACCAGCTAATGGTGGCAAAAATCTAGATTAATAACCCAAAAAATTATTTACTGCCATCTAGTAACTCTCTGGATTTTTTTAGTCATCTTTTGCTATTGCCCATTTTTGTAATATGTTCTGAGTTTTAGTGTTATACTGAATTTAGAAGAAAAACAAAACAGAGAACACTAAAGTATAGGTTCAACTTCAGTATGTCATTAACTTTTGGTTTATCCAAAAATTTATCCAAAATTTAGTGAGAAAATCTAATGAGAAGGACTGGTAACAATCATCTCGATTTTATAGCCAAGATATACAACAAACAGTAATGTATTCATTGTTGTATAAGAAAAAAACCTGTTTCAGGGAAAGTTATTTTGAGTTTATAACAGATGTTTAAAACTAATGGCCATATATGTAATATATGTATCTGTGCATGCATATTGTATAAAAACTATGTGTCTCCTTTTTAAAACATTTAGGCTACTGACTGGCCCACTTTTCATGAGTTGAGTCTTATTAAACTTACTAAGATTCCTAAATGTAGAATTGAATTGTGAGCAATAACTTGGGTTCATTTCTCCCAGTTTTGTCTGTTACCAAATTTATGATCAGTATGCCAGAAGTCTAATTTAATTCACAAATAATCCAAAAGAATTAAACTTTTCACTAGAAGAATTCTGTATACAAAATATAATAGGACTTTGTTATAATTTTATCATTTTCAGCAAATAATGTAAGAATATGAAGATATTCAGTTTGTACTTATCTAATGGCTAGAGATAAGTGAATTTATCCCATCATAATTCAAATGGATTGAAAGATTTTTCAGACTATTGTCACAGTTCTCTTTTCTTGAGAATTCTGTGAAACCATAATAACTCAGAGTTTTGGTAAATGATAGTTCCTAGCAGTGACCTCATGGCCAACAAGTAAGGGAGGAGGTATCGACAGAAGATATCAGTTAGCAGCAAAGCAAGAGAAATCATCACCACATAGGACAAAGTGTATTATTGTAGTTAATCACAATTCAAGTAATTTTAATTAAGATAAATTTTATTTTCTCCATATCTTTGAATAGGCCCAACCTATGCACAGTGAACTTATAAAGAAAATTTTAGGCAACAAAGCCACATTCAGCCCTATTGTCACACTGGAACCTAGGCGAAGAAAATTCCATAAGCCAATAACTATGACCATTCCTGTTCCCAAAGCTTCCAGTGATATGATGATAAATGGTTATGGAGGTGAAACTCCTACTCTAAGACTACTATGCAGCATAACAGGTAAGCTCTCATATGTCTCTGCAATTTCATACATGATGCTGAAATAAAATATTGGTGGTTTAAGTCATTAAAATTTTCATTGAAGCTTTGTTACAAAATTATGTAAACTGACCTCCCTAGATCATAGTTAAGAGCATTGGTTTACAGCGAAAATGTACATTGTCTAACCAAACAATGAATACTGTCATTAAAATAACCAATTAATTGTCATTTTAACTACAGTATATTCTAAAAATATGCTCAGGAACTAGAATAGGTAGTTTAAGAATAGGAGCTGTCCTATGGAAAGAATCATTGATAATATTATTGTGAAATAGAGTTGTGGGGAAAAGTTGCTTTTAAACATTATGGACACCAGCCATTATTTATTTATAACATTAATATGCTTAATTGGTTTTGTTTTATAATTTCTTTGCCTTGTAAAACAAAGGGCAGACCTATCTTTCCAGAGTTTTAAATTGTCAAAATATAAGTACATTGATGAATTGTAAGATTTAAGAAGAGATTGGACAACCATTTGTCTGAAATGGTATAGGCCGTGTCTCCTGCTTGAGCAGGGGTTGGTCTAGACCAGGGGTCTCCAACCTTGGCAACTTTAAGCCTGGCGGACTTCAACTCCCAGCTGTGCTGGCTGGGAATTATGCGAGTTGAAGTCCACCAGGCTTAAAGTTGCCAAGGTTGGAGACCCCTGGTCTAGAAGACTTCCCAAGTACCTTCCAACTCTTATTCTGTTCTGTTAGAAGAATATCCCTGTTGGATCAGGTCGAGAGGCATCTTTGTCCAGCATTGTTTCCAACCCCACAGGTTTTTCTGAGGAATTCACAAGGAGTAAAGGTGGTGACACACTGTATATTCTCTTACTGTAATTCCCCTCAACAGGTTTTTGGTAGTGATGCTTATGTGTAAATTTCTGTTGTTCTGAGATTTCTCAATGACAATTTTAATAAGTCAGTGTTATATCTGCATCATCTCATTGTGAAAATTATTCTAAAATATCATCATTACTGTTCTTGTCTGTTAAAGCTTTGAATAAAGACATTTAAAATATACAAAAACCTGTTTTTTCTTATAAATTCTAATTCATTTAAACAAAAAAGAAAGTTTTTGTCTTTCAAAGGAGAAGAAAATACTGGAAAAATAATGTAACAGAGAGGAGATAAATATTTCCTGTTCTACAATCTGTTTTACGATTTGTTCTTCAATCATCTAGCCAGAAGCTACAGTCTCCTTAGCTTCTCATGGCTGAATTAAATGTCAAAGAAATAATAATGTGGAAATTCTGTCATCAGCAGTTTTCCGATTAGGTAGTGTGGGTGAGAAAATTAGTTTTGAAACAATACAAATAATAAGTAATAGAAAACAACAACGCAGTCTCTACAACCCGTAATTCAAAAAATAATCCCAAAACTACTACCAAAATAAAACAACACAAACTCTAAAGTATCCTAAACAAAACCGAAGCTACTTTGCCAAGCAAGAGAAATTGAGTTTGCAGTGCAGATTTTGGCACAGTATTAATGTAAAGAATGTACTATTTTTTTCATTTTGTACCCTAAAATAAGTTCTGGATTCCGAAGATCACAGACTTTATAATTGTATATTAATGGAGATACAAATTGCTCCTATGACTTGAATAATATATATATTAGTCTTCTATACCAGGACTCCTAACCCCCAACCCTCATACCAATATCAGGCCATGGCCTGTTAGGAACTGGGCCTTGCAAGCGAGTGAAGCTTCATCTGCACATGTGCGGAATCTAGGTAGAGTGTGAAACCACACCTCTGGTCTGTTAAAAAATTGTTTTCCATGGAACCGGTCCCCAGGCCCAAAAGGATGCTGTTTTATATTTGTCATTGAAACCTTGGGAATACTCTTACGTCAGACTTTGCATGATTGGGAATTTAATTAAAAGTAATTTTATACATTCAATTCTACAATTTTGCAGGAATGATTACTGTTTATCCCTATTTGTTTCAGGTGGAACAACACCTGCTCAGTGGGAAGACATAACAGGAACAACACCATTAACATATGTAAATGAATGTGTTTCCTTCACCACAAACGTATCTGCCAGGTACCACCATACAGAGCAGTACCCAATAATAAAATTGTAAAAAGCATTTCAAAATCTTAAACTTAGTCTGGCAGTAAATTATGCATATGAATCTTGTCCATAAATCACGTACTAAATTAAGAAGGATCCTTCCTTAATTTTGACCTAATCCTGAGATAAACTAAGTTATAATTAACTCTAAATGCTACACTAAATAAATACATCTAATGCCAGCAGTGCAAGTAAACTTACTGTTCTCTGGTATCTGCTCCTATGTCAGAGTTCTAAACAATTGTTTCCTTGGGATTTCATAGACTTAAGGTGTAAGAAACTTCTTGTTCTGAGGCATTAGAATGTGGCCCTGATTTAAAAAATTGAGCACTCTAATAAGGATTTTCTTCTTGACTTTCTTTTAAAGTCTGTTGCTTAGAATAGTAATGAAGAATTCAGAAAGAGGGGAACAAAGTACAGTGGTTTGAGTAGCAAGATGAGTGGCATATCAATTTAATAAATAAAAAATAAACAATTGCAAGAGATAGAATGGGAAAAACAAGGTATAATGTATTGGGGCAAAGATTGTTCATACTTTGGTTTAAATTAAGGTACAAGTGTCATTGAAGACATTCTATAATCCCGAGTAAACTAGCAATACATTCAGATCCATTTCAATCCTCACATTAAAACCCAGGGGGCAGTTCAACTTCTGTCAAATCTGAATTATTAAGTAAATATTTGGATTTGTCTGAAATCAGTCCTAGTTCCTAGTGTTTTAGAAGTTTCATCACATTTATCATTGCCTTCACCCACTTGTTAGATTTTTTTGGCAATAATTTAATATGTTTGTTTATTTTCAGATTTTGGTTGATAGATTGTCGACAGATACAAGAATCTGTAGCATTTGCTTCCCAAGTCTATAGAGAAATTATATGTGTACCTTACATGGCCAAATTTGTAGTGTTTGCCAAATCTCATGATCCCATAGAAGCCCGACTAAGATGTTTCTGCATGACTGATGATAAAGTGGATAAAACACTAGAACAGCAAGAAAACTTCGCTGAAGTTGCTCGAAGCAGGGATGTAGAGGTATTATTTTTATTTTTGGACATGTTAGTTTAAAACAATTGTTTCCATTTTCTTATGAGTTAAAAAATAGAGAATAGGGAAAATACCTTATTATTTTACAGAACCTAGGTGACATGTGAATATTTAATTCATTAATTCAAAATCACAGCATGGTGGAAGGGATTAAACTTTTCATTTATGCTGTTTTCTTTACAAAAACAGTTACTATCCGGTAGCTTAATTTGCTCTGAGATGAAATATGCTGTAAACATAAATAGAACAATAAATGTTAAATGGGAAAAGTGTAATTAAACCAAACGATGGATCTTTATTGCATAACAGCATTTTCATATTAAATATTCTTACACATAACTATATAATCACCTCTCTTTCCTACAGTTCATATTTTTATTCAGATTGAGTTGGAATTGTATTGGTATTATGATTTTGGTTAGTTCAAAAATACCAGAATTTAGACTACTTGAGATATTAAAAGTGATAAGAATTTCAATTAAATAGATTAAAATATTGTTTTTGTTCTTTCAAAATAAGAGTACCCAAAGAGGAAATGGGAACTACTGGCTATTTTTTAACAGCAATCTTGGTAGCTAATGCTAATAATACAAACAAACAGATGTCTCCATTAAAAGCATGATCAAATATAGGAACCAAACTTACAAAACCCAAAAATCTTTCTAAAAATCCTACCAACTTTTCCTATAAGATGAAAGGAGAAAATTATTAACTATATAGTAATAATATGAAGAATCTGAGAGTGTAATATTGCTACAATAGAGCCTAGATTATTATTAAGAATCTTTGTTTTATGGTTAAGGGTGTATATTACTTTTTAAATACACTATTGACATAGGTGACTATTTTGTCATAAGATGTCATAAAACCATTCCAACATAATCTGCTTTATGTCAATTTCTTGCAAAAAATTTCTATTAACTTTGGGCTTTAATTAGACTGATCTGCTCTTAAAACAGTAGTATAGGGATGTGGCAGGACCTTATCTACCAAGAGACATATTTTAGAAAACAGGTGTATAATATCAATATATTCTAACTTAACCAAAATAAAAATAAGAACAAAATTAATGAACATTTTATTTTCTTATTAATTATATGTAGGTATTAGAAGGAAAACCTATATTTGTGGACTGCTTTGGGAATTTAATACCATTAACAAAGAGTGGCCAACATCACATATTCAGTTTTTATGCTTTCAAAGAAAATAGACTTCCATTATTTGTCAAGGTAATTTTGATATAAATATTTCATTTTAATACCAATAATAAAGTTATAGTGTGTTGGTCTATGTTATTTACCCTCAGGAGAAGGGAGAGGTAAGTGACAAAAAACTGCAATACCATGATAATTAAATTTTTAAAGGTGGATTGTCCATATATTCCATTTAGATGCTAACAAATAATGTCCTGTATATAATATTAATTACCTGTTCTGTGTTTTAATTTTTTTAGGGGTCTGCAAAAGCTTCAGTACTTTCTAGAAGAAATAATAATATAGTGTTATTATTTACGCAAGCTCTGACTGAAAAGGATAGTATGGTTTAATTTAGGAATATTGTGGACATTTCAGCCCAGTTTATATTATTATACATTTGTTGTCCCCTTTAGAAACTTGTTTTCTGAATTGGCAATCTGTAGGCTACCTCTGAAATGGGCATGTGTTCCCCATTTCAAGCTATCTATCTGCCAGATTCTCTTCATCAGTCTCAGAATGATACCCTGTTCCTCTTGAATAATTAACTTTTCTTTCATCTATTGCTTTGCAGTTTGATCTACAGTCATTGTCCCTTTATGACCAATTTAGTTTATTTTTTTCTATTGGTCATTCATTATTATATTCCGTCCATATTCAATCAACATCCATACATTCTGTATATCATATTTTTATCCCACAGACTTCTTAAGAATCTTATTTCCAGTATGTTCAGCGTATTGTGGTTTTTGTGGCACAAAACCTCACTTTTGTGGCTCACTTTCATATCACAAAGTAGCATGAAACACTCCTTATACTCTTTGCTTCTTTTAATAAATATTCATTCATCTGTTGCCATATATTAGTTATTATCAGCATTTGTAGAGTTTATAATTTTCTGTCCCGGTAGCATTCCATCAACATATACAAATCCACTTACTTGTTTTAGTTTTTTGCCATTTATTGGTAAAATAACTTGCAATTATTCCATTTTCCCATCAAATTTCACTGCCTTAGTCTTTGATACTATACTTTACTATACTCAGATCTATATTGCTCTGTACAGAATCATATAATCACTAAGGTTCTTAGTCAACATTTGATTAATTTCCACTGTTTAATATATTACTCCCACTCTAACCTATAAAATATTCCACACACATTTTGGCACTTTGTAATATGATTATTTTGAATCCCATATATCCACTTTCTATTTATTCTGTTGGGAAATTAATCTGTCTTTTAACATTGTTTCATATAGAACATAGATTATATCTTCCTGTAATCTTTTTTATGTTTACGCATGTTTCTTTCCTTTTCTAGCATATCCATTTTTCTACAAGATCCAATCTTGACATTTCTGTCCCATATATACATTTTTTTTACTCTTGTATCCTTTATTAAGAACTTTTTTTAAGCAGATATCCACTGAACAGATATAATACTCTTTTGTTCTTGGATATATGAATGGCACAATCACTTTTTGGAGTCTCTTGACTTGTTTCTGTTCAGCCAATAATGGAACCTAGCAGAGTTCCCAACATATTCCTCTGAATTACATTGATTCCTAGTATTGCATAATTTTTTTCCAGATTTCATCCCTAGTTCTTTCATTATCACCATTCTTTGGACATGCCTCTATTTGTCAACCCATGTATTTGTATTTTCAAACCTACTCATAGCAAGCTGGATAACTCCAGTTTGATTCATAATTAAACCTGCACCTCCCCCTTGTTGTAAATATTCATTAACTAAATTTCAAATGTTGCATAATTTTATTTCCAAAGATCAGCTATATGGATGACCAAATTAAATCAGAAAAAAAAAGTGTTGTCAGGTTGGGTTGGAAGTTAACTGTTGCCTCTTTTTAACAGCTACAATATTACATTTGGCTACCATGTAGGTAGTTTCCTGATATGAGTTTGGAAAAAAAAAAGGTGGACATTAAAAACCAGACATTTTCCCAGGTACAGTTCATAAGAGATGGTCCTTTTGAAGATCCCTATAAAATTTAGTAGAAAAAAAGGACATACTGATCAAATTCCTTGTGATTGAAGAATGTTGGTATATCTGTCATGTGATAATGTGGATGGGAGGATTTGCCTGGCCCTGAAAAATACTTTCCTTAGACTAAAGGAAGTTAGGGTATGCAAATACTTTATGGTTCTCAGAAGCCTATCTCCAGCAATATCCTAAGTCTGACAGAGTTAACTGACTTTGGGCATAATTTGATATAGCTCAATATTTTTAACACTAGCTTTTTGATTGGAGCATAGTCAAAGTTAATAAGGAATCTACAGACCTGCAGATATTCTTAATTCCTGTTCTGTTGCCTTTGTCCATAAGCAGCAGCTAAAACTAGCAATAGCAACTCTAAGTCCAAGTATTTCCAACATGCTACCCTTCATCTCCCATTGTTTATCCAATTTTGGGTATCTCCAACTCAAGCCTGAGTACAATGTTGGAGTATCCTACAGTATGGCAAATAATTACCTTAAAACTTGGTTTGCATTTTGGGGGGGCATTTTTCTTTCATATGTTGGTAAACTTGAGCTGCATAAAATATTTAGACTAGCATTTTAGCTTTAAAAAGCTTTATTATGAGAAGTATCAGTTCATATTATTTGGAGTAAAGTAAACTTTATGTAGTCTCTTCAGATCATGACTTCATTTGCTGAATATATTCATGATAGACTTTCCATGGTCTGTTGTCATGAAAAACTACTACTAAATATTTAAAGCAGTATATCTGTTCAGTCCTATTCTGGTAAATTATACAAGTTTGTTGTGTTAGGGTTTTGACAAAATACATGAATGTAGATCTCTGGTAATCTATGTCTAAACTGATTTTGATACAGTGATGTACAAATGTTCTCACTACATGGTCAAGTATAATAGTTTACAAGAAATAACTGCAGGGATATCTGTATACAATAATATGAGGGCTGTGACCTGCAGTCTTCAGCGCATGAGAATTTGGAAAGCAACTCTGCTTAATAAGATTAGACTATTTTCCTTCAGATCTATAGTATTTAATTCTGCCTGGTTCATAGGCATGCTTTTTACCCTTTTCATTCTAAGTCACAGTAAGTGACACACTAAATGACAACGCAGTAACAGTTTTCATCAGATGGGCCCTCCACCACTCATCATGCTTTGGTCAACTGAAGATTTTACCTTTAATTCTATCTGTGACATGCAGTAATACTTGCTGAGAGTAAGGAAAGTACTGATTATTTCTGGCACATTTTTTGTCAGCATATCACAATTAAAACCCAGCTGTATTCCTTGCAAGTTAGGATTTCTCCTTAAGATATTACTTTGGAAGCCAATACACTATTGCCCATATCCCGCCAACAAAGAGATACATGCAGTACTGACATGTTCAGAGTGTTGACTCCTGCTATTTTTCTGCACTAGGTTCGGGATACAACACAAGAATCTTGTGGACGTCTATCATTTATGAAAGAGCCTAAATCTTCAAGAGGTCTGGTACATCAAGCTATCTGCAATCTGAATATCACATTACCAGTGTACACAAAGGTACTCCTCAGTTAAAATATAACCTGCTCATATATTACACTAGTACACTGTAATTTAAGATGTACTAAACTTGTTCTATGGTTTTGTATTTTTCACAAATTCACAATAGCATTATGTAAATATCCATGATTTAATATCGCATATTTGGGATGCATAAATTATGTAACATTCTTTCCTGTCAGAGGATCTCTAGCTTCCCTGAGTGTTGAGGGTCATATATATGGATTACTTTCAACACTATATGGAAGCAATGTCTCATTAGGGTGAGTTAATGTTTGTCAATAATTCATAACAACCAACATTGTTATCACTCACTCATATGACAATGAAGACATTTTTGTGTGCATTTACATACATAATGCACTTGATTAGCAGAGCAATGCTGGACAACTTTAAAGTAGATTCGGTATCTGGCATTTTTTTATTTATAGCTTTCTTGCTCAGCCCCAAACAGTCTTATTTTCCAGCATTGTGTCATTTACAGATGACTCATATAGTTAGTTAAATGAACAGGAATACCACAAATATTCTAACTTTCAATGCAATTCAAACATAGCAACATTAAATTTGAAACTTAACTAGTGACATAAATATAAATCTATCCTAATGCTTACATTTTCTTGTTGTTATTTTTAAGAAGATATCTTTAAGAAACTTTTCTACACAGATTGAATTTTGGCATATTAGAGAAACAGTGTTGTAAGTTTAATACATAATAATCAAACAAAAATCCCAACCTGAAATAGCTTTTCTTCTTTGAACTTACTTAAATCCCCACTTTTCTTAACTTGAACCAACTTTCCTGTTCTCTTTTCTTTCCTTCTTAGGAGACAGTGCAAAAATTGTATTCATTATGTATTCTTACCAATTAAATGTGTCCAGAAATCATACTTTTCCTTTAATTGCACCCTATCTTTCCTTGCTCTGTTTTTCTTTTCTTGCATGGCATATTGGATTAAAGGAATCAGAATCAGATCAAGAACAGGAAGAAGAGGTAACTTTGCTAATTATGCTGTAAAATTGCTAGGATACGGATCTAAATTGGGAAAGAGCAGTCAGTTGAATGCCAAAAGACTTTATGTCAAGTATAAACAACTTATTGCCTATTGACCAGAAGTGGCCCCATCTCAAATTAATTATTTCATGTAGATATTGGCCCAAGTTTCAAAAGCCCTTTGCAATCAATGCAGTTATAAACTCTCTATAATCCATATTTATTCTGTTACATTTTATGTTTGGAAAGAGAGAAGAGATTAACTGAAAGAGAAAAAGAAATATACATATTTATGAGATATATATATATCTCATATATGTATATGTAAACATATATATATGTGTGTGTGTTAATTGCTAATTTGAACCAATATATATTACCAATGAACAAGACACATATACAATAGTAAATTATCTAAATATATAAAATGTATATCTGTAAATTAGCTAAACTACTTTAATAACATAGCTTATATAACAGCTCCACTCCACTACTTCTGATGTGAAAGCTTACATATTTATTAATGATATCCTCAAAGGATAATGAAAGTTCAAGCTACTGCTGATTTAACTTTTTATATTTACATCCTTGTAGTTGAGGTAAGTTTGTTCTTTTAGCAATTTTATCCAGGAATAAATGTCAAGCAAAACAGTAATTAGAAAGAAAGGATGTCTTTTCTTAAGTTCTTAGAATCTTTTATAATATCTAAAAATAACTGCAATTGTAGAGTTTTTTCAGTTAATTGGAGTTGTTCTGTTGTAATTTGTCTCCATTATAATTACCTTCGCAACAGTGCAAAATGATCTGAATTGCAGTAAGCAAAAACTGTTCCCTGTTGAGTTATTTTGATGAAATAGTTTTTCTCATAAGGCTTTTCTAGAAACATGCAGACAATGGATAATTATTAAAAGTAAAAAAAGTAAAAAAGTAAAAAAATTGTAGAAGAAAAGTTTTAAAATTCTAGTGGGAAATGATTCTCTGTAAATATAAAATCATGAGTTAATTAACACTTAACATCTTCAGTTGCTGACCGATAAAGAACATAAATAAATAGGTATATGAATAAAAATAGAACTTTCAAACGTAATTATTTAGAAGAAAATACAAATAATAAAAATATAGAAGAATAAATACCATGTAAAATATAGTATCCTACACTTAAAAATACTTTAATAAAATAGATTATTCTCTGGCAAAACATGGCAAAAATATAAATATAAATGCTTTGAATCTTTAAAGAAGACTTTAGACTATTTTTAGCTGTATCGTATATTCCCATTTTTGCTATTAACTTCTCAAAATACTTTCCTAAATGCAAGTTAAAAATAACCTACTTTCCATTTCTGTATTATTTACCATCTCACCCTGACCAATTCAATGGCTTCTGCCCTCACTTTTTAACATCTAGTATAAATACAGACAATTAACCATTAGCATTGTGTGTGTAAATTGAATTCATGATCACTAATGACTTAAAAGCATGGCTAATTCTACCACTCTTAAGTAACTAACTTAACTGCAAACCTAAGAACATTTATCAAGAAAAATTCAGTTTGGTTCTTCTTTGTATGAGAATATTTAGAATTGAGCTGTTAATTTCATGTGCATTTGTAAAATGAAAGATAGTAGCCTAAAGTATAGTTCAGGATAATAGTTTCCATTGGTTATTGTAACATTATATTTCTATAACCCATTAATTCTTTGTTTTCTTTCAGACTGACATGACATCAGAAAAACGTAAGATTTTAATAAAACTATTATGGTCTGCATGTATTATCTAATAAAGCATGAAAAGGATTGTAAATTTTAATTGCCACTGGTGATCATATTAACTTTATGAATATAAGATTATAATACTCTAACTATAGTCTGTAGATGAAACCTGTTATTTTGTTATTAATAATTTAAAATTAAAATATTTAGTTCATCTAAGCATTCTCTTTTTTTTTTAAATTACCTGGTAACCCTGCTATTGCTGTTAGCCCTCTATATACTGTAACACCTTCCCCCTCTTATTTTAAGTATGTGACCTGAATTCATTTCATTTCATAAACTAATTACAGTATCACTTTTAAAAATTAAAATATTCACACTGTCAAAACTCATCATAAAATTATTCACATGAAAATCCCTAGGTGCTAGTATAAAAGTGATACTGTTAACAGTAACAAAGATCTTTAAACCATCTATCTGTGTCTTAATACTCTGGTGAAGTATTTCTCTGGGGAAAAAATCATCTCTTAGAATTTTGTTTGCTGGAAATGAATTATTTTTGCCACAAATGAGGATAAAGTTAGGTGATCCTGGCAACTTCCTGTACAAATCTATGCCATTTTCTTGAAAACATGTTTGGACGTGGTTTGCCATTGCCTTCTTTCTAGGGCTGAGAGAGAATGACAAGCCTAAAGTCACCCAACTGGTTTTATGTTTAAGTCAGGACTAGAACTCACAGGCTCCTGGTTTCTAGTCTGGTGCCTTTGATCTCTACACCAAACTGACTCTCTACATCATGCTACAAATGGCTATTTGAAACAGGCATTCATGTGCTAGAGTGCCAGATATATGTTGTGTATCTTGTGATAGCTGCTGAAAAGTATACAGAGAATTAAGTCACATTACAGAAACAGGTAGTTGAGACTAGTCATCCAACAAACCTATCTAAATCAATATAATAGTATGTGGGAGTGACCTTGGGAGGCAAAGCAAAGAGAGCAATGTAGGGAACAATTTGATAAAAAGGAGCTGAGCCTTCGGCAGGAAGAGCCTTCAGCAGGGTAAGAGGCTCAAAAGAGTCCCTCCCTAGTTTCTTGGCCTGTAAAGGAGATAAATCTACATAAAAGATTTGTTAAGATAACTTTACAGTAAAACACAATTAGCCCAGCTGGTTGTATTTGCTATCTGGTTTACTTTATAAGGTTGTCAATCAGCTGCTAACTCAGTCAAATCTTATTTGACAATTGCAGCAGCTAAATCACACCTTGTTATTTGGCGAATAAATCTACTTTATTCAAGAAGTAGATATAGTACTTTATTTATATATACCATGACCTGTTCTACTAGAAGACTACTAGTAAGCTTTCATCAACAGCAATTAGAATGAACTCTTCAATATCACAAAAAAGAAAAGAGAAAGAAAAACAAGTTGAATATATACAAATAGCATTGGGCATATCTCTAATATCCACAGCCCACAGCCACAGCTGGCTGATCATGAAAAAAGACAGACTGACAAACTAAATTCCAAATAGCTATATAGCCCTTGATTTCTCTAAAGGGAGCCTTACTGCAAAACTTTTAATCTTTATTCTTGTCATATCCAATGGGTTTTTTTTTCCAAATCAGATATGAAGTATACTGGATATAGAAAGTCAAACTTCACCACAGTATTTTCCTCATGGTTTAATTCCATTTTAATTTTTAACCTTTAATTTTTATTGGGCTTCTTTTAATGTAAGAATAGTTACCCTGCAATGTATGCAACAGCTTTGCTTTGCATGGAAATAACTTGGCTTACATATATATATATATATGTGTATGTATATATCGTGTGTATGTTTGTGTCTGTATATCTCTGTATGAATGTTTCTGGTTGCCATTCATTACATTTTCTCCCTGAACATTTGAATTCTCTGTTCTATAGTGGTGGTGTTTTAATTAACCCCCCTCCCCTTACTTTCCCATCTTATTTACTTATTTATTTCAATATGAGGATGTTCCAAAATAGGACCATGCCTCTTGAAATAAGTCTTGTATCTGTGTCATTATTTGGATGTAAGATTCCCCTTAGATGAAATGCCGGTTTGCAGCTACCTCAGATATCAATGTATTTCATTTATTGTAAAGTATTGTAGAATTAAATGTAAACATAGATATTTTTACTTTGATTATTGAATCATGTTTATATAATAACTACTTATGGTTCTGAAGTTTGCTACCACTGGCTTTCTCTTTGAGGATATCAGTTTTCAACCAATTACAATCCTTTTTTTGTTCTGTTTTTATTTTAGCATTGATCTGTAACATCTGAACAATCTTGAGATATCTATTTTTGTGTAAATTCCACACTTTCTTTTCCTTTCCTGAATTTGTTTTTATGGTGTCTTGGTTTATAAAAGCTTTGGTGTTTGTGTGTATGGATGTGTTGGACTGCAAAACTAAGCAAGTTATTTCCTGCTTACTTTCCTTTTCAGTTTTCCCTATTAGCTTTGCTTTGCTTTTTTTTTCCACCATCAGATTTGTGGACCCACCATTCCCAGACCATTTTGTTGATCCTCCTACTGCTGCAATCAAAAACAGTCATTTCAATCCTGATTACATTTGACAATCTCTATTTTTGATTTCCATTTATTTCCAATGTTTTCCCCTATTTCCATCAAAGATGATGACGAAACAGAATCTACAGAAACATCTGTCCTGAAAAGCCATCTTGTCAATGATGTTCCTGTTCTAGCAAGTCCAGATTTGCTGTCTGAAGTCTCTGAGATGAAACAAGATTTGATAAAAATGACTGCAATTTTGACAACAGATTCTTCTGAAAAAACAGATTCTATTAAGGTGAAAGATCTTACAAAAGCTGCAGATGAAGAGCCTGGAGAACCGTTTGAAATTGTGGAAAGAGTTAAAGAAGACTTGGAAAAAGTGAATGAAATTCTAAGAAGTGGGAGCTGCCCCAAAGAAAAGCCAGCTTTGCAGAGATCTGCTTCTGAGGAAAAGTTGGTGGAAGAAGATTGGGTTCTTTTAAGTGATGAAGAAATTGAAGAGGCCAAGCAAAATGCTCCTTTGGAAGTTTGTGAGCCTATTTGTGTAGAAAATAGAATAGGCAAAGGAAAATCAAAGAAAGAAACAAAAGACATGACAGGAATGATTGATTATCTCAGCGAGGATCTAAAAGTTTATGTGTCTTTGAATGAAATGCAACCGCAGCCATTTCAAGAAGATATAGTAGAAGAAAGATTTGAAGCTGTTGTTGTAAGCAGAGGTTCTGAAGCAGGTAAAAAAGACAAAAAGAAGCAAGATCAATGCAAACCTACCCTGGAAATTAAAAAACCTGTTAGAAAGAAATTAAAAGATAAATTAAATCTAAAGGTTGAAGAAACCCAAGGAAAGGATAAGCCTTCGGGGCTAAACAAATTCAGTTCAGAGGAATCTTTAGATGAAGAACAACTATTATCTACTGCAGAGCCTGTGAAAGATACTGCTGTGTCTCCAGTTATAGAAGAAACCCCTATTGGGTCAATTAAAGATAAAGTGAAAGCTCTTCAGAAGCGAGTAGAAGATGAACAGAAAGGCCGTTCAAAGTTGCCAGTTCGACTTCAAGGAAAAGAGGCATCTGAGAAGCCTGTTACAAAGCCATCACAGACTAAAAAGATTATTTGTAAAACAAAACCTCCAGGTTCTCCCTCTTCCACAAAGACTTCAGCTTCTCCATCAGCCACAAAGATTCCACCTTCTCCAAAGACTTCTGCTGCTTCTTCCTCTCCTTCTAAACTGTCATCTCCTTCTACTAAGAAGCCAGCTGTTTCTCCTACCACAAAAAAGCCAACTCTTTCTCCCACATCAAGGAAGTCACCAGTTTCTCCCACAGTTAAAAAGCCATCGGTTTCTCCCACAGCTAAAAAACCTCCTGTTTCTCCTACATCCAAGAAGCCTTCTGTGTCACCATCTTCTAAAACAGAAAGAATTGAGGAAACTATGTCTGTTCGTGAACTAATGAAAGCTTTCCAGTCAGGTCAAGACCCATCAAAGCATAAAGCTGGACTTTTTGAGCATAAGTCTGTAAAGCAGAAACAACAGGATTCTGACAAAGGGACAACTAAAAAAGGAGCTACTCAGGCAGAAAGTGAAGAGAAGCTAGCATTAACCTCTAGAGACACACATAAAAAAGACAGTCCTAAAAGCAAAAAGAACCAGGAACCTCAGGCAGAGGTAGGTTTGCAATCTAAAAAAATCACGCAGAGTATACCTCATATAATCTTGAAGAAAGATTTAATGACAAAACCACAGAGTGACAGAAAAAAAGAACCTCCTGTCATTGTTGAAGAAAAATCCAAAGATGTAGCCCTGACATTTGATGACCAAGGAGATACTGAGCTTCAGATTAGTCCAGCTAGAAAGACATCAACTGATTTTTCCGATGTCATAAAAGAAGAGCTGGAAGATAATGATAAATACCAACAGTTGCGGCATATTTCAATTACAGAGGAAGGTGAGCTTCACTTAGATCAAGTTCTGACCAGTCCATTCAATGTTACATTTCCATCAGAACATGTGAAAGATGGGTTTTTGCCCACACTCTCCTTGCAAAGTGGTGCTTTGGATGGCAGCTCAGAAAGTCTTAAACATGAAGGCGTAGCAGACTCTCCAATTGGTAGCTTGCTTGATGGAACTCCCCAGAACAGCTCTGAGGAAAGTTATAAGCATGAGGGCTTGGCAGAAACTCCAGAAACAAGCCCCGAGAGCCTTCCATTTTCATCTAAGAAAACAGAGACTGCTGACCAGATGGAAGAAACTATATTAGCCAGTGCAGTGCAGAGGACTTCAGAAACGCATTCACCAAGGGGGCTTTCTCCAACAGAAAAGCAAATTACTATTTGTGACAAAGACCTAAAAGATATGACAGAAACCACAGAATCCCATTCCCATCATATGTCAGAAGAACACTCCAAAGGCCTAGATTCTAGCTCAACTCTGATTGATAAAGATGCTCTCCATGATAAATCATCAGTGCTGGCAGATCAAAGACATTTAACTAAATTAGCTGAACCAACTGATTCTTTTATTGAAAAAGATGAGGATACATCCTTTGAGCCATATACCATTAGCAGAGGACTAGAGCTTTCATTTCCTAGCCATGAGGGAGAAGGTCTTAGCCCAGCTGCAGATGAATCCATAGCTATAAGTCATAAAGATTCATTGGAAGCAAGCCCAGTGTTGGAAGATAATTCTTCACGTAAAACACCCGATTCCCTTGAGCCTAGTCCAACCAAAGAATCCCCCTGTCGTGATTCTCTGGAAAGTAGCCCTATAGAACAGAAATCAAAGGCTGGCTTCCTTCCAGGTCCTGGTCCAATTCAGGCTGCCCCTGCTAAAGCTGAAAACTTCCCAGAACTAGCAGCTGTACGATCTAGACTCTTACGTGATCCTGATGGAAGCGCCGAAGATGACAGTTTAGAACAAACATCTCTTTTGGAGAGCTCAGGAAAAAGTCCTCTTTCACCTGAGACTCCTAGCTCTGAAGAAATTAGCTATGAAATCACACCAAAAATAACTGAATCACAGATTCTTGCAAATATACCCAAGTCCGCAGTAATTCCTGAGGTTAATGAAGACGATTCAGAAGATGAACCAAAGAAAAGAGTCACTCCAGAAGAGGAGATGTTTAAAATGGCGGCCAAAATTAAGATGTTTGATGAGCTGGAACAGGAAGCAAAACAAAAGAGGGACTATAGAAAGGATTTCAAACAAGATGATATTTCAGCTTCTGATTTAGAAGGTGCTTCTGAAACTGAAAGGCTGCCTTCAACAACTCTAGAAGATAATGCTTTATTATCTACAATAATGTCTTCTGGAGTTGTATCTAGAAAGAGCTCTTCATCCTCAGAAAGTGAGCCAGAATTAACAAAGCTGAAAAGAGAAGCTGATTCTGGGCTGTTAATGGAACCTACAATGAGATTGCAACCTTCTTCACCTCATCTTTCCAATATGGATTCTAGTTCCAGTCCTGAAGAGACAGGATTTCAGCCTATAGAGTCTAAGCAGCAAGCATTCAGTACTGAGGAGGATAACACAGAATCTGATAAACCAACGGAGGAAACCAAAATGTCGTGTGATACTTCACTTGCTTCTGATGCCAGTATCATAGCACAGGCTAGTGAATCAAAGTGCTATAGTACAGATGAGAGTGACACAGTTAGTCCTAATGGCCCTATGATGCCACCTGAGGAATCTTTCTACCATTCTGCTGATGATGATGCTCAAAAAATTACTGAATTATATGAAACTTCAGTGGCATCATACCAGCAGGATGATTCTTTAAAAGATAGTGTAGCTTCTGAAGGGGTAATACCAAATGACTTAGTTAGCATGGAAGGAACTTCAGAGGGCTCCTGTACATCTGGGACTTCTCATTGCTGTGTTTCACAAAATAATGTATTGGCTACTAATGTTTCACCTGACCACTCCCCTTTGGGAAGTGATATGGCTGGAACAGATCATAGGTTAGAGATCACAGACAGGGCTTTTCCTAGCATAGAGAACACCACGGAATTTTCATCTCCAACAACCCCAAAAAGTAAATATGAAAGTGATATAGAAGAATTTGGCAAAAGTAGTGGTTTGCCTATAACAAGCCCTTATGAAAATGTCCCTTCACAACATTTTTTTACTAATGATGAAATTAGTACAGAAATTAATTTAAAAGCAAGAATAGACCAGTCATTTGATGAATATTATTGTGATAAAGAAAGCACTAAAATGACTGAAGGTAGAAGCATGAATTCTCTTTATAGAACACTGTCAGAAGGTTCTGAAGTTCAGGTCCCAGAAGGTATTTGTATGGAGATAGAATCCAAGCAAGTGGACACTTTTCATAAAAGACCAGCTTCAGCATCTTCGGCATCAGTCTCTACATCACTTGATGAAGCTGCTCTACAAGATATCAGGTATGAAGCTGAAGAAATAATTAGCCAAGTAATTATCACTAGGACAGATGTGGATTCTGACAAGTGGAGTCAAATTCGTGAAGATGATGATGCTTTTGAGGCTAGAGTGAAGGAGGAAGAACAAAAAATATTTGGCTTAATGGTAGACAGGAGATCACAAGGCACCACACCTGATACAACACCAGCCAGAACACCTACAGAAGACGGGACTCCTTCCAGTGAACCAAATCCCTTTCTTTTCCAGGAAGGAAAATTGTTTGAAATGACAAGGAGTGGTGCCATTGATATGACTAAAAGGAATTATTCTGATGAAAGCTTAGACTTTTTCCAGATGGGAGAGCCATCTCAGGAAGAAGTATCATTATCTGAAGAAATGAGAGAAGCCGAAAGCCTAGAATGTCCCTCTGAGGAACAAACTTCTATTTCAGTTGCACCTTCTGAATTTAATAAAGCAGAAACAGCTGTGAAAAGTCCCCTTATATTTGTATCAGAGGATGAGACTGCTGCTTTATGTAGCACAAAAGAAGATGTTAAATCTCGAATTCCTATTAAAATGGGTATTTCAGCCTCTTCAAAATCACCAAAGAAAGAAAGAACAGCTTCTGATCATGACCTTCCCTCTAGTGAGACATTTGATAGCTCCCAGATGCCTTGTCCTATCTCTCCTGAGCAGACAGTGATTGATGTACACTTAAATTTTTCCACAGTCACTAGGTCTGTTTGTGCTGACAAAGAAGATGATTCCCCAGATTCCTCCCCAGAGGAACAGAAATCTGTGATTGAAATCCCCACAGCTGTCATGGAGAGTGTGCCTTCTAGTGAAAGCAAATCCAAAATCCCCATTAGGGCTACTCCAGCTACATTCCCATCATCAGATAAGTCAGAAGCTGAGAGCCTTTCTTCAATTGGCTTCCTAGACAACCTGGAAGAACCACAGCATGATGCTTCCAAACCAAAAACTAAAATTCCAGTTAAGGCAATTTTTCAAAGAGGTGAGCAAGAATCTAATTTAGAAACAGAAACACCTGCCTGGCAGTCAGAATCAGCTAAAGTCCCTGATGTAACCGGCAAGCTACCTATGAAACAAGACGTTAGGAGCAAATCTGAATCTGATGCCAGTGCCTCCATGGACTCAAACGCTAAGCATTCAGTCAAAGCTAGAAGTTACACTGAGGCAGAAGCAGAGACCAGAGAGAGGGTGGGTGAGATGAAGCTTGAACTAGAATCAGATGAGTTGATGACTGCCCGACCAAAGATATTTTCTTCACGATTACCTGTTAAGAGCAGAAGTGCCTCAGCTTCCCGAAATGCTGTTAGTCCCTCAAAAGAAAGTAAGGAACATTTTTTTGAGCTTTACAAAAATTCCATAGAATTCTTTGAGGAGATTAGCGATGAAGCTTCCAAGTTAGTGGATAGACTTACACAGTCAGAGAGAGAACAAGAGTTAGTTTCAGATGATGAAAGTAGTAGTGCCCTAGAAGTTTCGGTTATTGAAAATGTGCCATCCATTGAGACTCAGCAGTCACTTGCCGAGGACATCTTTGACACCAGGCCCATTTGGGATGAGTCCATTGAGACTCTGATTGAACGTATTCCTGATGAAAATGTCCCTGACCATGTTGAAGGTATTTGCCAGCCACTGGGTTCCCTTTGCTAGTACGCATGTCATAAATCGCAAGGTTTTGCCTGTTTCTTCTATTTTATTCCTTGCTCTGCTCTTGGTGCGTGGTTCGTGTGTTGTTTAAAAAGCTTCCTATGTTTATTAATGTGCTTTGTGTGAGCTCCGTTTGTTTTTGTGTTTTTTATGTATTTTACTGTCTCTGAAACAATCTCAAGATTGCACAATGCAAATGTTCACGGAAAGCATAAATATAACAAAATAAGCTTTCTCACGTGAAAAACACACACTTCCTTAATGTTGTAGTAACACTAATAAACTTATAACATTATTTCATTTGTAGTACAACTGACCAATGCAAGTTTTAGTTTTTGAGTTTTCATCACTCTGCTTGAATCTTTTTAATGAAATATTTTTGACACAGAAAAAGACAGGTAAGATTACTATTTCTGGATATGTAGATCCATTTATATGTGTCAAAGTTATCAGAATCTAGAAACATACTGAACTTTGCTTCCATAATTAATTGAAGGCTGTTTTCAAATACTGAATGTACTGATTCAGTCCTATAAAATTTAGAGAGGAATGTTCATGTACTTTTCCCCCCTTAAGAATCCACTCCTACAGTAGTACTATAGAGTACTAAGGAAAAATGATAGTGGAATTATGAATATATTTCCTAATAGACTTTTTGAAGATCTAAAATATGTCTATGGGAAAACAAAAACTCAAACTTTGCTGATATTGCCTTGGCTTTTGGATATATCTATTTTTCCTGCTGCTTTTATGCATATTTTCTCCGAACAAGTTTGTACTTGCTTTTCCATGCCTACTTTTGTGAAGAAGGAAAAAATTGAGGGGGGAAAACATGAAATGTTGGGTTAAATATATGATTTAATATATCATCCTGACATAATAATTCATAATTTGCTGTAACTGTTAGAAGTTGTGTGGCTTAAAATGTAGTTCAGTGTTTGAGAAGAAGACACAGAGTGATTCTAGAGGCCACAAATATGCATTTAATTTGTTAACCGAAGTAGCATGGAAAAATAACATCTCTGTCCCAGCAAAATATTTAGTTTCCCTTTGTTTTATTTTATTTAAAATAGATGGGAACTTACATAAAATTTAGGACAGTGTTTCCAATAACATATTGATGCATATTTTTGAAAGAAATTCTTAATGATTGCTGAAGAGTAGAGTATTTTAAATTTAGTCATTTATCAAGGCCTTTAATTCACTTAAAAGCAGCTACTGTTCTAAAAACACTGGCCTATTTTATGAAGACTCCTTTCATTTTTAAAAAATTATTTTTATACAAATAAATAACTGTCCTATTAATCTTATTTTAGAACAACAAGATGATCAGGAAAGACTAGAAGAAAGATTAGCACATATTGCTGATCATCTTGGATTCAGCTGGACAGGTAAAGTATAATCTTGGAGAGATCACAGTTGTTAATTGTCAGAAACAACACTACTGAACAGTTGTAATTCAAAAATGCTAATAGCAATCCAATCTCTCCCTTGATTTTAACTCTTCTCTGAATCACTATTCAGTAAAATGTGATGAAGTTTTAGTACTATTAGCATGGTGTAAATTTAATTGGTATATCTATGTATACTTCCTTGCTATATAAATATGAACACATGAAGTTATAACACTGGGTTCTAAAATAAATATGTCCTAAAATAAATATACACTATTATTATTACTAACAATCTTTGCTGACTCACTGTGGTTCACAAAATACCAAAATACTATAAAATGCCCACAGTAAAGAAAAAGCACCATGTCCATTTAAAACCACCTGAGAACATCAGATAGTTTTTTTTTAAATAAACAAATGGAAATCTAAACAGCAAAATTTATCATTTCCTAAAAACGTTTTGGAAAAGTTCAGTGTTTAGTAATTTCCAAAAAGCCATTGCCAAGGAGATCAAGCTAACATGTTCCCCATAGTCCCTCTCTGAGGAATGTGGATAGTTTTAAAAAATTGAGAAACAAATATGAGGGGAAAACAGCATTTTCTGTTCTCTCACAAAAATGCCACTTCACAAAATTGGGCTATTGTAATGCAGTGCAAAATTGGGCCACCAAAATGCAGCATAAATATAATTATGTTTTATTGTTAGAATAAAAAGGAAAGGCGGACAAAGAAAATAACAATTCTAATTATAAATCCTTCAGTTCTTCTTGAGATGCACTAAATATGAATGATCTGTTTTGCACATAGTAGAAGACCAGCTGATCTATGTACTTAAGGAGTAATGCAGATGTATTATTGTTGTTTTGAATTAAGGTTAATAGAAACTGGGCTGTATTTCTAAAAAATACTTAAATATAGTTTGAACCCATGTGTAAGTTTTCCATAAAAACAGTAGAACGTTAGTCTCATAAGGTACATTTTAAAAGTACATTAAAGGTAGATGCATTAAACTTATTGGAGTCTTAATGCACCTATTTGAATTGCATACTCATATAATCTAGCAATTTTCCCTCAAAATTTGATGGTTGTAGAATGGGAGCCCAGAAGAATGAAAAAGGGGTAGACAGAGTGCCACTCCTGATCTGAAGCTACAGAGAATTGTTCAATTAAATAAACATTATGGTAATAGTGAGCAAATGCAGTATAGTAATTATAACTGGCTTGCAACTGTATAAGTCATAGTTCAAGTATAACCTTAAAAATGTTCCATATATATAGTAAAGAAAAACATTATCTATAATTTTGGCAATGCTGTTAAGTATTATCAGAACTACCTATGTATGTATCTGGACAGAGGGAGGGAGGGAGGAAGGGAGGGAGAGAGAGAAATCGATATATAGATGTGTGTGTGTCTATGTGTTTACTGGGTTTATTCTGAGGTGAGTATAGAATTGTAATCTAATCGTAGCAATAAGTGATATTTATAAAGAATTGCAACTGGTCAAAATTATCTGAATACTTTGTGCTTACAGAGCTAGCAAGAGAATTGGATTTCACTGAAGAACAAATTCATCAAATTCGGATTGAGAATCCTAATTCCCTTCAGGATCAGAGTCATGCATTACTGAAATATTGGCTGGAAAGAGATGGAAAGCATGCTACTGGTATATTTATTTTAGCAGTTACCATCCTTCACTCCTCTTCTATTCTGACAGCCAAGTGTACCTAAGAGAATGCAAGTGTCATGCAAAAGTAAACCAATATAAAGCTCCTACATATACACAAGGACACTCATACTAAGTATGGACTGCTATAGATGATAATTATCTATGATCTAATCTGCCTCTAAATGTAGCTACACTGTCTACTGAGATTACAACACTGATGAAAATGACTTCTAATATTTCTTTTTTCTATGTTCTCAATGATATAGAATTGTTCATATCCCAATGGTATAAATTAACATGCCCATATTCTGTTTATATGCTTTTCTTGAAAGACAAATAATAACTTGAAGGTAGTATGGTTTTAAACTATAAAATGATTCAAGTAGAGTAGGATAACTTTACTTTCCGATGCAATTGTCATTTTCAGAGCAACTGTACCTGCATAATTTCCAGGTAAATTCTGTGTATTCTCCATGATATCCTGTATTTGTATATACTTAAAAGAATAAGACAGCTCTGTGAATAGACATGTCTTTCCTTCCTAATATGATTGCCAAACATTAGTAGTACTCCTCCATTTTTTTTTCTGAGAGGTACGTAATATATAAGAACTCTTGCATAAAATCATCTTTTTTATTTTTTATTTATAGTGTATTTAACTAATTTATATACTATAGTTGCCAATCTCACATCCGTGATGTGGGGCAGCTTATAAATAAAATATAAACAGTAACCCTACTCTTATTAGCTACTTCATCCCCAAGAAATAATTTCATTTAAGCAACCAAGATAATTAGTATCTTTTTAGTACCATATTATGTACAAGTAATCTTTATTTAGTTACCACAATTGGGGCTGGAAATTCTATCATATTATTAACTGGAAAGGTTGCTAAGTGAAATTGTGACTACACTTATTATGTCATTTCAGTTTTCTTTTACAGGCCTGTAAAGATTGTAAATGTGAAGACTGGGCATAAAGTAAACTTTTTTTATCACCACCATAACTGCAAATAGTCGCTAAACGAGGCAGTCACTAATCAAGGGCTACCTATATTGTTAGAATCTCCTAGTTAAGTACTTCCTATTGGAATGAAGAGACATTCCATTAATAGTGCAACATTTGGGGCTGCTTGCTTCAGAAGTATGGATAACTTGTACAAAGCTATCACATGGTCACCCTTTTCATATATCTGAATATACAGTATTTAGTGGGTAATTGTTACTTGGAAGATTGTCTTTCAAGCTATTTCAGGAGGCAATTCATATCCCTCCCCAAGAATACAATCAATCATATATAACTGTGATTATCAGGACAACTAGAAGGATCAAAAAGAAAGAAAAATAAATAACCACTGCTTTTCAAGTGATTAGAGACACCGGTTTACACTATCCCTTCCTATTGGCTGACTTCACAGCAGTTATCCAAAAACTGAGTAGATGGCATTCTTCATGCATACAAATTGTTAAAAATAAATGCTGTCTCTTCCATAATACAGATTCAGGTCTTACAGAGTGTCTTAAAAAAATAAATCGAATGGATATTGTTCACCTAATGGAAAGTAGTATGGAAAAGTCCAGAGATCATGGTCGCACCTATGCAGAAATTGAACAGACAATAGTACTGGATCATAGTGAAGGTGAGAATGCATGATTACTATTCAGTAACTGATTGTTATCAAATAATACCCATCAGCTATCACTGAGATAACTACCAGTGATTCTATACTAAAGAGAGCATTCCCATCAGTTCATATATAAATAAATATAGTGCTTTTCAACATTGTAATAGTAATGATTAGAAGAGAATCATCACCAAATATTGAGAGGTCAATAGTAGATGTGCATATTGAAATTCTCTAGATGACACTTCACCATACCACCCATAAAACCATCAATATCTTCAAAGAAATCCAGATTACCAGAGAAGAAGACAACAACAAGTCACTACCCTTCCTGGACATCCTGATCAGCAGAAACCACAATGGGAAACGAGAAACACAGACTAGAAAAACCGCCCGTACCACTAATAAGTGTTCCACTACCAAAGCAATAGTCCAACCTCCCACAAGAGAAGCTGCATAGGAACTTTATTTAGACAAGGACAAATTCATTGCAGCAACCTGAACAGCAGAAAAAGGAGATAAAAGCAGCTGTACAACATCTTCTAATAAAACGAGAATCCATGCAACTTTATCAAAAAGTGCCTGACCACTCAAACCAATATAGCACAAATAACACAAGCCGTAAAAAGCATAACACTGTCATACATCAAGAATATCTCAGAAACCACTGACTACTACAACCATATGAAATCAGTGTAGCGCACAAGCCAACTAAAGTCTTCCAAAACTAAGTAAACCAAAAACTCAGTATCCCCAGGGCAAAAAAAAGAAAACAGGAATCATCTACAATATATGGTGTTATGACTGCAACAGCCACTACGTAGCACAAACAGGAAGAAGACTGCCAGAATGCATCCATGGACACAAAATAGCAGTCAGAAGACATGATGAAAACTCTTACTTTCACAACATATGGACAAAGCTAATTATAGCTTCAGTTGGAAAACTCTGATCATCCTAGACCAGGGGTGTCAAACTCACGGGTCGCGGGCCAGATGCATCACATTCTGGCCCTGCCCCCACTCGGTTTAGCAAAGGGGAGAAAGTTCTATACATCACATGATGCCACCATGATGATGCGAGTTTGACACCTCTGTCCTAGAACAAACCCAAGTCCAAAAACCCTTTCTAGAAGCCTGGTATTCTGATAAATTAGCCATTAATAGACATATAGTTATAAACAATGTCTACATACTTTGTAAAAGAGACAATAAAAAAGTCAAAAAGGGAACAAAAAGACCAAAACATCCCCCAATACCAGCAATTAAGACCCAGATGAGCACAATTTACCTCCAAGATTAACATCAAACCAGAATTTAGAATAACAAAGTTGGAAAGGATTTTGGAGGTCTTCTAGTCCAACCCCTTGCTTAGGCAGGAAATCTAATCTCTTCTGAAAATCTTCCAGTGTTGGAGCATTTACAACTTCTGGAAGCAAGTTGTTCCACTTATTAATTGTTTTAAATGTCAGGAAATTTCTCCTTAGTTCTAAGTTGCTTCTCTCCTTGATTAGTTTCCACCCATTGCGTCTTCTCCTGCCTTCAGGTACTTTGGAGAATAGTTTGACTGCCTATTCTTTGTGGCAGCCCCTGAGATATTGGAACACTGCTATCATGTCACCCCTAGTCCTTCTTTTCATAAGACTAGACATATCGAGTTCCAAAAACCATTCTTTATATGTTTTATCCTTGAGTCCCCTAATCATCATTGTTGCTCCTCTCTGCATTCTTTCAAGAGTCTCACCATCTTTTTTACATCGTGGTGACCAAAATTGGATGCAATATTCCAAGTGTGGCCTTACCAAGGCATTATAAAGAAGTTACCAATACCCCAATCAAGCAACTATCAAACAAGCTAACAGTAAACAACCCAACCAAAGAACTCCAAGACCACTCCCACCAACACTGATAGGGCAAGCTGTTACAATATAAATTGAGAGCAAACCCCACTCTTTACTAGCACTGATGATGTTACCTACAGTAGTTTGGGTAATGAAATGTCTGCAAGAAAACAATCGAGCTTAGTGAGCACTGAGGACCCCTCATTTCAACCCTGAGCTACAAATATGGAGTTTTATAGATAGGATTCCTTGAAATCACTAGTAAGTTCTTACTTTTGAATGCATGGCATGGTTATTTATCTATGGTTAAATATAACAAACTTTTAATTTATGTTTTGAAGCTGTGGAGTTGCTGGTTATATAGTCTTTTAGCACGAAATATTTGCTCCACATCACATTATTACAAATCTGCATCTAGATAGCAATTACTTCATTTATACAGATTAAAGGATTGTTGTTTTATTTTGCCTTCAGGTTTCTCTGCACTTCATGAAGATCTATGCAGCACAAAAGATAAAAAAGAGGAAGAATATTCATTTTCTAAAGACAGTGAGCAATCAGATCATCCCCCCCTTGTTTCAGAAGAAGACCTTTCTCTCAGTTGCTCACCCTTGCATGAAGGCACATCAAAAGCTGAGGCAGAAGTATCTGTGGTAGAACTACTACACCAAATACAGAAAGATCATGTGAAAGCTGAATTCTCAGGGAAGCCTCATGAGCTGACAGAAGATTCACCTACTTCACAGGAGTATGTGTAAGAATTCTACAGTAGGGCGTCATATATAACAACAGGAAATATTTATCGCATAGAGATCATGTTTCACAAGCAAGGAACAAATGCAAATTTTGCAAGATTAGGAATCCTTCAATTTTGCCAAGAAAAAAATCAATGAGCTAAATAATTTCTAAAACTTTAGAATAAAGCAAATATATGACTGATATACCATTTTAAAATATTCTTGGACTTCTTAACTTAAATAAAAATAGTCATCGAATTAGTTACAATACAATTTTATTATTGTTTCTAAATATTTGTCATATTTCTGAGTGTGTTTTTAGTATGGCAAAATTTTGACTGGGTTAGATAATGGTTCTTTTCTTTTTTCTTTTTATTTTGAATGAAGCTCAATTCATGGTGAGATCAGCCAAGGTTCTCTGGATACTGAATTACTGGGTGAAATTTTCATTGAGGAGCAGACATTGCTTCCATGAGAGGAGTGTCAATCAGTAAGAGGCCAAAGATTCCCGAAGTGGGTAATCCTTGAGCTTGCCTATTCCTATTCCTGGAAATAAATAGGTTCTCAACCTTTTCTTTACACAGACCCCCTTTAAATACCTTTTGTGGCCACAGGCCATGGCCATAGACCTCCAAAACTTAACTCAAGATTTAAATCATAAGATTTCTTCGTGCCTTCATGGACCCCCTGTGAGGACATTGAGGTCCCTCAGGGTTCCGTGGACTACAGGTTGTGAACCACTTACTTAGAATAAGGGCACTTATGTAATACTAGTCTCAATTAAATAGTCACAAAGAGACAATTGTTATGACACACATGACAGACTGGAAAGAAAACCATTAATTCTACCCTGTGCTGGCAATGGAACAAATGGAATGAATGGGAGCAGTGAAATTGCTTACAAGAATTCAGGAAAGCCAAATATTTTTTTAAAGGGGGAGGAAAGTTCCACTACTCAAAATCAAAATATATCATAATGGAGTACTGGAAAGCTAGACTGTTTTGGTTTAACAGAAATGTCTATACAAAATATTGCTAGATGCTTGTTTTTGTCTGATGAAACAGTTTACTTGCAGTTCTAATCTTTTCGAAAGGAATATGATAACTTGAATAATATTAGATCTGTAGTCATGACACTCGGTATTGAATTTTCACTTGTATTCTCACTCAATTTTACCCTGGGTTATTCGTTTCAAAACATTACGTGCCACTTTTCAAAACAGAGCCAAGTGGCTTTAGAATAAATCTTATTCCTCAGAGACAGACTAGAAGAATTAATCATTTGTTTCCTCCAATCTTTATTAACAGTATCGCAACTTCTGGAGCAGATTTGACACAAGTGCCCCAAAGTGTGAAAACAGCCAGCATTGCCAGTGACAAGCCTGAGGATTCCACCGCAGGATGTGAAGATCTTGAAAAGCCACCATTGCATACTCCAACATCTAGTGACCGAACTGATTCTCCCATTGTGGAAGAACCTGAAGACCATTACTTTCAGCAAGAAGATACGCATCCAAGGAAAACCAGTCTGGTGATTGTTGAATCCACTGATGAACAGCCTGAAGTATTAGAAAGACATGAAGAAGAATTGTTAGAAAAAGTAAGTTGTAACACTAACATGATTCATGAAGTAGTGCCCTTTGAAGAATTAATGAAGAAGAAAGTCTTTAATGTAATTGTATTTAATACTTGGAACAGTACACCCAGATAATAAGAAATAAGAGAAGTTCGAACTGTAGATTAAAATACAGTTCTAGCAAAAATACAATTGAAAGACAATGCACTGAAAAATGTAGAAGCGAATAAAGAGAAATATAACTAAAAAGATGCTATCATCTGAATAAGAACAGAATAAGCCTGAACTGAAAAATATGAAATGGATGTAAGAAGAAATAAATAAATAAATAAAATAAAATAAATAAATTCTTTGAAAGAAAAAAAATTAGCAAGATTAAAATACAATATTTTTTTACTGTTTGATTTCTGTCTGGAAAGAAAAAAAGGCAAGAAATAATTAATAAGCTTTTCCAAACATATATTTGCAGAAAATTAAGAATTCATTAAAATTACACACTTTTCACACTTCAGTTCCTTCAAAGAATGTATTAGTAATTAGATTGTGAATGAAAATGTACTTTTGTCCCATGGCAATTGAGACTTGTAAAAAAATTTCATTACAAAAATCAGTTAAATCAGAAAATAATACACCTACACATTTTTCCAAAGAGCTGTTTGGGAATATTTAAGAGCATGCATGGAACATCTGTCTTTAAATGGAAAAGCTGGGTTGTATGGATGCTTCCCAAGCTATCCTTGACCATGCACAACAATTTCACTCACTGGAAAACAATGAAACAAACAGGCAAAAATAGAGGTAGTTCTTGACTTATCACAATTTGTTTAGTGACCATTTGAAGTTACAATGGCACTGAAAAAAGTAACTTATCACTGTTTTTCACGCTTACGACTGTTGCAGCATTCCCATGGTCATGTGATCAATTTCAGCTGCTTGGCAACTGTCTCATATTTATGGCGGTTGCAGTATTCCAGAGCCATGTGATCACCTTTTGCAACCTTCTGACAAGCAAAGTCAGTGGAGAAGCAAGATTCACTTAACAACTGTGTTACAACTGCAGTGATTTCATTTAACCGTTGTGGAAAGTAAGGTCATAAAATGGGGACAAAACTCACTTAACAAATGTCTCCTTTAGCAACAGAAAATTTGGGCTCAATTGTGGGGGTAAGTTGAGGGCTACCTGTACATGGGTACATCCAGGAACACCTTTGGATCAGTGGTGGGATTCAAAAATATTTACTACCGGTTCTGTGGGCGTGGCTTGGTGGGCGTGGCAGGGGAAGGATATTGTAAAATCTCCAGTCAGAGGTGGTATTTGCTGGTTCTCTGAACTACTCAAAATTTCCGCTACCGGTTCTCCAGAAAAAAAGAATGGCTAGTTTAGTATAAAAAGAAGTCTTTCAGCAAACCGCTTCTTTCAAGGGCTTTGTTCAACCATAGAAAATAATTTATTTTTTTCCCTTTAAAACTCACAAGTTATGATGTTTGGCCTGACCAATAGAGCAGTAACCTAAATGCATCCCACCTATAGTTCTTCACAGCTCCCTGGCACTTCGAAAGTTGCTACCATGGCAACTCAATCATCATTATGAGCCTTTAAGAAACGTGTCCCAACTCCCATTGCAGAAGAATCACAACAGTAAATATGTAGTGGGAAAATTCTATTTCCAGGATCTTTAGCTGAAGACATTGCCGTTGCAAAAGTGAAAAGGATTTCAAAACTATCCTAGAACTATTTAAAACAAAATTAACTGTGTTTTCTAAGTGTAAAGGAATTATACATATATTTTACTGGCTAAAACACAGAAGCAATTATAGTAATTATTAGTTAACTCAAACTTGCAATATAATCTAGTCCAGTGGTTCTCAACCAGTGGTCCGCAGAACCCTGGGAGGCTGTGATGGTGTCACAGGGGGTCCACGAAGGCTTGAAGAAATATTACGATTTAAATCATGAGTTAAGTCGTGGTGGTCCATGGCCATGTTTCATGGCCACAAAAGATATTTAAATGGGTTCCGTGGTGAAGAAAAGGTTGAGAAACACTGATCTAGTTCATAATTATCAATTTGTTGGAAATTCTTATCTGTTTAGTCTAATTGGGTTTATGGAAGATGAAGTTGTAACTATATTTGCATTATTCCACTGGTGCGCTTCTTGTAGTACATGGTATTGAAAGAAAGTTGAAGGCAAGTTTCCTCAGTTTTGCAACATCAAATGTTCAAAGAAGATTTCAAACATTCAGCCCCAAAATAGAAAGAAAAGTAATATAGCATACTTTGCAGTGTATCTCATTCCAGCAAGCGTTTGTATGGTGTTCATTGTGTTATTAGAAAGAGGCCCAATTATTCATTCATATGTACAGTACCCGTATGATGAGAGCAATGCTTCCATGCTTCCACTAGGAGCTAGCAGAGGAATTAGGTGAGCTGGAGGTCAGCTCAGATGAGGAAGAGATGGTAACTACCAGGGTCGTTCGCCGCCGGGTAATTATTCAGGTACAGGAGTGTTGAACTATTGCACGTACCAGTGGCAACTATGCCCTGGTTATACCTCTTAAACCCACCCTTTTCCCCAAAATCCTGTTCCTGAAACACCCCCTTGGCTGGCAATGCACTGATGAATTTGGCATGTTCCTGGGTAATGCATGTCAGTTGATTCACATAAATATTTTTCCCGCAATTTCATTTGGAAACTCAAGGAATGTAAATCAAAATGGCAGGTGTTTAATTTGCATTTTGAAAGAGACTTAACTCTCTGAGAGGACAGTTTGACTTGCTGCTTCAGCACCACCTACGAGCCAAATTCTTTCTTGTTCCAAGTTTGCATGCTTTTTAAAAAGGATTTATTTGCAAAATGTTTAATAGCATTGGAGCAATTTGCTTCAGTGCTTCTTGCCTAACTTATGTTGTTGTTTGAGCCAACTAACTTCTGCTATGCAGTTTACTTAAAATAGCCAGTTATTTTGTTTCTGAACTCTGTTCTTTGTTCAATAGGCTGATGATGTGCCTGAAATACCCCCGGAAGCTGTAACGGAGGAACAGTATGTGGATGAACATGGCCATATTGTGGTGAAGAAGGTATTCAGCTGATGGTTTATTAGGAGAATACAAAGAAAGAGCATTTTAGTACATTAATTATATCTTGAGCCATTTCAAGGTTTCCAGAGTTAAATAGAGGGGCTTTAGGATATTTTACTACAGGTTGTCCTCAACTTACAACAGTTCATTTGGTGACCTTTTGAAATTACATAACTTAAAAAAGTAATTTATGACAATTGGTCACACGATCAAAATTCAAAAGCTTGGCAACTGGCATGTACTTATGATTAGCTTTTGCGACCTAACAAGCAAAATCAATAGGGAAGTCAGGTTCACTTAACAACTGTGTGACTAGCTTAACAATTGTAGTGATTCACTTAACATCTAGGGCAAGAAAGGTCATAAAATGGGGCAAAACTCACTTAACAAATGTCTCACTTAGCAACAGGAATTTTGGGCTCAGTTGTCGTTGTGTGTTGAACACTACCTGTATATGTAACAAGGGAATCTTTTATGGAAAGTGAGGATTTAGGCGCTATGCATTTCATACCACATGAGATAAAGGAAAACATTTTATCCCATGCAACTGTTGCACAAAAATAGAACATCTTTATTCATTTTAGGAGAGAACAGAATAGTTGAAATTATATTTTGCAAAATTTGTTCATTTTGATTGTCTCTCTCATGTGCACATGAGAGAGACAATGCTAGGTATTTTAAAGGACAAATATGATTGCCATGATTTAAAATTCAACGACATGCTAACATGATGAACATGCCATCCTGCTAGGTCACTAGAAAAATCATCAGGCAATTCGTTTTACCAGATGGAACAGAAAAAGAAGAAGTTGTGATGCAGGGAGAACCCCAAGATCCTGTTACAGTGGAAGAGGGAGACAGTTACTCCAAAGTCATAAAGCGGGTGATGTTGAAAAGTGAAAGTGAACAATCAGAGGTTAGATTTTTTTTTCCTGCCATGGTTTATTTATTTGAAACGAATTTTTGAAATGGGCACTAGAATTACCCATTATACTGTAAATTATTATGTTCATTACATTTAATATAAACTTGGTTTCATAAGGTTCACTTCACATGTCTTGTTTAAACCCCCTTGGAAGATGGCTTATTCAATGAAGAATTGTAGAGCAATTCTTTAATAAGTCTAGCACTCAACTATATCATTTTCCAAGAAATGAATGAATCGGTAACGTTAACGCAAACTTTTCACAGGAACGTAGGAAAATAATGTTTGGGGCATTATCTAATTAGCCAATAGCCATGGTTCTGGAGTCAGCAATTATTGACATAAGCAATTATTCATGAAATCTGTTTCACAGGTGACCTTTTCTGAGCCAAGCTTATTACCAAGTGCCTCAGAATTCCAGACTGAACCAGTAGAAGGCCGCAAAGTCAGTAAAGTTATAAAAACTACCTTAGTGCATGGGGAGAGAATGGAAAAACATCATGGAGATCCTAGTTTAGCAGTGAATCTTCCATCAGCCAAAGATGACTTCGAAGAGGTGAGATAATTATATGGTTTTGGCAACACTGTTAGAACTGCAATAGTACTAAGGGCAGAAACACATGTAGAAAAATTAGAAATAGCTAACCATAAATGAAGTATCATTATAGAAATGTATTCTTGTTTTTTTCCCCAGTATGTTTAGAATGATTTTTCCTTCTGAAAAAGATCTTAGAATATCATCTAATGGAACCCAGGGAGAGATTGCTCTGAATCTTAATTTTAGGTCCCAAGCTGTAAAAGGGTGCTTTGCTGTGCTTTGATAATGCTTTAAACCAGGGGTGTCCAACCCTGGCAACTTTAAGACTTGTGGACTTCAACTCCCAGAGTTCCTCAGCCGGCTTTGCTGGCTGAGGAACTCTGGGAGTTGAAGTCCACAAGTCTTAAAGTTGCCAGGGTTGGACACCCCTGCTTTAAACAAAGCATTCATTTGAAGCTGCTTTGAAAAGGAGAGCTGCCATCCCACTTCTAGACAACAAAGCGAAACTATCATATCCTTCACCCACACTGTCACTCTAATGGTCTCCTCCAAGATATGCAGCACCTTGGAAGAACTTCTATATTGAGGTTGCACATACTTATGCATGCACAGGAGCCTTTTTGCTGTTTCCTGTTAGTTCACTAGTTCCCTTCCAGTATCTCATTAAAAGGAAGTGATACAGGAAGAGCACATTAACAAGACCTTTTCCCCTACTGAATCTGCTAGAAGAAGCAATTGGAAACAAGTGACGAAAGTGCTTCAGAAAGACAGTTCATGTCACCCCATTCTTGGCAAAGCCAACTGGAGCCAATTTGTGTAGAGAAATCCATTACTATACAATGAATTTAGTTGGAACCTTTCACAACTGCCATATTTTTCCAGACATAAGAAGTTCCCTCAGTTTGGAACTAATTGTACAGCAGAAGCTTATCATCAATTAGTAAATATGAACTTTAATCCAGATGCATTTGGAGCAGGATTGTAAACTCACAATATCCTATTTGAAAGAAAATATGACTCAGTGTTGGTTGAATAAATAGAATATAGATAATTTCTGATCAGATGGGAGTGATGTCAGCACATCTTTTTACCATATTTTCAGCTTGAACAAGAAGTTCCATTCTTAGATTGAATACATTTAAACATAATATGCAAGAACACAGTGGAACGCACATAGTTGAGGACTTTAGGAAAGAAATCTCCAGTATAAATGTACTCTTAACAATATAATTCAGTTTGCAAGTGGGGTTATTTATAAATCCAAAGAGTAAGCTACTCAATGTATAAGAACTATGATCCTATTTGAAATGTATATGTGATTCCAAGGATAATCCTGGATCAAATCACTTTTATTGTTTAAGAGCCGCCTTCCTAATGAACCAAATCCCATCTGTTAGTAAGACTGGAGCTCTTTCTATTCTCCCTGAGTTCCTTCAAGGAGAAAAGACCTCTTTTTTCATAAGAGATCATTTGTCTCCACGAGGAGATCAGCATGAGAATTCTCAGTCAAAGTAGGTTCTATTGTTTTGTGACACATTTCCAAATTCTTAGTAAGTACAGAATTTGCAAATTATGCAATTAATACTTTTTTTCCCCTTAATTTGTTTAATTTGTCTCATTGGGTGTTCTGATATTTTAGCAAGTTAATATAATTAAGTTGTATTTGGGTCTTCTATGCTACAGTTATGCTTCCTGTTTTACTTTAGGCCCTGAATTACATTGGTAACAAAGTGAAAATTGAAGTCCCCCCATTAGTAGAGAAAGAGGTCATGAAAGAGGATGGGTCGCTTATTAAAAGGTTTGAGTTGGCATGACACTAGCCTGTGCAGTGACCAAAGATTTAACAGACTAACTGTAATGGTACTTGAATAAATGTCAACTTACAGTCTCAGTGTCTTAAGCTTTATTTGGAAACTAACACACTTGGTGGAAGAAGGGAGAATCAATTGGTGGAACAAACAGTTGTTTGGGAAACAGTGGAATTATAATTCTAATTCTAAGTTCTAAAGTCTGATGCTGCATTTCCACCTTTGAAGTTAGAACATGTTTATTCTCTCCAAATAGATAATCAGATCATATATTCACCATATTTTGTACCAAGCAGATGTGTTGGGAATATAGCCCAAATTTCTAGGGAACAATAGAGTATTTATTGTTCTTTTTTTTTAACTAACTTAGGAAGAAGAGGGCAACAAGATATGTTTTATTTTGTTTTTTGCTGCAGTGAGGAATGCTGCTGATTAGTCATCTAGTGTATTGCTTCTAATTTCCTCTTTCTACAAAGTTTGATAACCTGTCACAGGTGTGAGTGTCTGTGCATATAATAGCACACACATTGCCTAAGGCATGGACGTTCCATCATGTGTGTGAATGACACCATTTTGCAATATAACTAGCATTCATGGGTTGAATATCAGAAATAGAAGGAACAATGAAAAGGTCTTAACAATGTATAAATAACAATAGTATGAGATTTTTTTGGTTATCAAATGGTTAAACAACCTAGTTCATTTGTTTCTTGAGGCTTAGTATGAACTTGATATTCCTCTCCAAGAACTAAAAAGTCAGTAGAGCCTACTTCAATAGGTGGGCTCTGATTCTCAAGGAATATAATCCAAAGAAATAAGCTGTCTTTTCCACTGAATAAATTATTTCTGTGATGTAATTCTGTGTATTCCCATAACTGCAGAAACCTCTTATATGAAGAGAAGTAGTAGAAAAAATATGAATACAATAGAGCTTATTTCCCTTCACTTGTCTCAATGTATAATACTGAATGACAAATTTATTTATTTATTGACCTGTATTCCATCTTCCTATCAATGAGATCCGTTGAAGTTAAATATTGTAAGTATGGGCAGGAATGACAAAAACTAGCAGGTTTGTAGTGAGGGATATGAAAGGTTCTCCTATCATTTATCTTGTTAACCCTGTTGCAGGATTTTCATACAAAGGTTGTTGTTGTTGGATTAGAACATATGAATGTAGGCACTGATGTTACAAAGTAATAATGTCTCTCAGAATAATTTTCCCAGTATCAGGAAGGAAAAGATCTTAAGATACGTTTATAACTGAAAGTTTCTGATTGATACAATGTTTACATAAAAAGTTTGAACCGTACAAAAGTTTAAACGAGGGGTGTCAACCTTGATTTCATTGAGGACCGCATCAGGGTTGTGTTTGACCTCATGGGATGGGTGAGCGTGGCCAGAGTGGGCGTGGCCAGCTTGACATCACTTGTGTTAGGGGTGCCTGTGGAGACCCGAGCACTCTGCCAGTGAAAATGGTGCTTGAGAGGGTTGTACGTGGTCCTCTTGAGCTCCATTTTTGCTGGCAGAGGATTGCAGGAGGCTGAAAATGGAGCAGCCAAAAACGGACCTTGGGAGGGCTGTGTGCAGACCTACTGAGCTCTGTTTCACTGGCAGAGGCACCACGGGCTGGTCCTTCACTGTTTCCAAGGGCCAGATCTAAGTACCTCAAAGCTGGATCTGGCCATGGGCCTTGAGTTTGACACCCCTAGTTTAAACTATCCCATTCTACATAGCAATGTGAACTCTGCAACAACTCAACTTTTGCCTTAGTCAGAAGCAGGCTACAGCCAGGGGTGGGATGCTATCAGTTCGGCCCAGTTCTATAGAACCAGTAGCTCTGAAGAGCAGCAGACATGGAACCAGTTTGGTGTTTGCTGCTCTGTTTGGTACAGCCACCTGCCTGGGCTCTTGGCTGTCCTTTATTTCCTGCTTTTTCAACCTCAGCTGCTTTGCGTGGCACAGCTGAGGTTGAAAAAGGAAGAAAGAAGAGGATTTTCAAATGCTGCGCACCCATGTGCAGCGCGTGTCAGCTGTCCGGGAGGCACATCTGAGGTTTTTAGGAAATGGTCTACAGACATGCGCAAAATGCACTCTTACCAGGGGTGGGATTCTATCTGCCGGAGAACCGTCAAATCAATGGGCTGGCCCCTTCCCGCCCACTGACTCCTTACCTGGCATGCATGCCATCAAACTTGCTGGCTAAGTTGCTATTTTTCCTTTTTTTTTTTTCCTGAACGTCAGCTGTTCTGCTGTGCCGGGAGATTTAGCTTAGCTAGAAAGCAGGAAATCATCAAATTTCTTGCTTTCTAGCTAATTTAAAAGCAGAGCTGAGCCTGATGCTGAACCTGAATAATAATTCAGTGCAGACTCAGGTAGCAGATGGCAGAAACACAGATCTCTAAGTGAATCTGTGATTCCGTGAGCAACTCAATCTGCCTGCTTGCTCTGCCTGATTTTGGGTAAAACTTGCTCTTTTTTAAATAAAAAATTTAATATGTACATACATAGTGTGATGTGAGTTAGTTTTGTGAGTTTGCTTGCTAGCAAATTTGATGAGTTTGCTAGCAAACAAATTTTATGTGGCAGACTCAGGTAGCTGATTGCAGAAAGATACATCTGTGAATGAATCTGTGATTCTGTGAACAATTCAATCTGCCTGCCTGCTTTGCCTGATTTTGGGTTAAAGTTGCTCTTTTTTATTAAAAAAATTCAATATTTACATAAATATTAATAATATTCACATACAAGCCATGCTCAGCCAGTCACATGACTACCAAGCCATGCCCAGTCAGCAAGCCTTGCCCAGTCAGTCACATGATCACCAAGTCAGACCCACAAATTAGGCCACACCCACAGAACCGGTTGTTAAGAAATTTGAATCCCACCCCTGGCTACAGCCTACACCCACAGTCCCTTTAGGCAATCATTTGTCTCCGCCTGTGCAAGTTTATGTCATACACAAGAAATTTCTCAAATTTCTGCTGACATTTTAACAAATCTACCAATTTAAATCTGATTGTAAATTTAGGCTTGCATTATGTAAATGTAGCATAAGAAAGGAAATTTAAAAAACTAACGTTATTGATATTTTATATATAAATATTTAGCACTTTTCTTAGCTCTTTAAAGTAAAATCAGTCACTGTCTTTTCACCTACATACAGGAACTCAAAACTCATGCTAGAATTTTGAAATGAAAAATAGAATGCAATTTCCTTTTTAAAAAATCCTACAAATTCACTCATTGCCCTCTTTGACTTCTTGTAGGACAACAATGAGTAAAGCTAGTACACAGAAGAGGACTGTGGTTAAGGACCAGTATGGAAACCGGATTCATGTGGAGCTGCTGGAGGACACACCAGAAGCCCTACCCCAAGATGATCTTCAGCATGACCTTCAACAATTATTAAGGCATTTCTGCAAAGATGAGCAGAAGAAAGAGGCCAAATGAGATGCTGCTAAATCTCACCCTTAGACCACCACACATATCCATTAACTGTCCAGCTTTCTTTTATCATAGGTGTTATTATTTAACCTAATCATCAGGGAACACAGCTGTTTCTACTTTGAGCATATAGAGCAGGTTTTCATTTTCTTTGTTTCTAAATATCTGTTAAGCTAATTTGTGACCAAAGATCACATCCTTCATTCTGGATGGTTTTACCTACCAAGTCATAGACTTTATGCGCTCTCTTGACTATCTTGTCACCTTTGGCGTTTTTATTCTTTATTTTTGCACCAGATCCATAAACACATAAATTTCTTCCACAGGCCTCTTAAAATGACAGTGTACATGTGTTTTTTTTTAAAAGGATATTATTAACTTTAAACTGTAAATAGAGAAAATATGTGGATTCACAAGACGGGAAAGAAAGAAGCACTGCCTAGTGTGACTACTTTTAGCATCAGGACTATAAGGTTCGTTGAAGAATAATTCATGTAATATTGCTAACACAATCCATTACAACTTAGGAGATGGATCTATCAAGAACGAAGCAGATCAATCCTCCTGTGTTCATAGGACTTCCAGTGTAATAAATTACTTGACTAAAAAGAGTCAGAACAAAACCTCAAATTTCAGCTGTTTCCCTTACAAGACAGTTGATTGCAGCCATTACTGCTTCTTTGCTTCCTGGGAAAGCCACCTCAAGATTTCCTGAAGAAAAATATACCCAGTTAGATATAACGTGCTAGCAGCTATATCTGTGGCACTTTTGCATACTGTATTTAAATCTTTTAGATCAGGGACATGAAATGGGTGCATTCAATAGTTCTGATCTCTATACTGTTTTGATCACTCCTTTAACAAACCACGCTGTCTTAGAAGGGGTTGTTTCTGCTGGCCACTGCACTATACACATTTTGAAGGAGGAAAATAAACTGTTACCTTTTAGGGGGAAAAAAGAGATTTCTCACATTCTGTCAAGATTATCTCTTTAAACTGGCACATGCATGTGGCTAAAACATGACCTTTCTATAATCATGCCAATTGCTTCTCATCTTTCCTAGCACTGAGCGAGCAGATATTACCATTGTGTTTGAGGTTTTCTCTGGAGTTTTATTTATAAGGAGACAGGAATCCACCACGCCTTTGTTTGGTTTTTTTTCCCTTGATATTTTATTTATAGTCCTTAACCACCTTTCAAGCATTATTCATGTAAATGTCTGCACTTTGATTTTCCAAGAAGGCATAAATGACCCTGGAATTATTTTGTGGTCTGTACCTAATTCTAATAGTGGTCTGAAGCTCTGTAGCATTTTAACATATATATGTAATTATATATATATATATATATGGTATTAGGCTTTGTTCGGGTATTTTCCCACGTCATTATAGTTGTGCTTTTACGTCGTTATAGTTGTGCGTTCGTCTGAGACGAACACAATACAGAAGCCTGATGATGGCAGATGAGATTCTGCCGAAACGTTGCTACAACTTTAAAAGCACAACTATAATGACGTGGGAAAATACCCGAACAAAGCTGAATGCTATACATGTAAGTACCTGCGAAAACTTAAGAAAATTTATATATATATATATATATATATATATATATATATATATATATATATATATATATATAATTATATATATATATAATTATATACATATATATTATATGAAATGATATACATTTTGAGTCAGTTATTTGATAAACACAAAGCATATTCAGCAATGATGAGTCAGGTCCTCTAGGGCTGAATATTTTTCAAAACCCTGCTAGCCTTTGTTACTTTAAACAAAACAACCCGACTCACTCAGTGCTCAGGATGCTGAAAATAAATGTTACAAGTGGCACCTCCTCATTAAGCAACAATGCCAAGGGAAAAGAAACATTTGAGGAGGTTTTGGTTTCCTGCTTTAAAAAAAAAAACCTACTCAGTGCCATGCAAATGTATTTTGTTGGCAAAGCAGGACACAAGCACTTAATGACTGCCAAAATGAAAGGAGACCTAATTGCAGGACACACAATAGCTCATTTCTCATTGTCAAGAACATCACTGTTTAACCTTCAAGACTGGGACTCTACAAGAAATGCATTTCTGTTGTGTTATTTGCGGTGCAGATGATGTTCTGTGTAACAGCATAATGGCTATTCTCCTTTTTTCAGTTTTGAATTTTTGCTGTGTTATCAGAGAACTTGAATACTGTGAGAAGGTGATTTTAAGTTGATAAATCGGCATCTTGTTCCCATGGTGATAACACTTAACTGAATATATCTATGAGGGCATGTATTAAAGATGTAAAAGAAACAAACAAACAGCACTAACAATACATAGCTGCAATGTGTACAATGGCTGATTTAATTAAATAAACATGTAAAAGTGTTAAATGTAGCAATGATAGTATCCTCTCTTTTTTGCAATTGGGAAATTATTTGGAAATTGCAAAATTATAAAGCAGGCGGCCTATTTTGTTATGATTAATTTTACACTGTTAATGTTTGACCGTCAAAGTCCCAAAGGGCTTAAAGGACGTAGGGTCATTTTATTCCATTCTGTCCATCTTAATCTTTCAAATCTGAGAAGTCAATTTTCTCTACGTCCCAACAATGGCAAAGGCTCATTTGATGGGAACAAAGAAAAAGTCCACCTCAGTGTAGAACTTCCAAAAGAAGGCAACTTCTCAATTCCTCCTTTTTTAAGAAAGACTTTCATTCTAAAGGCAAGAGAAATATGTTGCTTGCTATCTCTGCCTGTTGTTGCTATTAGGGGATTTTTCATTATTGGTTTCAGTTTGTTTTGTTGTTCCTTTAAAATAACTTATAGAATAAAAATCAAGAGTAAAACTAATAATTTATTTTGTATGGTTGGACAATCTGATAGAGGTTATATATATATAAACACATACATGTAATGACATACAGGTAAACTTTGCTTAGAGACCACAGCTGGGATCAGCAGCTTCATTGCCAAGTGACATGGTCGCTAAGTGAGACATATGGCTGTGACTTGAAATTTTACTGCTGGCTTTTCCATTGACTTTGCTTGTTGGAATCTGGTTGTGAAGTGCACAGATGGTGATCACATACTGACTGCAGGCAGTGTGATGATGTTCGTAAGTGCCTGTACCAGTTGCATTTCTATTATGTTCAATATCTTTATTGTCACTGTACATCACGTATACAACAAAATTGGTTTAGCCTCTACTAGTGCAGTCCATACAAGAATACAAGACATGAATAATATAAAGGATAATCCTTATACAAGTAGGGAAAAAAACTAGTCATATGTTTCCATATGTACGTCATATTCTGTGCAACATGTATGTTACTCTGGTGTATGATCATATATCATGGTATATACATATTACACACTACACTGGCACCAGTGAAATTCATCATATTAACCTGTTTGTGGTGCTATATCAGGGGTGGGCAAACTACGGCCCGCGGACCACATCCGGCCCGTTGGTCTGTCCAATCCGGCCCGCCCCACCCCTGAAAAAAAATCGCTGGGTGTGGCATATTGCCCTGTGCCGCGTGGCCCCCAAAGCTGCAAAACAGTGCAGAGCGCTCTCGGGGTAGGAAGGCCTCGGCTGGGAGTTCGAAATCACCTTCGAGTGCGACTTCTCCGAAGGTGAGTCCCCGCCGATCCCCCTTTTTTTTCCGGGGCTTCCAGGCTTAAACTTTGCAAAGGCAAAGTTTGCAGGCTGGAGCGTCTTCCCGCCGAGGAGCGGGAAGGGTTCCGCCCGGCGGGCAGGCGGGCTGCTTAAACTTTGCTCGGGCGGCACTTTAAAAGCCTGCTCCCAGCACCCGAGCAACTTCCCAGCAACTTTCGGCTTCCTTTTAACTCGCGGGTGCTCGCGCCTGGCCCCAAGCCGTGCGGCGGAGGGGAAACCCGGAGCACCGCCGGGTCGCCTCCTCCAAGCAGCCCGCCCGCCGGGCAGAACCCTTCCCGCTCCTCGGCGGGAAGACGCTCCCGCCTGCAAACTTTGCCTGTGCAAAGTTTAAGCCTGGAAGCTCCGGAAACCTGAGCAACTTCCCAGCAACTTTCGGCTTCCTTTTAACTCACGGGCGCTCGCGCCTGGCCCCGAGCCGCACAGCGGAGGGGAAGCCCGGCGGGTGGGCGGGTTGCTTGGAGGAGGCGACCCGGCGGTGCTCCGGCAGCAGCAACAGGCAGTTCCACCCGGGCTCCGCTCAGGTGTCCAGCTGGGGCTGTCAGGAGTTGCTACCGCCGGCGCAGCTCCGCGCGGCTCCAGTCCCGCGTTGCTTTGGGAAGGAAAAAGCAAAACCAGGAGCCGCTGAGCCTGAGCCTCCGGTGCCGCTGCTGCCGTTGCAAAGCACCGCCGCGGCTCTTCCTTTTTGCCTTTCCCTTCCCGAGGCAACGCGGGACTGGAGCCGCGCAGAGCCGCGCCGGTAGCAACTCCTGACTCGGGGCCTCCGAGGGGAGGGGAAGGAGGAGAAGAGGGGGGGGAAAGGTGGGGGGGCGATTCCCAAAAAATCTTGTGCTGACCTGGCCCGTCTGTCAAATTTTAAAAGTCAATGCGGCCCCCGAGCCAAAAAGTTTGCCCACCCCTGTGCTATATTGTGTTTAGGAGTCTGATAGCCCAGGGGTAGAAGATGTTCTTAAACCTGTTTGTCTGGCTGGCTATTCTTCTGTGTCTTCTGCCCGATGGTAAAAGTGAGAAAAGACACTGACCAGGATGTGAATCGTCCCTCAGTATCTTCCTTACTCTGCTGAAACAATGAGACCTGGCGATGTCGGCCAGTGGTGTTAGGGGGCAACCAATGTCGAATGTATCATTCTCTGTAGTGCCTTAATGTCCGCAGCTGTTGAACCAGGGCACCATACTGTTATACAGTATATGAGGATACCAATGGTGGGATTCAAATTTTTTTACTATCTGTTCTGTGGGCCTGGCTTGGTGGGCGTGGCAGGGAAGGATACTGTAAAATCTCCAGTCAGAGATGGCATTTGCCGGTTCTCCGAACTACTCAAAATTTCCACTACCGGTTCTCCAGAACTGGTCAAAACCTGCTGAATACCACCTCTGGAGGACACTTTATATCATGGACTGATAGGAAGAAGTCATCAGCCGTTGTTCCACCTGATTTTTCCGCAGGACTCTAAGGAAATGAAGCCTCTTTTGAGCCTTCCCAACCAGCAGGGACATGGTAAGGTCTTGACTAATAAGCACTCCCAAGAATTTAAAAGAGGAAACCCTCTCCACATAGCCCCCCTTGATATACAGTGGGGCAAATTCCTCTCTGTGCTTCTGGGAATGCAGCACAATCTCCTTTGTCTTGCTAGAGTTTAAAATGTAAGTTGCTTTTTTTAAACACCATGTGGATAGCTTCTGGACTTCTTCCCTGTATGCTGATCAATTATAAGATCCAGCACCGTTGTATCATCTGCAAACTTTATTATGATGTTGGATAGATCAGAGGATACGCAGTCATATATACAGAGAGTACAGGTAGGGGCTGAGCACACAGCCCTGAGGGGAGCCTGTGATCAGCTTCGGGGTGGAAGTTGTAAAGGACCCAACCCTTACTATTTGTAGACGGTCTGTCAGGAAGTCTTTAACCCAATCATAAATGAGGGGACGGAAATTTAGATCAGTCAGCTTTTCAGTGAGGATGCCTGGTAAGATGGTATTAAAGGCCGAGCTATAGTTTATAAAAAGCATTCTGACATAATTCCCAGATTTCTCCAGGTGTCTCAGTGCAATATGTAGAGCAGTGGTGATGGCGTCCCCTGTCAACCTGTTACTTCTATAAGCAAACTGGTGTTCAGCCTGCTACTTCTATAAGCAAACTGGTGAAATTTGGTTCAAGACAGGGCTTGAGGTATTGCAGGACCAGTCTCTCAAAGCACTTCATCACTATAGATGTCAATGTAATGGGTCTATAGTCATTCAGGCTGTTTATGACTGCTTTCTTCGGAACTGGGGTAATTGTGGCTGCTTTCAAGCACAATGGGATTCTAGACAGTTGCAGAGAGATGTTAAAAATCCTTGCCAGGATCCCTGTTAAATGGTCAGTGCAGGTTTTTACCATTTTCCTCAGGACCCAGGAGTGCGATTCTACCAGTTCGGACCAGTTCTATAGAACCGGTTGTTATGATTCTGCACAGTTCAGAGAACTGGCAAATTGTGCCCCTGGCTGGCCCTGCCCCTCTCCGCCCACCCCTCCTCTCCCTGCCCAGTCAGTCCTTATCCCACATATGTGACATTGCATGCATGCCTGGCATCACTGACTGTGTTCTCCCCCACCCAGTCACTCCTCAAGGTATTTCTTTTTTTCCCCTTCTGATGATCAGCTGTGCCAAGATCCTTCTTGCTGTCTTACTGCTTCACCCAGGAGGCTTCCCTGAGGCCCAGGAGGCAAAAAGGAGTGGGGGGTGGGGGGGGCTGCTGTGCCCCGCCGGCTCCATATTTTGCCTTCCTGGGCCCCAGGGAAGCCTTCTGGGAGCAAAAACGCCCCCCAGAAGGCTTCCCTGAGGCCCAGGAGGCAAAAAAGAATGCAGGGTGGGGTGGGGGTGATGTGCCCCCCCAGGCTCCATTTTTTGCTTTCATGGGCCCCAGGGAAGACTTCTGGGAGCAAAAACGCCCCCCTGGAGGCTTCCCTGAGGCCCAGGAGGCAAAAAACAACAACAGGGGGAGGGTACTGCAAAAAAAAGCCACACCCACCCAGTCACATGGCCATGCCCACCTAGCCTCACCCACCAAGCCATACCCACCTAGCCACGTCCACAGAACTGGTTGTTAAAAAATTTGAATCCCACCCCATCTGCCAGTACCCCATCTGGACCTGCAGCTTTGTTGGGATTTACGACCTTCAGCACAGCTCTCATTTGATGTTCATGCAGGGTGAGTGGCTGGAGGTTAGAGGGCCTTTGAGCTAGAGCCACAGAGACAGATCTTTTAATCTCCTATTCAGCTACTCCACCAGCAGGGCATTAGCATTGGCTATTTTCATTGTATTGCCCTTATAGTTGGTTAGATGTTGTAGCCCCTGCCACACCTGTCTTGAGTTATTATCCGCCAGATGCTTCTCTACCTTTTTGTTTGTATTTCTGTTTAGCTGCCTTAATGCCTATTATGTCATTATGAGAATACTGCAATGGTCGTAAATGCAAAGATTAGCTGTAAAATTACTTTTTCAGCATTGTTGCAATTTTGCTCACTAAACAAAGCAGTTGTTAAGCAAGGTATACCTCTACAATGGCACCCATAATTTTGTCTTTTCCAGCAGAACTCTGTATTTGTGCTGAATGTCTTACATACTAGCAGATACATTAAAGGCAACTGCTTGTCAGTTCTAAAGGTATACAACTTGATAGCAGGTGCTAGCTTCGTCTGGACAGGTAAAATACACTAACATGTAGAATTCACATCCTTTCCATTCTTCTTTCTTCCTAGTATTTACTCACAAGTGCAAGACTTGCTTTTTTTCAGATCAAGGGAGTGAGTATTGATCCATTGGTTGCAACAGGAATTGGTTCCTTGGCTTGTTGGCCAAGCTGGACATCATGGATTGAGAGAGTCTGGCCCAAAGTCACCCAGCCAGCTTTCAGGTGGCACTAGAATTCAGTCTTTAGCCTGATGCCCTTAATACTAGACCAAACTGGTTTTCTGCCTTTTATTATTTTATATTTTATATTTATTTTATTATTTGTGTCATAAGGCTACCCATGATATAAACAACATCTCTGGCCAGCTTACAACAATAAAAACATAGAAATAAAACAATATTACCAAACAGTACTACCAAACTTTGCTCCATTCTAGCTACATATTTTCTTGGCTCAATCACACCATCCAAGCTGGAAGTAGAACTTCAGAATTTTGGGTGCTATAGTCAAGATGTATAAGGTTGGAGAATGAGCAATTGAAGAATAAATTTCTATGGGTTTTATTGCATGGATTGAGCTGAGAAAAACATTTGAACACTGCAGCTTGGATATTGTACATTAAGTTGTTAGGCAATGTTAGCTAGAGGACTAAGCCACCAAATACATATATAAACAGATCACATAGATTATTACAATCTGACACCATTGATAACAAAGATGAAAGGCAACACAAGAAAAAATTGTCCTGATGCAGCCTTCTGAAGCGGGTCTATGACGATTCACCATGGCCAACTCACCATCGCCAACTTGCCAATTCTCCATGGGACAAGAGTTACACCAATATTGAAGAAATGGTGGAATAGAATCATTAATGAAAGGATGAAAAAGTAGGAACAAAATGAAATGTGAATGACAAAAATTAAAATAATTACAATGAAACATTAAATATCCCCTTGACGAGTTATCCCACACTCCGGCAAGTTGCTGCAGCAAGTTGTCAGCGAGTTAGCCATGGCGAGTTATCCCATTTTGTTCTTAGGCACAAGAGAGAAATCATAGAAGAATTCCAGAAATTCTCCAATGTGCCCTGATGGAATGCACACAGAACAAAAACTATGGTCCACAGAGAAACATGAAAAAAGTGGAAGGATATTAAATATGAGGCGAAGCTTTAATCCTGTTGTTTTATATGCAGAAATAGTGGTGTAAATTAAATTATTAAAACAGTGTTTAAGATGTACAGTAGATTACATACCATGCCAACTATCAAAAGGATCTCCAACTTAATGGGGGTGGGCACATTGGGAAATTTGGAAGATGTTGTATTTTCCCCAAAGACTGTTGGTGGGACTTGTCCATTCACGAATTGTTGCCATGCAGCACTTAGGTAGCTGTGCAGCAGCTGTTTGCCAAATGCTGCTTCTCTCACGTTTCAACAGTCCAGCAGAAACATCTCATTACTTTGTCCTTTTTGAGCAGGTGGACCCCCAAAACACTGAGGTAAGCAGTCAATATTTTAATTCTTTAAGAAGCTCATGAAGGCCATTTAGGGCCAGGGGGAATAATAGAAACTAAATAAATGGTTGCAGGCTGGCAATAAGTTTTGCTTTGCCTACAAATGTCCCCCTATCGAGTCTAGGTTGATGGACACCAAAGAAGCCTCTGTGAATCCTTGCACCCTTTGCCACCAATATTGCAGGAAAAGCTAGACACCTGGTTTTTCCTCACAGCCTCATTATTCCATTATATATCCAGTGCCCAGTCCATATCACATCACTCCTCAAACTCATATAACTTGAACTATACTAATTAATTTGAGGGGACAATTAGGCTTTGCACCTAACATTTCTGAGACAAGAGCTCATAGGACATCCCTTTTGGTAAAATTGGTGGGGACTCTGTTTCCCAAATTTTACCTATTTATGGCAAGAGAACAACTGACAGATTTTACTAAGTTGGTGGCTGAATGAGTTGTACATTGTGGGAACAGATTAGCAATTATCTGAAAAGTCTAGGGATGATTCAATTAGACTGCCTTTAAATTAAGTTTTTGCTCATTCTTGTTAGAGATGGACTAGAAAAACTGAAGCCTGCAATCCAAATATTTTCACTTCTAAAAAAAAAAAAAGAATGTGTTTCATGTTGGTTTTTGGTTAATTTTTAATATGTAATTGATAGGATTATTCTTCAACTATATAATTAATAATCTTTCCTTTTATCACATGAAACATTAAAAAATAGAGATTTCTGGGAGTTGCATCAAAGATTTTCAGCAATCCATGCATTTCTACATTAGGGTATTCCACACTAATGATAAATTCAACTTTTTTTGTGGATGAAAGCTGTTAAAAGCTGTATTATTTCTTCTGTTCATTTCTTCTCTTTCTTTCTGAGGAAAACTGTTCTGCAGTTTACAGTTAAAATGTACTCCTTATAGTCAAATGTATTCTGTGCAAATGAAAATACTGTAGTGCCACAAGAGGGCAGTAGATAGTAATTTTCTAGCAATTGCCAATATGTAATCTTTTGGGACAGGCTTTTGTGAAAGGATTGGCTGAATTCTGGGCATGCTAGCTAACTCTCAGAGACCTATTCCAATATTTATTTTATTTATTTATTTTATTTATTTGATTTGCCAATTGTTTACAAGATAATAAGTATAAGTGTATACATAGTTGTGAATACATGAAAAGGGTACATATAAGAAAAATAAAAGAATAAGAGAAACAATAGGACAGGGACGGTAGGCACGTTGGTGCGCTTATGCACGCCCCTACAGACCTCTTAGGAAAGGGGTGAGGTCAATAGTAGACAGTCTAAGGTTAAAGTTTTTGGGGTTTGGGGAAGAAACTACAGAGTCGGGTAGAGTATTCCAGACATTGACCACTCTATTGCTGAAGTCGTATTTCCTGCAATCAAGTTTGGTGCGGTTAACTTTGAGTTTGTATCTATTGTGTGCTCTTGTGTTGTTATGGTTGAAGCTGAAGTATTCATTGACAGGTAGGACATTGCAATGTATGATTTTATATACCATGTTTAAGTCAGACCGAAGACGGCGTAATTCAAGGTTTTCTAGTTCTAGAATTTCAAGTCTGGTGGCATAAGGTATTCTACAACGAGTAGAGGAGTGGAGAACTCTTCTTGTGAAATATTTCTGGACTTTCTCAATTGTGCTAATATCAGATACGTAATGTGGGTTCCAGACTGATGAACTGTATTCGAGTATTGGTCTAGCAAATGTTTTGTATGCTCTGGTTAGTAGTGTGATATTACCAGAGAAAAAGCTACGTAGGATTAGGTTAACAACTCTTAATGCCTTTTTGGCTATGTAGTTGCAGTGGGCTCTAGCACTTAGATCATTAGAGGTGAGTATTCCAAGGTCCTTTACAGAGCTTGGGTCATCAACAAGTTCTTGACTATTCAGCTTGTATTTTATTTTCTGATTTTTTTGCCAATATGTAAGACAGAGCATTTATTTGTTGAGATTTGAAGTTGCCATTTGTTTGACCATTCAGATACATAGTCAAGATCTTTTTGTAGGGTAGCAGTATTGTCTGTGGTATTGATAACAGCTTTACATCATCAGCGAAGAGAACGCAATTGCTCTTAATATGATCACAGAGGTTGTTTATGTAGAGTATGAAGAGAGTTGGTCCTAGAACACTGCCTTGGGGACACCACTATTGACAGGTACTGGATTTGCTCCCGATTTTGACCATTTGTTGTCTGTTTGACAGGAATGCTTCTATCCAGTTATTCAGTTGTCCAGAGATACCATAGGATTTTAAGATTTACCATTTTAAACAACACATTCAAATTGCCCTGTTTTTATCAGAACATTAGATGAATAAAATGAAAATCAATTAGTATTTGTCCAAGCACAAAAATTTAATCTTCTACTTTACATTACCTCTCTATTGCATCAATATTGGTGTCTCCATTTTGAAACTGATTTTGTTCAGCATGCCTTTAATATCATACTAATTTTAGAATTTTTCTTCTTTGTTTTTCCTCCTAATTATTTATTTATGCCCAACTGTAAATGTTAGATTTTTCTCCTTTGACCAAGCGACTTGAGTATACATAACAGGAAATGAAAAAGTTACATATTTCTTTAGAATTATTTATATTCAAGTACAAATATATGCAGGCAGATTTTAGGTTATAATAGGTATCATTAGATAAGCAATATTCTGTTGGATAAATAATCTTTTATAACCTCTGGTCTTTCCCCCCCCACCTTCTTAATTGTAGGCTTATAAGAACTTTATCAATCAATAGTAACATATCCCCAATAATTTTTGAATGGAAAATTTAATTCATTCAGTATGATTCTATCTCTCATTCTTCCATCATCTCTGTTTCAACCATTCTAGAACTATTTTTCTTAAAACCAGTCACAATCTCATTCCACAGTTTCACTGACAAAATGCATGCAGTATGATTCAAATTGCAAACCATGTTCCCATTTTGTTAGAAAAGCAAAAACAATATTTTCTCTCTCCATCCGTAACATTTTCCTCATGTAAACAAAAATTTTAAAAAATTGCTTACACCAGTGTGTAATGGTATGTGGGAAACACACCTTTTTTCCTGAGGGGTGGAGAGGTTGAGGGAAGAACTGTATTTTCAAACAGGCAAGATTCTGTGTACCTTTACAATAAAGCAGAATTAATTCATCCTGTCTGGTCTACCTTATAAGGTTGGCACAATGTGCATATTGACATGTAAAAAGCAAGCATGGTGGAGTTGCAAAAAAAAATAAATGAAAAATATTGGACACAGGTGTGTATAAGATGATGCAGAAAAAATTGAAAACTTTCACTTGAAACCAGGACTATTTTTACTAGAACTTAGACCATGATTCATAATGAATCTTGATTCATTTTGTGGAAAATGGGTTTTAGATATCGTAACTGCAGCAAAGATACTATATGCACAAAGATAGAAAAATATAAAAATACTTACAGTAGAGGAATGGATGGTTACCATAGCAGAACTTGCTCAAATGGCCAAGTTGATTTTTTTTTTAATTAGGAAAGGAAATCAATAAATCAATAAAGTTAAAGATTAGGAAAAGAACAACTTTTTTTTTTTAGAAAGAATGGAAAGCCTTTCTGGAATTTTTCCTGAAAACAAACAAAAATGAACTGATTATTTGGGGATTTAAATTAAAAGCGGTTGTTTATGGGAAGAAGATAACTATGGTATATTATTTGGAGGGCTGAAATAATAGTTTCTAACAAGATAATTGAAAATAACTTCTTAGATATTTTTCTTTTTCCTCCTCTTGTCTTGACCTTTACTGCTTTTTTACTTATATTTTATCACTTAATATCTTTTCTTTTTTCTAATTATTTGTGTTTCTGTTGTTTTTAAATCTTGTAAATTTTGAAAATTGTATTTAAAAAAATACAACAAAAACTGGTCCAGAGGTATACAGATAATGGGAGCTTAGAACACAATTTGTCTTGTACACCTACATAAGATGGATTGCCAGGACAAGAAGCTTTCTTGGTTATTAAAAGATGAGTTTCCCACTTCTTAATTTTCATTTATTATTTATAAGTTTAGGTGAAGCTTTTTTTATGCAAGTAAACTCATGGCCCCTAGACAAAAAGCAAAGAATCAAGAAATGATTTTCTTGTAATCAAGGAAACATGAACAGACTTGTGGTGGTTTACAATGTTAGGTATTATCCCTAATAACCACTTGCAGTATTTACGGCTAAAACCTTTAGTTAAATCTTGATCTGGACTAGCAGAATTTTCAGCTTCAGAGTTACTATTGCATATGATCCAGGGGTGGGATTCAGTTTATTTTAACAATCGGTTTTGTGGGCATGGCTTAGTTGGTGGGTGTGACTTGGTGGTCATGTGACTGGGTGGGCATGGCTAACTCGACATCACTCATGTCAAGGGGCACTTCTCCTCACCTGGCCTCTCATGACAGTGGGGATGCTGCAATGGTCATAAGTGTGAAAAATGGTCATAAGTCACTTTTTTCAGTGCCATTGTAACTTTGAATGGTCACTAAATGAACTGTTGTAACTCAAGGATTACCTGTACAAAAAATACAAAAAGCTTCTTTGCTTGCAGTTGCCCTAAATACCAATCATTGAATTAAAAATACCTGCAAGCCAGAGTTACAAATCAGGCAGGGTGCCAGAGCACCTCGAGGAATGAAAATAGTTAAAATGCAGTGATAACTATCAAGCAGCCAACTCTTGCTCATGAAGTGAAACCCTTTAGCAGAGAGGTCATTTAAGCTCTCCAGAAAAAGCAGACCCAGGAAAAGCAATCCTTAGATCCATTTGAACACTTAAAAATGCCAGCTGTTCTCACTCACCTCACAAGATATCCTAAGGAAATCACCCAGATTTAAGGAAAGGTCACCTGCCCCCCAAAAGGCAGTAAAAAAAATCAGTGCCAAGCTTGCATCCTGCCTCTTGGAAGTATACCCCAAAAGAACAGTGCCAGATAGTACAGTTCCAGAAAGCAGTGAAGGAAGACCTCCCTCCCTAGATAGAAAAAGAAACCATGAGGCAGGAAAAAATTCAAACACAATACAAATAATTAAATCACAACAGTAGCTGTTGCTTGTTGAAGCTGAATAGGGAAAATTATCCCATCAATTAACACAGGATTAAACTTCACCAAGCACAGAATTAACCTTCACCGAAAACCAGTTTTAAACCAAAACTCAGAAAGAGTATGTAAACTCACATTTGAATATCAATCCTTCTAGCTAGCCTAGAAGCCTTGCTGAATGTCACTCATCTTGGTTCTCTGTCACTAAAAGCTTTGCTTCATTATTCAATTATTTCTTCAAAGTGCTGATTGTTCAGGGAAACATTTCCTCCCAACAGCAGTGTAAAAATCTTAAAACAACCCTTCCCCTTTAAGAAAGCCTCAGAAGCTCCGGAGACAGGAAGTCTTGGTTGTCTGCCAAGAATGTAATAAGGGTGGAAAAAAAACAAAAGATTTCTTCTAACTACTGGTTCTCCAAACTACTTAGAAAGTTAACAAGGGGTTCTGTAGAACTGGATAGAACCGATAGAATCCCACTCCTGAAATGATCACTAACTCCTGAGACAATGACTCCACAATAGGTCTTTATAAATACTTGTTATAAATAAATACGCAAAATTTAAAGCTGATTGGAATATGAAATTGGAGATCTCCCACCTGGTTAAACAATAGAAAACTGTCAATATTAAACATTCCAATAAATGTTAGTTTATGTCTTCAACTTATTTATTAAACAAATTTATATGACTGCTCAACTCACACACACGTTATTTCAAATTACTTCCAACATTTAAAGATCCACATCATAAAAACCCATAACAACCCCCTCCCCATGGCAGCAGTAATGTCTTGTCTAACAAAAAAGGTTCTAGACTAATTGGACCCTACTGCATATGTACCGAAAAGGAATTATTAAATTGTTGTTGAGAGTTAGTGAGAATAATGCTCAATCAATGTTCAATTGAAACATACTGGTGCAGTGCGGTGGCTCAGCAGTTAAGATGCTGAGATTTTCAACTGGAAAGCTGGTAGCCCAGGTTTGAAACCCATGATGGGGTGAACTCCCGTCCTCTCCCCAGCTCCATGATATCATGCTGGCCACATGACCACCACACAGCTTTGGCTCAAAGGTCTTGAAACAGAGGGGAGCACTGCCCCAAGAGTCAGCAACAACTAGCAGAGTAAAATCGGCAGGGCTTCCTTTGTCTTTTACTTTGAAACATACTGTTATATTCTGGAAAGAAGTAATTACATTCATTAATTTGACTCCAAGACAAGCTTATAGTTTCACATGTCCTTATTGCTCCAAGTAACATACTTGTTGCTGGAAACTGATGGCAGGCCAATGCAAATGAATTCTCCATGATCTTTTTATTGCCAAGAGACTAGTCCTTCAATTTATGGCCCCTGTTATTCATAGGATTGAAGACTTAAAGTTACTCGTGACTTATGAATTTACAGTTACAGAGATAGATTACGTATGAACAATTGTAATGAAATAAGGTCATCCTTATTGAAACTCTTTGTGAAACATGCATTGGTGTATTGCTGGTGTACGGCTTTTTAAAAAGGGTATCTAAGGAGCTATCTTATCCAATGGCATTAGAATAAGGATGACCTTATTTATGCAAGTGGGAGAGTCTTTCTATGGACCCTGTCTGCTAAAGAATTCCAACGGTCAGGAACTTTTCTGTTGTGGCCCCATCCCTGTGGAACAGTCTACCTTTGGAGGTGAGGACTGCTCCTACTCTTTTGGCCTTATTAAAAGTTGGCATTAAAGTTTGGTTTTGCTGGCTGGCTTGTCATTCTAAGGTGGGCACTCACTTTGTCAATATAAGGCCAACTTATCCACAGGTGGTATTCAGCAAGTTCTGACCAGTTCTAGAGAACCAGAAGTGGAAATGTTGAGTAGTTCAGAGAACCAGCAAATACCATCTCTGACTGGCCCCGACCCCATCTATTCTCTGCCTCCTGAGTCACAACTGATCAGCTGGGTCTTCTTTTGTTGCCCTGCACAGGAGAACGGAGCTGGAAAGCAGGTTAGTGGGGTGGGGAGGGAATGGAAATATTACAGTATCCTTTCCCTGCCATGCCCACCAAGCCACGCCCACAGAACTGGTAATAAATTTTTTTGAATCCCACCTTATTCCTATGCCGTCTATCAGTCCTGCAGGGTTTTTTGTTCAAAGCTTTTATTATTTTAATTGCTTTTTTATTTATCTTTTTATAATCTGTAAACTGCCCAGAATCACCTTATAGAGGTTATGGGAAGCATAAAAAGTTAATCAATAAAATCTTTTTCTTGTTTCCTTCTATTCTTTTTTCTCTTTCTCTCTTTTATTAGAAGCAAAACCTTAAGACAAATAGTAATTTAGTTATGTTTCACAACGTTGTACAATGGCATTTGGGCATGCTACGTTTACATCCATGTGTTATAGTATTATATTTTTCTTTTTTGGCATCACTTTAACTATTGGCTTTAAAAGACCTTGGCTACTGAAGGAAATTTTTCTGATGGGATTGCTGATCAGAATAAAAAAGCAGCAGCATATTACGCAAGAGATTGAATGCAGGAGAAATATCTGTATTTATATAGCACAAATGTACAATGAGAAAATATATACAATAAATTGAAATAAATATATACATACATACAAATGGGTTTTAAAGCCAGTTTAGAAACTCAATCGCTCGGCTCCTAATATATTATTTCATTTTTGTGGTCATAGAAACCTGAATATGAAATTTTGATCTCAGGCATTATAGTAGTGTAGTCATAAAAACTAAGCATTAGACCTCATGATTTAATTAGAAATGGAGTTTCTAATTTTGCTCTGGAGACGGCTGTTTAGTTCCTATAAGAACATATAATTCATATGAGCCTTTTATTTGCAACTTCATCCGTATCATTAAATGAGATCACTGAGTGAAACTTAAAGCCATTTTTTTGGAAATAAGAGGATTGACTGCTCCAATTATAAATGGCATTTATGTGCTAAAACAACGTTAACAGCAACACATTTGTCTTGTGAAAGCCATCAACCCCAAATAAATCAGTTCACTCGAAATAACAGTCATTTGGCAGCATACCTGGCAGGTTTTAGAAATCAAACTCATCATTCCCATTAACAGCTTTTTGTGCCAGTAGGAATGATCATATTTAGACTGCTCTCTCTGGAGAACCTCTTTTCTTCTGTGCAATAAGAGCTGGTTCACATATTAAATTTTCTTCTTTATATCAGCACAGTTAGACAGTCCCAAACAATTTGACACAGAATGTGAAATAATTCATCTGTCTCAGGTACATCTGAACTTTAAAATCTGTCGGCAAGAAAGAAGAGACTGGTATTTTTGCATTGTTCAGTGACTTCTCTGATTCTTTTAGTTTGGGAAGAAGAAAAGTAACAGGGAAATTGCCAATACGTACTTTAAACGTATGTCATTGGTATTTCCAATTATGTGCCAGGCTTTTTGACTCCTAGCAACCACAGATTTTTTCTCCGAAACAATCTGTCCCTCACCTGTTCTTTCATGTCTCCCAAAAATACCTTCATCACAAGTGACTCTATCCACCTTGCTTTTGGTCATCCTCTCCTGTTTCATTCTACTTTTCCCAGCATTGGAGCCTTTTCCAAAGAGCTGGGTCTTGCATAATTTGTCTGAAGGAGGACAATTTGAACCTGGTATAGAGTTGGTATAGCCCTGTGGGGGTGAATCCAGCCCGCGATAGGCCATGAAGTTGGCCCACGGGCCAGCCCAAAGATGGCGAGGGATCAGCCCCTGCCGCCCCAACCCTGGTCATGCCCACCAGTCAACACCAGAGTTTCTGGCCTGGCAGGGGGTTGGATTAGAAGACCTCCAAGGTCCCTTCCAATTCTGTTATTGTTCATTTGCAAGTCAAGCAAGAACTCTGGCTTGATTTGTTCAATGATCCATTGGTTTGTTTCCAAAAGTATTAACATGCTTTCTATCCTGCTACTTTAAAGTCCAACATTCATTTTCATAGTGTGTCACAGGAATACCATGGCTTGCGTGATTCTGATCTCTGTAGGTACAGACACATCAGGGCATTTGAATATATTTTTCAATCATGGCTGCTCTACTGAGTCCTAGTCTGTGGCATATTTCTTGGCCACTTGTTCTTTTACTATTGGTAGTTGATTTTAAATGGAAGAAATTACGCATCATTTCAATATCTTTATTGTCGCTCCTAACAGTAGTTGTACTGATTGTTTTTCCTTTTAGAGTTTTTTTTTACCATGGCCTTTGACTTTTCAGTACTAGGACTTGCAGAGCCTTTGCAATATTATTTACATAGGGCCCAGTTCTTCCTTTTCTAAGAAAGAACTGTGGCTTTTCATAATAAACTAGAAAATAAAACAGGGGATGCAATTGATCTTGGCAGACCTGTAAAAACTAAACATTTGGATGGAAAATATTAGGAAATCTGTGTGTAGCTTACAATGGAAAACTAAATATTTTAGAAGATGGCAGTGGAAAATAATTTTTCATGTTGTTGCCAATAAATTTGCATAGATGAATCAACAATCACCAGATGTCCAGCTTGATTTGATGGAGACTTTATCTGTTTCCTATAATGGGTGCTCATTACAAGTGAGAACATGTCAGAAATTCATCAGCTAAGAATGAGATTCACAACACAGCAACACAAGCACATATTTTGCAAATGGAATTGGTAGATCCTGTTTGCTTGCTGTTACTTCTCTCCAATATGATACAGAAATACTGGAAAGAGCAAATGCTGTTGGTAAATGTCCAAATGAGCATCAAATTTGATATTAAAAACAAACTTCAAGGATGGTTTAGACATTAAACTAACAGTAAAAGCAGCACATAACAAAAATGATTTTTAAAAACATTTATATCTTGCCTCTTCTCTGACAATTGATAGGATACACAAAGTGCCTTGTATAATGTTATCGCCAAACAATCTAGCACAGGGTGTCAAACTTGATTTCATTGAGGGCCACATCAGGGTTGTGTTTGACCTTGGGGCCCAGTGTGGGTGTGGTCTGCTCAATGTCACTCATGTTGGGGGCACTTGTGGTGATCTGAGCATTCTGCCAGTGAAAACGGGCTCCCAAGCTCCATTTCTGGCTGCGATGGCTTCCTGCAACCCTCTGCTAGCAAAATTGGAGTTCGGGAGGATGGCCCTCCTGAGCTCTGTTTTCACTGGCAGAGATACCATGGGCCGGTTCTTCACCATTTCCAGGGCGGGCCCATGGGCCCGATCTAAGCACCCCATAGACTGGATCTGGCCTGTGAGCCTTGAGTTTGACACCCCTGATCTAGCAAGATGTTTGTGCTGCAATGAGAGCCTGCCCCAGAATGTCCACTGACTGAAGCAGTCAAATGGAAATTTGAATATCTTCCTGATCCACATTCAACAATTATACATATAAAAAGAAAAAATATGCATTTTTTTCTAGAAAAAACATGAACTACTGAGAATTTTTTTATAGTGAGTTTTTCCTTTCATCCTTTCACCCTCTTTTGACAAGATATTTTGGTTGCCCAACTGAAATTCAAATGAAGCCTACAGAAATGAATAAGAAGAGACACTAGGTTGTTTTATTATATTTATTGCTTTTGTTTGGAATTACATAAGTCCTTGTGCTCGAGGATCTATGTTCATATCCCTAGCATTCTTGTTTTATTGTCTATCAGAGAAGGGAAAAAATAGCAGGACATTCAGGAAGGCAGCATTGATTATATCCACAAAACAGATGCTGAAACTCTCCCAACGTTACTTTTGGCAGAATGAGTAGTATCGTAGACAGAAGAGACTCTGCAAGAACATCCTTTTAAAGTTCAAGTAAGACTAAGCCATAAAACATTTGTTTCTACTGATTAAATTTTAAGTGTTTTTTTTATCACATCAACTGAATCATACTTAAATAAGAACACTGGTGAACCACACTCTTTCTTCATCAGCCTGTGGTTTGGCATAGGATAATTTATATTCATTTATTCTACATATTTCCCCTGAAGAGATGTGGAATTGAAACGTAGAAAAAAACATTTCTTCAATATTACATGACTCAGCTTCTAGAGACAACCAGGAATTAAACAAAACCCCAAATATAATTTTCTTTTGGCCCTTGGAGTTTTACCTTTCTGTTTCTGGGCAAGACCACTTTTTAATCACATCTTTATTAGTTTGATAAATAACTCCAGGTGACAAACACATAATATTCCTTTATCTTCTTATTCTTCCCAAAACAATCCTGTGAGATTATAAAGACAGAGTGACTAGCTCAAAGTCACCTAGCTAGCTTCCATGTCTAAGGTAAGACTAGAACTCATGGTCTCCCAGTATCTAGTTTGGTGTCTTAACCACCAACTACTCCAAAAATGGCTCTGCTATGCTTATATTTATCTGGCCAAAGGAAAATTGAATGTAAATTTGTAGTGGAAAGTATGACACTGACCATCAATTTAAGCATAATCAATTCTGCATTGATTCGCTTTACTTTCCTCAAAACTGAACCTTTTTGAAAGTTAATTTTCCCACACTTGTATCAGCCATAAACTGAATGCAACCCGTTACAAGTAGTTGTTTTGATATGAAGTGTTTGCAGAAATTCTCCATAAATTCTGAAAAGAAAACAATGTATTATTCATTTGGCAAGCTACAAGAATCAAAGAAAAGAGCCAAATGGCTGCCAGGAAAGGAGGGAAAACAAAATAAAAACCAGATGGATTCATGAATATTAATTTATGAATACTGAGTGTGAAAATAAAATAATTTTGCCATTGCTGTTAATAAAAACAGGGGCATTGTGGTAAATGATCTGATAGATGATGTACTGTATGCCAGCATGTAGGATCATGGCCATTTCCACTTGGGAGAAAAATCCAAAGATCAGATTACATGTATTATATCCAGCCAAATTCAGACTATCATTTATACCAGTCCTCCAGGCTTAAAGTTGCCAAGGTTGGAGACCCCTGGTTTATACCACGGGCATTTGATAGTATTTTGATGGATGAATAGCAATAGTGGATGAACTTTTTAATTGTGATGAGTATAAATCAAATCAACCTATCTATATAGGAGGCATAGGAGAAAACCTCTGGAAAAACTGAATGGCTTCTTTGGCAACCTATTTTTTTTTAATGGGTTGGGGTTTATTCCCCTTTGTCAGATCATCTAAGTCTTCATGGCTAAGGATGAACTTGAACCTGAGACAGTTCACCACTAGAGCCACACAGAAGCACTATACTACACTGAAAATTGAAAAATACAGTAAGTTATCCAGAAACTTTATCCGTCTTTTCAAAGCAAACCACATCTTCCCCCATAGACCCACTATTCCTATATAAATATATAAAAGTAATAAATATAATTAATAAGTAAATGAAAACAATTCATGTGATAAATTAAATTTATAATTTTTTAAAAAATAGCACGACCTCTTCAATTAAAATATTAGTGAAACCTGGCTTTCATTAGCTTTTGGTATGGAAATACCTGTCTTGGTGTAGCTGTCTTGAAACCTATTGACCCAAGTTTTGAATAGGTCACTGCATTCACATTCACTGCAGCACTGAAAAATGCTCTATATTGTTTATATGATGCAAAATTAACCCCAGTATAAGTCACTAATACAGTAAAGTGTGCAGAATAATTAGTACAGAGCAACAAAAAAGCCCCACATCTTAGGCTTATAGTGCTCTGACACCAACTCTTGGAACACTAGAAAATAGCCTACTAGATGGCAGTACATTATAATAACACAAGTAATAGCAATTGTTTGAAATAAACAAGTTTTTTTTTTTTTAAAAAAAAGTCATCTATGACAGGGCTGTCAAACTCACGGCCAGTGGGCCGGATGCATCATGTGCTGCCCACGCCTGGTTTAGCAAAGAGGGAAAAAGTCATGATATGTGATGGCGCCATGATGACGCGAGTTTGATATCCTTGATCTATGACATGGATTCTTTATCCATAAACTGGAGTATCACCACAGATACTCTTGTAAAATACAACAGAAGTGCTCAAAATATTTCTGGAATGGATAGAAGAGTGTAGGAACAATTCTGGGAAGAGAGAATATCCAGTTTTAAACTCGAAACACAACTATTATTTCAATGCAAAATATTCTGAATTCAAATCATGTTGCCTAGCCCTAATATATTCAATCCTTTATGATAATGGTCATTTTGATAGTAAATGATAGTAAAGAATGATGAAGCCTGCAATTTCAAAGGAAAACAATGAAGCATCAAATATCAGCATAAATCACAAATTTATTAATTCTTAAATATATCTGTCAGTTCTTTACCATTATGGCAGGAGATATATATATATAAATATCTATATATCTATATCAATATATCAATATATAGATACACGCACGCACACATATATGTACATATATATGAATATACACATATATATGTGTACACAGAGAGAGAGACATATATATGTATAAACACACAAATACCTATACACTGTCTCATAGTAAACTGCAGTGTATTAAATGGCAAAAATTAGGTGTATAACTCAGGTGGAGTGCAGAGTACTAACTCACATTGTATTTCTCACATCTTAGTGTGGAAGACAAAAAAATCTAAAATAATATGGCATCACCGCATGCTATGGTAAAAAGGTAAAGAAAATTATATGCCATATTTCCATAACATAAAAATACACTAATGCCACATAAATCTGCTTCACAAAAGAAGAAATTTATTAATAAAAATTATGCATGAGGCCATTATCTTTTCAAATATCCCACTAGCAGATTAATATGGCTTGAGACATTTACTGATGATTGTTCTAAATACTTTTGTGGGTTGAAAGTATGTAATAACTATCACCAGAAAAGCTTAAATTTTTCTAACATAATTTTTTACAACATCAAGATATAAAGAATAAGATCCACTTTTGATTAATAATCAGTATAGAGAAATGAAAGTTATACAAATTGGGACTTTTTTTCCTCTGTCTTTAAAAATTTTCAAGCTGTTATAAGTTGTAAATTTTTACTTACCAAAAAGAATATTAATCAAAATATCATGCGATATACAGTGTTACAGAAAATTGATTGCCCTTCTTAATGAAAGAAAAATACTTTAATAAGAAAGAAAAGTATTAATACATTTAAAAAAAAACTGAAATAGAAGGAGCAGTACTTTTGGAAATATAATATTATATTTATACAAGAAAAGCAAACAAATATTATTCAAATAATGTGTTTTAACTGCTTGTTTTGCAGGTATATATGCAGGTATATAGACATTCAAGGGACATTTGACATGTAGGAAAATGAACAAATTAATAAATCTATAATTACTGTTTTATTTCATACTTTCAAGGCTGTCAACAAGCCATGAAAAATGGACAAATTGCTGTTAAATTTGACAACATTATTAGAAAACAGGCGTTTCCCGGTAATAAATTGATACAAAGAAAAATTTAGACTTCTGATACTAAGCTTTTAAGACCTAATTGTTCTAGATTGCTACATCTCTTATTAGAATATCAGTTAAAAAATCCTCTATATCTTGCTTTAATAAATGTTACTGTACATCCAAAAAAATGATTAAAAAAAGTTTTTATTGTACCCATAAGCTAAATCATCAGAAGCTACATTGAATCTGTTCACTGTTTGGCTTCTGAAAGCTAGAAATGCTATTTTTCCCCCTAAAAATGGTGCTAAATAAGCAATTAGAAAAGAAAGAAAAAACTATTTTCCGTTACATTTGCTGAACAAATGACAGCAGTGACAATTATTCTTGTTGAAGTCAAATCTGCAAATTTTGTCCTCTTTTTTTTTCTTCCAGTTATACATAGTGAATCACAGCAAAGGCAACTTCCAAAACCTATAGAAATGGTTTGATCTGTCACTATGTCTACCATACATCCTACATTAAAGATGCTGTTAGTAGGAATTTCATTAAATCCTCATTAGGCAACAACCTTTAAAACAAATGACTTGGAAAAGAATAAAAATTAAAACAGTTAATTATTTTTAACCTTTGTTTTTATAGGGTGCGCACGCAGATGATATTTGTATTTTTGCTGGAGATGTATAATCTGAACATACTCTTGCATTTCAATTTTTCCCTTTACCCTTTATTCTTGTACCTCTCCTTCCATCTGCCATGAAACATTTCCTTCAATGAAGGTTAAACAAAAGCTATCAATGGAATATACAACAAAATGATGCAATCATAAACATATCACTTGAAGAAACTTCACAGCTTCATGCACTCGGAGAACATGCATGAAGAGGGCCAGAGGATAGCCCGGGGGAGCCAACCAAGTGCGGAGTGCGTGGACACAACATGGGTGGGGCTGACATTTAGCTAAAAGACAACAAGAAAAAAGAAAGACAGACAGAGAGAGAGAGAGAGAGAGAAAGGGGTGGGGGAAGGAGGGAATGAATTATTAATTCATTATTTTGTGCTAACTCCTGGGAGTAATTTTCAAACAAATTTAAATTATTTTTATTGTTCATTAAAAAGACTTAAACAAATCAAATCAAACCTATTTTCTCCTTCAAATACTGATATTGAATATAAATATTTATATTCAAATGCTTATATTGTTTTTTTAAAAAGAATGAAAACTGATTTAAGTTTATACAAGAGATTTTTTTTTTTTTGCATCTAGCCATTAACAATGATTGAGTAATAATCTTCATCATATTCAGACAACCAATTCAAATTTATTGATATTGGTTTTGTGATTTCTGAATCAACACTATAGCATTATAAACCCACCACTTTCTGACTATAATGGAGGAAATTAAAAATATGTGAACGAAGGTTAGATCCTTCCTGAACTTTATTGAGCAAAGTTCATGGGAATGAATATGAAGATTATCCAACAGATGATGGAGCCTTGGTGGCATAGTGGTTAGAGTGCAGTACTGCAAGCTACTCCTACTGCAATTTGGCAGATCGAATCTCACCAGGCTCAAGGTTGACTCATCCTTCCATCCTTCCAAGGTGGGTAAAATGAGGACCCAAATTGTTGGGGGCAATATGTTGACTCTGTACACTGCTTTGAGAGGGCTACAGAGTACTATAAAGTGGTATATAAGTCTAAGTGCTATTGCTATTGTTATTATACTCTAATTAAGACAACCTAAGCTCAGATACAACATTCTGAAATCATTGCATAGTTTTGAACCTCATCAGTTTAATCTTCAACTGATTTTTGCAAAGCTTTCCCCCTATTTCTGGTACTTTCTGGCAAAGCTTACCTGGATATTTAGATTGAAGGGTTATATCATGTTATGGTGTGCTTAGTCATTTTTTAAAAATAGTCCAAAGCTATGAAACAGATGGAGGTCACAGATTTTTGTTCATTTGTTGACACAATAAGTAATAATTTGTAGTTATTTCCACAGCCAAATTAATATCAGAACATTCATCTGTTTACAGCCTAGTCAGCTCAGTTCTGTTCTTGAATCTGTGAATATTCACTGAAGCAAATTCTAAAAAACAATCTGTTATCTTTCCTAAAGCTGATTTGATAAATGTAACAAAGGTACAAAGTGGAAATTACTCTTGCGATCTTTTCTGCTTGGCTACATCCAATATGCCCCTAATTCTGTTAATTCCCACCGACTCAATGTGATTTATTTTATTCAAAATGACACTGAATTCATGCTATGGAAGTATACCTGATTTTATTACAGTTATTTATTTTAATTCTTTAATGCTATGAGCTGCTTCAGGGCACAGCCCCACTGAAAAATAATATGCAAATCACTGGTGATGTAAACATGGGGCTTTATTTATTTGACAAGTAGAAAAGTTGCAATGGGGGGCGGGGTCATGAATCTATTACTTACTTGATAGGTACTGTTGGTGATCCTGAACGGTGAAAGTGAACATTTTGCCATTTTCCATCACGGCGATGCCAAACCCTGGTCTCTTCTGACTGCATTGTTTTGGGCATTCCACTTCCATCCAGATATTGAGTCAGTCGGATATATGCAATGCAAGCAGCGTCATCCCCTACCAGATGGACATGGGGATTCAGGATAATGGTGTGGACTGGCTTGTTGTTTTTCGACAAAGCTATGGAAAAAAAAGACATATGAGGTCTAAACCCTGAATGCACAAAACGCACTCCAGATCATCAGATCCCTCTTAGGATCAAGTAAATAGAAATTCTGAGCAGCCACTGATAAATTCATTTAACATTTTATGGATTGTGTTCATAGAGTCTATACACCAATGAATATATCATGCAGCAATGTATGTTTACTGGGACAGGAGATCTTAATTACATGGTGAGATAGTTAAAAACATTCATTCTTGACCAAATTAGGTGAGGATCAAAATTGGATCTTTGACATTTTAAAATATTTTCCACCTGTTGCAGCCCAAAACATTTCTCACATACAGGCACTGCTGCTGTGAAATATGCCATTATTACATCAAATAATCAATTCTTCTGTTGAATGAGTCTTCAGGCCTTGCCATTTTATTTATTTATGATTTTGTTTTCCTCCTTTAGAGAGATTGGTATAGATTTAAAACTTATCAAAAAATAAAATCCAAATTTATTTCCTAGGACATATACTAACTAAAAGCAAATACCGTATTTGCCGGCATATAAGACGACTTTTCCCCCTGAAAAACATGCCTCCAACTGGGGGTCGTCTTATACGCCGGCAAATACGTTGTTATCACTCGGTGCAAGAGCGACGGGGACAGAGCTCCGCAACTTGCGAAGCCCCTTCAAGCCCAGCCGGAGTCTCTCTTTTGGCAAGTCTCGGGTAGGAAGAGATAGCTGGAATTACCCTCACACCACCCACCCACCCACCCACACACAGAGAGAGGGAGAGTTGGCAGCTGTCCATCCCCACCCTTGGAGTCCCGATGGCGCGCGCACGCGGGCTGCTTAAGGGAGGAGGCCTTTCACTTTCCCGGGGAGGGGCAGGCGCGTCACTCACTTGCAGGCAGCAGCGCGCCTCTCCTTTCCCACCCACCCACTCCGCTCGTGCGAGCGAACGGCAGGCTCCAGGCTTTGCCCCATCCTCACCTCCTTCCACCCCCTCCACCCCCAGTGGCAGAAACTTCACCGCACGTGGGGACGAGTGGAGGGGGGGGAGAGCAGCGACGCCGCTCAAAGCTGAGAAAGCGCCATCCTTGCTTTTGTGCTTCGGGAAGAGTTCGTGTTTTTGTTTTTCTCCCAGGAATGTTTTTCTCCCAGGAATGTTTTTCTCTCCCGGTTTCAGCCTTTGCTCGAATCCTCCCCCCGCCACCCCCAGATTCACTTCTGGAAAGGATGCTTGTGTAACTCTTTTCCTAAGTGTTGCTGGGGTGGAGGTGGGGCAGTGTGCAGCGTGAGCGAGAGGCTCCTTTCCTTTCTCCCTGAGCGCAAAACCGTCTGCCTTCTTCTCTCTTGGACGGACAGAGCAAGGCTAATAAGATAATAAGATAATAAGATAAGATCCTAAGCGCGTTGTGGAAACAGATCTGGATCTTGTTGGAGAAAGGTAGCAAATGAATGAACTGGACTTTTGGCAAGTCTCGGGGTAGGAACTCGAGGCTTTCTGGAATGTTAGTGAGCAGGAAAATAGACATCCTTTCCGCTTTCTCCCAGCGTGGGTATCTCATTATCCCTCCCTGTAAGAAGTAACAACCACAAAGCCAAGGGGAAAAAGGACCAGTTTCTTGTGCCTGATCAGTGGCGGCCTTTTGCACTCAGAACTCTCTCCTTTGCGCTCATCCACGGTCCAGCGACCGAGCCTCTCCGTGTGGAAATAAGGAGGCCTTCTCTCCCCCCCAGCCCCCAACGGTGAGCTGCACATGCTCCAGACTGCTCCAGCCAGCTCGCCATCCGAGTGCAGCCAGAGCGATGAGCAGGAAAAAGCCACAGTAGGAAGTAAAGATTTCTCCCCCACCCTCTCTCTCTGAAATAATTAATGTCACAATCAGTGTGGTGCACCCTTGGAGACGAATTGGTTGGGGAGGTGGAAAGATATTAAGAAACAACTTGACTGGGCGTATAAGACGAGCCCCACGACTTTTTGCCCTGAAAAACCTGCCTCCAAGTGGGGAGTCATCTTATACGGCGAGTATATAACAAACTCTATATTTTGAGTGGAAATGTTGGGGGCTCGTCTTATACGCCCAGTCGTCTTATACGCCGGCAAATACGGTAGGTTTCAACTTTAGGGCTCTAAAATGCCAAACATCTGATGATTACCCTTCTGAAGCTGGTTTTTTTCCCCCCCTCCAGACCTGGAGATATGGTAGTTGGAAGGAGCAAAAAGAACAATAAAACTGAAACACTGATTTTTGGTTTGGTTTTCACTGACAAGATCATAGGTTGTTCATTCTATATATAATTAGACAACCCATGACCTCTTAGGTCATCCTTTCAGACATATTTCTCTATCAAATTCCTCAAATGTCTCCAATAATGTGCATTTAAGGTATATTGGTTCAAAAGGTTTTGCTCTGTTTTGCCCAAGAAAAGGTTATAAGAAAAAGAGTTTAAGTAGTATATTGATGGGTTCTTTCCAATACAGGAACCTTTTTTTAACAACACCTGTATGGAACTATTATTCTAATATTTCAAAGTGTTAAAATTTTAATGTATAGTTTATACAAATTCATTTATGGAATACTGTATATCTTCAACTCAAGTCTTTGTTTTACAGTAAAAAAAATTGTACTTCTTTTAGTAAACATGAAATCTTGTGCCAGAATCTTCAAGAGGAATCATGTTCTTCACAATGAAAAGAATAAAAAGCCCTAATAAGATACTGATGCAGCACTACCATTTAAAAAACGTAACTTAGATTTAGTGCTAAGGAAAAAATGTGGTTATTCAGCGCTAAAATAGGTCTGTATTGAGAAAGTGCAGACATAAAATATACAGATATATGTTCAAATCAAATGATTTGGTTAACAAATAGTTCGGGATGCTGATAGGTAACATTTTGCTTTTCTTTACAGGTGTAATATTTAATTTTTTTAAAGCAAACTAAAATATAATCTTTATTATACTATCTTTATTAAACTATCTTGTTAGTTCACATTATAATTCAATTTTCTGGATACAGAATATGAATATAAAGCTTATTGAGTAGCAGATGTAGTTGTCTCCCAAAGCGAAATTATTTTTTTTCACACATCCATCTATCCTTTCCATTTGCCTTTGTTTTCCTATGTGAAGAACTATGCACTAGATTTGGTCAAATTTCATCTTGTCCTCAGTATGTAAGTAATGTATGTTATGTTATGCTATGTATGTTATGTATGTATGTGTATGTAGGTATTTATTTACTTACTCACTTACTTATTTATTAGGCTGCCCATCTTAACTCAAGGTAATTCTGGGTGGCTTACAATGAGAAATGCAGTCCTTTCTGGTTTTAAGCAAAATCAATTTCTACCCAAGCAGAATAGAATAGAATAGAATAGAATAGAATACCTTTATTATCATTGCATTCCACGAATACAATGAAATTTGAAAGCTACTCCAACACAGTGCCTCAAATACCATATCACAATCACACTACAGAGTATTTAAAATAATAATAATAATAATAATAATAATAATAATAATAATAATAATAATAATAATAATCTAAAACCTATCTAAAACATTTAGTAAGTTAAAGAGTTCAAAAATGCCACTATATGCATAGTACTAAATCACAAATGCACTGTTTGATTCAAGACAATTACTGACTTGGAAAATAAACTGTTTCTCAATCTATTAGTCCTCATTTTAAGACACCTATAACGTCTCTCTGATGGTAACAATTCAAAATATGAATGACCAGGATGAGAACGGAGATTTTTAGTGCTCTAGAGAGGAGTCTGGTCTTCGCAATCTCTGTTCTAACAAACCATAAACAACTTTTGGAGAGCAGAAAGGATTCTGAAGACTTATGCTTCTGCTCTGAATCACCAAAAGGAGAAGATTTATTTTTTCCTCTTCAAGGGATGTTACTTGTGACCTTCCAGCTGGTTGGGGGAACTAATTGTGGCTCTTGATCAAAGAAATGTTGCCTCCAAACATAAGTTATTGCCTTAAATAATCTGAATTATCTGGCTTTAAAAATGGGTTGGCCCAATTCACAGTTAAAATGCTTGGCAACTGACTCATATTTAGGATGGTTCCAGTATCCTTGGGACACATGATCACTTTTTGTGACCTTCTGACAAGCAAAGTCAACCAGATTCACTTAACACCTGTGTTACTAACATAACAATTGCAACGATTCACTTAACAATTGTGGCAAGAAAAGTCATAAAATGGGGCAAAACTCAACAAATGTCTTGTTTAGCAACATAAACTTTGGGCTCAATTGTGATTGCAAATCAAGGACTCCCTGTATATGAACTTTGTAGCAATAATCTAAAAGGTTTGGCTCAAAAGTCATAAACATCAGGTAACAACATACCGTTTTCAAAGTAAAACCGATGGAAATCCATCCCTTCTACAAGATTTCCCAAAGCTTCAGGCTCAAATGAGGTAAGACCAGGATCACAGATTTTCCTACAGAGCAAGGGGAAACAAAATCTCCTATACATATTATGTGACAAAAGTGAAAACCCATCATGTAAATACTGAATCCGGTAAGCCTACATTTCAAATGCAGCCTGCAGAACATCTTACAAAGTCTCATCTCCTGAAATCCTGAATTTCTTGTGATCCCCTTGGAGAACCACAGCTTTAAGGCACTGGTTTTGCCTTGAAACAGAGCTGTCCTGGTGTTTTTCCTATTTCTTTCTTTCATTCACTCACACACAACTGATGTCATCGTTGAAGCGAGCTCTGAGGTAGCTGTTCTTAGCTGGGATTGTCTTCAGGTGGCCCTTCCATCTCTTACTAATGCAGGGATGTCAAACTGGGGGCCCGTGGCCATGTCCACCCCAGCTCTGCGAAGGGGGGAAATGTCGCGATCCGTCACGTGACAGCAAGGTGATGCTGCGAGTTTGACACCCGTGCACTAATGCAGGCATTTCTGCAACATGAAACATGACGGATGCTACTAGATGAAACTGTTCCAAGAATGTTCTATTGCACCTTAGACCCACCTCTTTTTTCTCCCTAATTTTTGATGATGTAAATGAGATAAACATGATCCAGATCACATGTCACTCTCTACAGTACGTTTAGGAACTATATTAAACATACCAAAGTCTTTATGCTGAACACTATCTAACAATCCTGGTTGTGTGGTTTCTTACCAATCTGAGGCAGAATATATGGTAGAACCTTTGGTCACGACCATAATTCATTCCATAACTTTGGCAATTTCTTCGTTTTCTAATGTTTGGTCTTCGGGAATTTCTGGGTCAGGGGTCATGTTTGATTGCCACCTGAGTATGTGTTTGTGACCAGATTCAAAATTTTTGTGAATTTTTTGGTCAGAACCAGTGGTGGGATTCAGCCAGTTCACACCACTTTGGGAGAACCGGTTGTTAATGGTTGTGAGCAGTTTGGTGAACTGACTCCTGGAAGAAATCATTAGGGCAGAGAACCAGTTCTTAAATTATTTGAATCCCACCACTGGTCAGAACCCGATTTGGTTGTGGTCAGAAGCTTTCATGACCAGAGATTCTACTGTATATGGAAAAACAGTTAAAAGTAAGAAGAATTTAACTTCTCTTCCCTGAAAGCAGAAAAATCCAATCTCTGTCCACGATACGAACTTAAATCACGAGCTGATTTATCATAACCCTCAATACCTGCTTACCATTAAAGGGTTGCCTATCTCCAATATGAGAATTTTTTTCTTCTCAATATGAGCCAGAGAACTACAACTGCATCCTGATTACAATAATCAGTTGCTGAAAATATAGTCTAATATTATACTGATATCCAACTAAGAGAAAGCAGAATGCAACTTACGTGTAGGCTTCAAAATCCCCATTATTGATGGCTTCTATCAGCTGCTCGGTAACCTTGATGATCTCTTGTTTACGAGCTGGAGACAAGAAAGAAACATGTACAATGACAAGATTAAATATAAAATCAAAGCCAATGGAACAAAAGACTGTATGACAATCTCAATCACTGAGTTGTTTCTGTTTGAATTATGATTGTCATGCATTTAGACAGCTTGAGTGGTGCAGTGGCCTAGAGTTGGAGCTCTTGCCTCACAATCAGGAGACTATAAGTTCGATCCTAGGTAGAGGCAGTTATTTCTTTTTCTGAGCATGATGAAAATATATCTGCTGAATATAACTCAGCACTGGCGACAGGAAAGGCATCCAGCCAGTAAACTCAGCTCTATTCAGATGTCCAGACTCCACCCCACAAGGCATTACGGGGACATTAAAAGATGATGATGATGATGATGATGATGATGATGCATTCAGATAGCCTCTGCAGTTCCCTCATCCTTTGCTGTTAACACAGCCAAAAGTTGAATTGCATCCAATTCTGTGCAATGGACTGACCTCTGCACATATTTCTGTATGGACAAATCGGAAGCACAGATCAGAAGCAAGAGTTGGAGATCTATGGCTTAGCCATTTTTCTGCCTTCAGTGAATTTTGTAGCTTCAAAACCATTCAGAGAGGATGTCAAAGGAAGAGTAGACATAATATGAATTAATCCTTTGATGAGTTCCATGCATTTGACAGAATATCCTTCTGATACTCCTTCAGGTTATTTGTTTTTACTCTCCTTGTAATTTCAAAGGTGGGTTAAGTGGCATTTTAAAAAACTGTTCTTAATTTCACATCACATGTACAGATTTAATCATAGTTGAAACTAGTCCCATGATGTTTGCCTATCTATCCATCACATAAAAACACAAAACAGTGTAAGACTGGCTAATTTGTAGCTTCACTTATTCTTTACTCTTTTCTATTAATTGCAGCAATCATTTGCATTTTTAAATTTAAATAGGAATAATGTCAGATCATAATCATTCACATGTAAACTGAGTGCAGGTACATTAGTTATGACTGCTGATAGCACACAAACAACATCTTCCCCCGGAGCAGGAGAAAGTAGTATTATTCCCCTTTGCAATTTCTAAGGACTGTTACACAGAGTGAGTTTTCTCACTTCCAAGAGAAGGTACATTTTCCTCAATTGTAATCAGGTACCTTCCAGTCCTCCTTAGTTTTCAGATGACTTTCTCCCCTCAATCCTGCAAAACTGTTCAGGAAGAAAATGTAAGCAGGCAAACTTATAACTCCCATTCAATATATTTTAAAACAAGAAGAGGACGACAGAATCAATGTTTTGATCTGTCAAAACTTTGCTCTGTCAAGAAATATTTATGCTATACATAGAAATATAGATTGGAATAAATACATGTTATATATATATGTGTATGGTATTCAGCTTTGTTTGAGTATTTTCCCACATCATTATAGTTGTGCTTTTAAAGTTGTAGCAACGTTTCGGCAGAATCTCATCTGCCATCATCAGGCTTCTGTATTGTGTTCGTCTGTGAGTCAGACTTTTACAGTGGTTTCAGTTTTAAATTTGGGGCTAGCCTACTGTTGTGCCAGAATGGTTTTTTCTTCATCCTGATTGGTTGGGAGTCTTGGTCTGTGTTTATTGGTCTTGGAGTTTGCTGTGTTCTGCTTGATTGGTGTTTCTAATATCTTCTGTCTGTTTTGTGGCTTTTTTTGCATCTTGATTGGCTGGCAACATTGTGTTCCGGTATTGGAGGCTTTTAGTGCAGCTTGGCTCCGAGTAAATGGACGGCTATCATTTGTTAGGAAGCTAGGTTTCATCTGGGTGCCTGGTTGGGGTGTGTTTGAGCTGGAGGTATCGGGGGGGTCTGTTTGTGCCCAGGTGTTTGCCTGGCTAGTGGTGTGGAGATTTTTTTTGTTTGTGAGTGCAGGCTTCCAAATGATTGACAGCCTGGTGGAATCATCTCTTCTATTCATGCTTTCAGGTCTTTTTTCAATCTCTATGGCTTCTCTGATAATTTGTGGCTGGGGTTTTCTATAGTGGCTAGGGTTTTGGTGCCATTGAAGTTGATGCTATGACCTGTGGCTTTCATGTGTTGGAGTAGTGAGGAAGTGTGTTCCAGCTTTTTTACTGCATTTTTGTGTTCATCCAGGTGGGTACTTATTCTTCTATTGGTCTGTCCAATGTATGTGGCCGGGCATGATGCACAGGGGACTTTGTATATGCCTTGGTTTTCCAGGTCAATTTTATCTTTGGGGTTTCTAAGGATGGCTGCTATTTTTCTGTCTGTTTTGAAGGCAGTCTTGATGTGATGCCTGTGTAGTATCTTACTGATTTTGTCTGTAGTACCTCTTATGTAGGGCAGGACAGCTGTAACAGACCTATGGAATCCAACTGTTTTTCTTACTTTTGCTGATAATACCACTGCTCAGACTCACTATACCATAGCTCATTTAGGTAAGCTCTATCCTTTTGAATTGTATCTTATGTATCTGTATCTTTTATATTTGTAGAGAGTTCATGAAACATAATACTCATCATCTGTTGGATACCACTTGGACAATTAGCTTGAGGTTAATTCACAGTTCTGGCATAGAGACATTGTAAAAAAGTTATTGAGACATTAAAAATACCATGAACGAAGACAATTTGAGAACATCTGGTTAAGGTATGATTTAAATCACATACCAGAAGGCTGAGTACTCTCTCATATTTGCAATAAGATGTTAATTATAGAAACTATACACCTGCAGTGTAGTAAGCCTATTATATACAATTTTAGCTTCCTATTTGTACTTAATTCAACCTATACTTGCACATAAGCACATTCACGGACTTTTTAACCAAAGTATCATGAAAGGTGGATAAGGCCACCTTTTGAATTTTGATATTATGTTTACTCTTCATGTTTATCTTATTCATGGGTACATTAGCTAAACATATTTTTAAAAAGCGGAGGGGAAAACCTACTGTATATACTTATGTATAATTTAACAGTGTGTATTATCTGTGTATAAGCCGAACCCTATTTTGGGGTGTATTTGGACACCTCAAAGTTTTGAGTATGTGACAAGTGACAAGGATATTATTTACATTACTCAACAAGTTTATATATAGTATTTCCTTTTTTCACAGTTTCTCAATTGCCACAACATAGTTCTTTCTCTAGTTCTCCCCTTTGAGGACTGAGAATCATATTTCTTGGCCATGCATTTTCTCACTTTCTAGTTCCCATATTTCGATAGGTCCTGTTGCAGGTTGGGGTTGCATTTTTCTGAGTTGCTTATCAGCATTTTTCTGAGTTGCTTATCAGGTTATACGTGTGTGTGTGTGTGTGTGTGTGTGTGTGTGTGTGTACTAATTGGTGCTGATTGGTTGTAGCTGATATACATCTTAGAATGCTTGGGAGGCTGTTAGGCCCTGGTACAACTCAATTCACCCGCCCTCGTTGCTCATTCCACCATATGTTCAGTTTCAGCACAACTTGCTTCTCCTTCAGTTTTCCAAGTCAATTCCCTTTCTCTCTTCCATCAACAAGCCACACAATGCACCTTCAAAGTTTCTCTTCATCTCTCTGTATTACAGGTGTGACCCCCTCCACTTTTAAAGTCCCAAGGAACAAAATCATAGAGAGCGAAATTTGGCATATTGGCAATTTCAAGGTTTTTTTCTTTCACAAACCTGCTTCAACAAAGGTTTCAAACTTGCTGATTCCAACAAGAGCATTTTATCTCCTAATTTTATATGGAGTCTACATCCCCTTGTTATATATGTAGTCCTTGACTTACAAGCACAATTGAGCCCAAATTGAATTTTGCCCTATTTTATGACTTTTCTTGCCTCTGTTTTTAAGTGAATCACTGCAGTTGTTAAGTTAGTAACCCGGTTATTAAATGAATCTGTATTCCCCATTGACTTTACTTTCCAGAAGGTCACAAAAGGAGACAACATGATCTTGGGACACAGCAACTGTCATAAATATGAACCAGTTGCCAAGCATCTGAATTTTGATCACATGATCATAAGGATCTTGGAAAGGTAGTAATTGTGAAAAACAGTCATAAGTCCCTTTTTTTCAGTGCCATTGTAACTTTGAATGGTCACTAAACTAACTGTTGTAAGTTGAGGATTATCTGTATACAGTCTGTACAACTAATTCAGTTTTGTAGAGTCCTTGTTTGTTGTTTGCTTGTACATTTCATTACCTGACTAAGTAACATCATCAGCCCACAATCTCCAAACAAGCAATGAAACTAAGAGAGCATCAAGGACTCCACAATTCAGCTCTGAGTCAGATATATTCTTTTCTTTGGTATTTCAATTTTTCTTATGAATCACAGGTAGGAATGGTCTGCATCTTTGTATGCATATGATGGTAACTAATTATCACAGACAGTGACCTTGTTGTAAATTAACACAAATGAATCGGATACTTTAACTTGTACCTTAAAAGAGAACAAAACTAAGCCCTTAGTAAACAATGAATGTACTACAGTTAATCCTTGACTTAACAACTGTTCATTTAGTGACCATTCAAGTTACAATGGCACTAAAAAAGCTGACTTGTTTTTCACACCCATGACTGTTGCAGCGTCCCCGTGGTCACATAATCAAAATTCAGAGGCTTGGCAACTGGCATGTATTTATGACAGTTGCAGTGTCTTGGGGTCATGTGATTATCTTCTGAGATCTTCTGACAAGCAAAGATAAGCCAGATTCACTTAACAACTGTGTTACTAACTGAACAACTTAAGCAATTCACTTAACAACTAAGGCAAAAAAAGTTTATCAATTGGGGCAAAATTCATTTAACAACTGTCTTGCTTAACAACATAAATGTTGGACTCAATCGTGATTGTAAGTTTAAGACTCTATAATATTACCTGTATAATATTCAGTGAAGACTCAGAAAGAACATTCCTAGCAATTTGCTCATTAGATCTTACAATTAATTTTTAAGAATTAGCTTAATTCTCTCTTGTTGTTCTCTCTTGATGTTTATGGGACATGACCCTGGAAATCGTCTTCTAAAATGATGAGGAAAGACTATATTAAGGAATGGTATATTTCAACTGGAGATATAAAAGCATCTCCATATGCAAGCATCCCATATAACAAGAAGCCACAATATGCGGGCATATTCACAAAATTGAACATGACAGTAAATTTATTAGAATATGAGCTCTTTCTATTGTCATATATAAAGAGTTGCAATCTAGGTCTGCAGTATAACATCCTCTAAATTGCTGGGGAAAATATACTACTAACTTTGGACAATTGTAGAGGAATATGATAGGCTATTTTCATACCACATATTTGGTTGAATATTGACGTAAGGTTGATTACATTAAGGCTATAATTTGATTACTGGTAAACAATATTTGAATTTCATACAGAAAAAAACTCATAAGAAATATTTCACTATGAAAAACAGATTATTCTGACAATGCATACTACAAAAAAGAAGCCAGGGACTCTTTTTAACACATGTGCATAATTTTATGTTGCTTTTAAACAGCATGAACTATTCTCTGTACAGTAATCTGGCTTTCACATTTCTGGAGCTTCAAGCAATTCATTCAGTAATGAACTGGCAAGAGTATTAAGATAGCTGATTCTCTCTTCAATTTCCTAAGAAGCAAAGATCCTCCTGAGATTCAGTGCATGCTTAGTGAAAATGCAAACACTTCATTCCCTAAAATGAAAACCAATAAAGTTACTGTATATCTTTTATTCAAACATACTAATGGATATGGGTTTCTCTTCAACTGTAACAGTTATATTAGAATAACTGGCACCTGGCCACAGGTAAATAAATAATTACCCTTTCCCAAACATGTAAATCCTACTTCTGCATTTGGCATGAATCTTGATTACAGATACGGGATCACAGTAGTGGAAAAAGTCTGCACCATGTACTTTTGTCCAAATGCAACAGCAAGATTTTAGGGAAGCCAAAAAAACCAAAATTTTATACTTCCTCATATTCTAGATTCATTGAATACAAAAAATTGCTAGCTAGCAGTGCAGAGGCAATTTTTTCCCCACTGTCTTTAAATTAGTGATACAGTGAGTGAGAACAAACCACATGTGAATTCCTGGGATAGGTTTCTTCTGGGATCAACCAGTTATTATTAATACTGACTATAATTTTAAAACAGTTCTTCTTTTGTAATATTATGTCTTATACTCTAAGTCTAATGCAATAGCTGTTCGAAAACAGAAAAATGAGAACACGTTCTTGATTAAATAAATTCACTTCAAGGAGTGAGTTTGATTAAAATGGTTGGGGTCTGCATAGCACTCTTTGTTAGGAATGTAAGTCACCTAATAGTTGGGTTAGAAAATATATAAACCAGGATAGACATTTTAATACTGTCTCTTTAAGGGAATGCTAAAATGGTAATTGGGTGTGGTTCCTCAAACAGCCATAAGATGGAGCCAGAAACCTGGGCTGTTCTGTCCTTTTCTGGAGAGTGTTGCCATTCCTGCATTGACTGTTTACTGATCATCGTTGGTCTTGGATTTGATGTAAGTCTGTTACTGAACTGTTTTTGATACTGGACTGTGTTATTTGGATTATCCCTGGACTGAAAACTGACTGCTTTAACTGTGAATGACTTGGACTGCTTGTTTGGACTTTGCTTAAACATTTATTGGAAGTAAAAACCTACATTTTACTATACAGTGTAGCTGTGTGCGTGTTATTCTACACTACTCTCACTATGTCTCCCTGTGTGCGCTCATTCTCCTAACGAGGAATTACCTCAACACTCTCCTCTTTCTTTTCTGCCATTTCCCTCCATTTTACCAGCAAAGAAATCCTTACTCTAAAAAAAAAGATTGTGAAAAATAAGAAGATGGGAAAGGCTATCCCATGAGTTATCCTTTTCTAGAAATCTTGGGGCTTGTAGCTTACAGCTAACTACACCAAGAAGGATTTGAAGTCATAGGGAGCATCAACCATTGCTTTTCTTGCATTCTCAATAGAGTACAAGTCTTTCCTTTCGGGGAGCAGAAGAAAGGAATCAAGGAGTTAATGGGAAGATTAAAAAAATAATTAAGATTTAAAACAGATTCTGGAATTTGAGGTCTTCCCAATGTATCCCCAATCATAAAAGCTCCCTGAGTGATTCTGGAGCTCAGGGGTGTCAAACCCGCGCATCACATTGTCATCACGTGACGCATTGCAACTTCCCCCCCCTTCGCTAAGCCGGGGGTGGGGATGGCCAGCACCTGGCCCACGGGCCGCGAGTTTGACACACCTGTCTTAGCTTGAATCACTTCACAGAATTAATTTCTATGTGGAGCACAAATGGAGAGATTGTATGTATGTTACCTTGAGCCCTTGGAGGAAAGACAGGGTATAAATCTAATAAACAAACAATCCTACATTTGAACCTACTGAAATAGTTTTTTTAACCTATACCTGGGAAATGAGGCACATCTCAATTATTTCTAGATAAGCAAGACACGGACCTGCTTTCCTGGGGGAGGTTTCACTCTCCCTCTGTGTCCAAAGTTTGGTTATGGATGCTGGGTAGAGCATCCTTATTAGCCCCATCCATTTCACAGATGTTTTCCGAATCAACATCACCATCTAGAAAAGAAAAGGGCTGCAATATCCAGCTAATAAGATGTAGTCACATATTAATGTTTTCTATATGCTTTAGGAATGAGATGTTTTCAGTTCCCAAAGCTAATGATTGCTTTGTAATCCCTTTCTGGAACATACTATTTCTCTTTTAAAATGCTTAATGTTTTCCTGCCCACGGATATTTCTGAAGTTTCTAGCATAGATTAACATTCAATACAGAACTCTATTATGCATCATAAGGAACTAATGTGGTATTCCCCCTCTATTTACTAAGGTTTGTTTTTAGTTTTTAATTCTGGGCTTCAAGCTCTACTGTTTTTAGACACACGATAAACTTTATCAAATGACCTAAATATTATTGGTCAGGGTGCAGAGAACTTACATGAAGCCTCTCATCAATTTCATAATATTCCTATTTAAACAAAGCATTTGTAGTCATATTATTATTTAGCATTTACATTGGTTTACATCAGGCCTGTCAGAATATGTTTTGTTCAGGCTACTCCAAAATGTATAGAAGTTACATATTTGTGCTCTACCAAGGTTTATGTTTATTCTGATGGAATTTGGGCAGGAAAACATTTCTCTAAATATTCAAAGTGAGGGTTCATGGATTTTATGCAAGTTCTCATTTAAAAGAAAATGTGTTTTATTTAAATATAATTGCATGTATACTCTATTATGTTTTTAAAAATATGATTATTACAATCTGTTTCTAGCATAACTACTGAATGTTCCAATTTTACAGCAAAGCCATCTGTCATTAAAATTTTACTTTTGGTAATTTTCACCTAAGAAAGTCTCTCTTATTTTTCATATCCATCTAGAGTCATCACAACCCTAAAATATGAACAAAAATATATCATGCCAAGAGTACCAGAGGTCTGCAAAGGAGAAAGATAACATAAACCATTCCCTAATAATATATTTCAATTGAAGTCATTACAATTTCCATATACTTCATTATATAAGCAATTTTGGTCTTTGGCAGCACACTATCCTCTAGTGCTCTTATACATGAATTAAACTTGAACTTCTTTTAATTGTATGTGTGTAAAAATAGCTACCCTGGTTCAGATAACATGAAGGACAGTTCAGTTAATCTGTCTGTCAAAGCAAATCATGTATGATCAACTAATACGTGGGTAATTATTTTTTTAAGTTTCATGAATGGAAACTTAATCATGGAAGTAAGAAAATATATTCATCCACATCAAAAGAGAAGCACCAAGTCTTCAAAATATAGCAAGTGCCTATTTTCACTCCACCTCTAAACTAATTTTAAATGACTCATCTCTTAATTTCAAGGGAATGAATTAGTAATTACATGAACTGCATCTCTCAACTTTTGCAAAGGAGAGGAAGAGTGGACTGAGAATGCTCATATTGAAGCAAAATATCCTGTGAATCTGCCAAATCCTTGAATCCTGCCACTGAATTGATGGAAACACAACAGCTGAATAAGGATGAAGCTATAGAGCATAAGGAGGAGACATTGATAATAAGAATAGATACTATGACAATAAAAACATGATCAGTAAAATGAAACAGTAAGGGGAGAGGTTAGATTCAAGCAACCAGAACAACTCTGAATAGTATAAAGCTATTTATTGTTGAACACCTATTTAGAAGAATCTTATCAGACTAACTGCCCTCCCTTTGGAAACAGTATATATGTAGTGGTCTTAAGCATTAAATCTCAGACATTTTCTTCCCCAAATCGGCTCTATGCTGGAATGTCTCTTTACTCTGCCCTAGAAGGACTCCTACTTCAGCTGATGATTCCACAATAAGAGAAGGAGAATGATGAATAAAACTTAATACCTATACGTGACCCTCCTTTTTGAGAACTGTATTGCGGATGGAGGGAGATAGATGGAGATAAAAGGAAAAGAGGACCAAAACAAAATCTCAAAGTAATCATTTAATTACACACAACAAATGAGACCAGAATATTGCAACATCAATATGATGTGTTAAAAAAAAAAAAGAGAGATGGACAAATCACATTAGGTTTCAATTTACATACCAGTAGCATGAAATATATTCTTAGATTCCCACAATGATATATGATCTTACAAAGATAAATAATTATCATAAGAAACAAAGTCAATATACCTTGTCTGATTTATAATATTGTGATACAACTGCAAATAATATAAATCAGTAAATAAACCTCTAATTAATTTATGAATTTCATTCATTATGCTGAACTTTACTATAATGAGAGGAAAAGACAGATCCTATAAAATGCATGGAAGTATCTTGTGTATAAAAGTATCTTGTGTATAAAAGTATCAAAATCTGCTGCAACTAATCTAGTTGTGTACCATTAAATATATGAACTATTAACGTTATACTATTCTAACAGTTTTCTGGCTATAATGATAAAGTCCAATGCATAATATTGAACAAATAAATGAATCTAATCAAATAAATTTAAACAGCATCACTAATCCTAAAACCAGGACTTGCAAAAGAAATAATTGATGCAGTAGTTTATATTAGGTTATACAGCAGGGGTGTCAAACTCAAGGCTCATGGGCCGGATCCGGCATGAGGGATGCTTAGGAGCCAGCCTGGAAACAGCGAAGGGCTGACCTGCAGTGCCTGCCAGCGAAAATGGAGATCGGGAGTGCCGTGTGTGGCCTGGCCTGGGCTCTGTTTTTGGCCACAATGGCCTCCTGTAACCCTTTACCAGCAAAAACGGGAGTCCAGGGAGTCTGTTTTCACTGGCAGAGGGCTGCAGGAGGTGTTGCAGCCAAAAACAAAGCCTCGATGAGTGATGTTGAACTGGCCACACCCACCCCAACCATGCCCCACCCCAACCCCCCAAGGTCAAACACAACCCTGATGTGGCCCTCATGAAATCGAAGTTGACACCCCTGTTATATATACTTAGGAAGATACTGAAAGGCTCCCATTTTTATATTTTTTACATTTTTATTTTGACTAAATTCTAACATACATTTAACTAAGGATAGACACAGCATTAGTATTTCTAACATTTGTCTGTCACTGTTGAGAAAATCTTGTACTGAAACAATCAATCATGTGTGGTGAAGTACAGTATCTTAAAATTTACAATTAAAAACAAAAACAAAAATCTGTCTATGATGCTGTTATCAGTATGAGAAGGCCTTCTTAATTCTTCTTTCCCCTACAATTCCTCTCCTTATCAGCCACCTGCAATGCATATCTATATATTATTAAAACACTGATTCCTATAATCTTTTCCTGGGTAAAATAGTGCATCATAAGTTAAGATTATACTTCAAATGAGCTAACTTACAAAATGCATTGAAAATCTTGGATCAATGACTCCCATGGAATTTGGCAAATTTTATAAAACATTTTATGACCTAAATCAATTTCATATCATAAATACAAATGATGTTTTGACTGTGCTATATCGTTCAGCATGTGCTATTTTCACAGCAGATACATCTCTGAATGTATCCCAACATTTCCAGTGAAGGCAGTAGATTAGGAACGATGACGCAACATCCAACCTTATTTACAATGGAGTACTCCATCTAGAAAAATATGCCTCTGAACTTACATGGCAAAGTCCTCTTCAGTCATTTAATTTTGGATAGATCATAGCTCTAGAATAAATGTAAGGAACTGGTGGCTATTTAACTTGTTAAGTTATGATTTTCATCATTCCCTAATGAGAGGTGTGTGCTAATATCCAAATGGCCAGTGTCTTCTACTCATACCTGACTTATTTTGAAAGCATGCTATTATAATAGGAATCAGTCAAAACTTTTAAAGGTTACCCAGAAAGCTACAAATACTAGCATTTAAATAGGTTTTATTTTTGGAAAAACTCCGCATAGCTCTATCTATGTTGTTATCTATGTCTGCATCTGTAGCTATACAAGTCCTTGATGTGATGGAATGTGCACTTGCAATTTTAGAGGGGAAACTTTTGGCAACACAGAGCTTTCCCAGTAGGAGATCCAGATTATGAGACTGTGCAATCCGGAGTGGGATGGGAGGGGACTGTGCAATTCCCAAGATTCAGGGTAGTCATACATTGCAATATTTCAGGTTGAATCTAGTAGGTAAAAATTATAGCTTTAGTTTGGCAAGATTCTATTAGATATAAGGAAATAAAGGGTGAAACTCAATTGGGTCTTGCTGTCTCATCTCTTGGCTTGCACCTGACTCTGTTTAGATACAGATACAGATTAACAGAATTGGAAGGGACCTTGTAGGTCATCTAGTCCAACCCCTCACCCAAGCAGATCCTACACCATTTCTGACAGATGGCAGTCTACTCTCTTCTTGAAAGCTTCCAGTGATGAAGTTCCCACAACTTCTGAAAGCAAGCTGTTCCATTGGTTAATTGTTTTCACTGGCTTAGTTTACTGACTGCCTTGTCAGTTTAAATTCAAAGTTATGATGATTTACAAAAAAAGAAAACCAGCTTTCCACCCAATCTTTGCATTTATGACTGTCACGGTGCCCCATGGTGATCACCATCTAGGTGCTTTGCACTGGCATCCATTTATTACACCATCCCATAGTTACTTGTCCTCAATTTCCAACCTCACAACTGGCTCCCAAAAAGTAGAATTTAATGGGAGTGGAATAGCAGCCATTGTTATATATCTATCTACAGGTAGTCCTCAAATTATGACTGTAATAGAGCCTGTACATCACAATTGTAACCATGGTAGTCATAAATCAGCTTGCTCAAATATCTATATATCATATGACTGACTCAATTTTACAACTTTTTTTTTGCAGAGATTGTTAAGTAAATGCCACAGTCATTCAGCAAACCAATTGTTCACTATGGGTGTGGATTCACTGAAAACCAGAAATAAATGTCAGTTTTCAAAAAAACCATCATAAAATATGGCCACATGACCATGGGATACTGTAAAGAGCCATGAATGCAGCCTGGTTGCGAGCACTCAAATTCGTAGTCATGTGACTGTGCAGGGGCAGAGGGGAGGAACCATCGGAACTTGAAATCTGTCATAAGTATCCACCAAGCAGGTCCATCAGAACTTGAAATCGGCAGTGGTAAGTCAAGGTCTACTGGTTTAACTCAATTGAAAAGGTGTAAAATGGGAAAGTGTGGATAGATGATATACTTGACCATAAATACAGCATGAATTTATACTGTATATAAGAGATTCTATTTATTTAGTTTTAATTTAACAGAAGTCCAGCCCAAACAGTGAAACCAGTTCACATGATGATGATGATATTTTATCTGAGATTTTATTGTATCATTCAAGCTTTTCAGAGACAAAACATTCTGTTGAAATGTTTGGAAGGCAAATGGATGCACTTAGCTGGGAAAACTAAGCAGCATGGGAATACTTCCACAAATAGTATACATTTAAATAACCATTTAAATCAGAAACAATCTTATTTCTTTTGACAGTGTAGCAACCGAAGAGCTTATGAAACCAAGAAACAGAGCCAAAATATATTCCGAGAAATCTGAGGAAGCAGCACAACTATGGCATGGTGTCCTGTCTACAATATACCTGCCAGTTAACATAGGATGTTCAAGTTCAGGGCTAGTGGATAATAGTTAAAATAGCACAAACAACATATAGCTGCTGGGAAAATAAATTACTAAAGTTCTAAAGTCAATAAACTCCTGGATGTGATGTAAATGCCATTATTTGGACAGGTGAGTTGATGCATCCCACCTCCTATTCTATTAATTCTTTTTCTAATGAGATAATGGAAATTTTTACTTAGTGCGTGAAACAAATGATACCAAACATGAGCAACTGTTACATTTGTATAAAAAATATGATATCTTTTCATATCATACCTTTTACATCTTCATCTTCAATGGTTGTGTTGGAACTTTCTGTTGATTCCTGTTGAGTACAAGAGTAATTCATTAAACGAACCCACACTCTTAACGTCTGCTTTGGATGTATGGTATTAAACAAATCATGCAAAGCTCTGAAGCAGACCATATGAATTTAAGACTCAGACAAATAATCACAGCGAATGATGGCTTCTGTCTTAAGTCAAATATCAGGCAGTTCGAAAGGAACATTAAAAGAGATGCATTTCCTATTGACCTATGTTGAACTTCATAGGAACAAAAAGGAAATACAACTGTGAAGAATGAACAGGTTTGGTTTTCTTAAGCCCTTTTGACACTTTTTAGGCAAATGGTAGCAAAATTATGGGCACTGTCTGTCAGAACTAGCCATTTAAGACTGGCAAACACAAGACGTAGAGCTAAATAGTCCCTATAAAAATAGGCCAATATTGTAGCTCATTAATAATGTTGTAGACATAGAAAACCTCACATTGATTTGACCTTGACACAATTCATCCAAGGCATTTATTTACTTGTATTCTGCCTTTTTATTATTTTTACTTAACTCAAGGCAGAAAACACATCTTCCTTCTCCAATTTTCCCCACAACAACAACCCTATGAGGCAGGTTGGGCTGAAAGGGAATGACTGGTCAAAAGTCACTCACTGGCTTTCATGGCTAAGATGGGTCTTGAACTCACGGTTCCCTGCTTTCTAGCCCAGTGCCTTAAGCACAAGACCAAACTGGTTTTCTATTGCTAGGATTCAGAGTACTTTACAATCAAGAAGTCCCACTGTTCAAGGGCCTTTGAGCATGTGCTTCTTATACAGTAGCAGCTGTTACCCTGCCATTCCCACTTCCCCTGATAATGGGAAAATGGGAAGTTTCAAAGCACAATGTTGTATAATAGGCTTCCAGTTCTGAATGCATAAAGAAAGTGTTGCTTTATTAAAAGTATGACTATGGTATGATTTAAAAGAATTTGCATCCTTTGCTTAAACAGCAAAGTACGATCTGGGTGTTGATGATTTACAAGGATTCTTATGAATATTATATTTTTCAATCTTGAAAATGTTGCAGTACAAATATAGCTGAAATATAAATGAGACTTTTGATTTTGTTGCGATCATTTTAAAAAATAACATATTGAACAGAAAAGTAGTTGTTTGTAAATTATATAACACAGATGTGCTAAAAAAATCCATGTTTATGTTTGTTTCTTGTGAAATTTTCACTCTATCCTTTTCAGACATGTTTTTTCTCTGCCAGTTTAAAATTATTTGTTTCTCAGACAGCGGATTTTAGACATCTACTTTAGTATCAAAAAGGCAAGTACCTCTGATGTTTGATGGATTATAAATAATAAAAATAGTTAGTTGACACAGTTAAAAAGGACACTATCAAAGATACTAAAAAGTGTAGCCTTATATTTTTTTTAAAAAATGACTTTGCAAAGGTTTTTATGGAAACTTGGGAAAAGGGAAAAAACCAAAAGCAGCAAAATACATAAGATTAAGAAATAAAATAGGAAATAAAATAGGAAATAAATAAAATAAAATAAAAAAAGATATAAACTTTATTTAAGAATTAAGGGTAAGTGACTAAGAATTATAGGGGCACTAAGACCCTTAAAATATGCTTAATTAAGCACAATTCTTATATTTGAAGGATAAGGTCAACAGCTCATCAAATATAGGTTTATGCAAAGTAGAGACTTGTATATGACTATTGGTTTAACCACTTGAGATAACTAAGATTAATCACCAGGTTAAAATAAGAGACAATTCTTTTGTTCATTTCCCAAATGTACATGTGGGAAAACTACAACATTGTATTATGCAATTGAGATTTTTAAATCTTAACTTATTTTAATGCCTTATTGTTGGGATAAACATAATTCACAATCAATATCAACAGATCTTGGTAGTGTCCTTTCTTTCTGTAATGCTAATTTAAATGAAACATGTATTGTCAGCAAGATATATGCACACCAACAAATGTGTCAGTGAATGCCATACCATCCCAAATATTTGTCCATCCATTCAAAATAAACCATCATGCTCTGACTGGTTGAAAAATGATATATACAGAGAGTTGCTTGGTTATAAAAGTCACTCTTAGAAATGCTTATGAAACCAAGACACATATATGCAGAAGAAATTTCATGCATCACCTTTGAAGCCAACTCCATGGAAACACTGAATTTGCCCATCATGTTGGGCTTTATTTTTATTGGTGGGGGGAGGGGTAAATGATGCACATTTAACAATTATTTCTTCTACAAAAGTTTTGTTTTCTTCCATATTGAAACTCATTTTGGCTTCTGTTTAACAGGAAGTAGGAGGGGCAGATTTATAACCATTTATATAATTATACAGGGAAAACAAATAATGTAGTCATGTTAAAGAGTTATGATGGACTTTGTAGGTCAAGTAAAATTCTGATATTAATGAAAATATACAGTGTAAATTTCATATTGTTTACATGTAATATAAAAGCCAAAATATGATGTAATGAGGAAGTGATAGCAAGGCAAACATAAAAATCGAACATACATAAATATGAAAACGAGTCACAAATCTATATAAAATAAACTAGTACATGTGCTTGAGAAAAGATTACAGTATTAATGCTAATGCTCAACTACTATCCAGAAACACAACAGAATAGTTACAAGTAAATTAAATCGGACAAGAATATGGATGATAAAGTATATAGAGATATTTTCTTCAATTACTGGATTAGGAAGCAGTAATCATATTGTAGAATTAAACACTGTAGCACAGGGTTTCTTCTTCTTTAAAGTGATAGTTGTTTATCTCAGGATTTATCAGTCACTTAGCCCCTTTTCAAGTTTATACAGAAAGAAAATAAAGGTGTAACACAATTCAATCCTACACATCAAAGCTGAACACTAGAACAAAAATGTAACAGATAATACCCACAATAAAATTTTTGTCCCTGAAGGTGTGAGCAGCTGATTGATTTTCAGAAAGAAGTCTGAAATTCAAGGGAGAAGTTATTCCTCTATTTAGAAGTGGAAAGCTTCTTTTCTGGACCGTATTGTTTTGGTTGGTTCTACATCTTCTTCAAGGGTCGTATCAACCTTTTATATGCACTGGGCTATTGGAATCCTCAGGAAGACAAAGAGGAACGTAAGGGACATAAATTTATTTTGACTGTCAAAACAGAATTGCTGTTTATAACTGGAAAAGTTTAAGGTGTTGATTGGGCTGGTGATATCTTGAGATGGCTCCCTTGCTTGATCTAATCTCGTATGTTTTATGCATTTTTAACTTTTTGGTTTGACTGCTTTGGATTTGTTTAGTATGCTGCCTAGTCACTTCTTGTGAGATGGGCAGTCATATAAATTTTATCAATAAAGAAGTATATAAATAACCAAACGTAATTGATTATCTGTACTCAAGTTTCTATGGAGGAAGAGATATTACAACTTTATAAGAACAGCATCTGCTAAAATGCATACATAGGTGTAGCCCACCAGAGAATTTAAAATTAGCAGTGCTTTGCCAAAGAATCCCTAGTTTGATTGCATAAAGATGAATGACCAGGCTGAGAAACAGAAGATAAAACAGACCTCCATGTGTATCTTCCTTGAACTTTAGTAATTATTGCATTAAAAAAAGACCATCCTGCATTTGAAGAAAACTGTGGGGGTTTTTTTCCTATTCCAAACCAGAAACCTGAAATAGAAACTAGAAGAATTAAACAACTCACTCTACAATTTCTTAGTTCTCAACCTATCTGATCTCTATTGTGGTTGAGGAAAAGCGATCACCAGGATCAGGTTACAAATGGCATAAGGTTCTACAGACTTCATGAATTCCTAATTAATTTCCTAGCTAACACTTGCATTAACATAGCGATTAGGAAAACTGAATGGAACATGGAACTTGAAAAGAGCAGAGCAGTCTTCCACTTTCTGAATACCTTATTTCCATCTGGATTGTGGATTACTGTAGTTTGGGGCTCCTGAGTGAGAGTAAAATAGAGAGAAAAAACAGTTCTTGGTCAATAGGTTTTGCATTAGTAAGAGAAGGAAGAATGAAATGACCAGGTGAAATGTGCTAAATACGGACAAGAGCTAAAGCAATGTTAACTGCTGCCAGAGGATGTCACTGGCCAAACTGCTAGAAAGGTAACCATATCTAGTGTAGCAGCATGCCAAAAAAAAAAAAATCTTAGTGATGATCTGGAAACTCACAGGTCTTTGAAGTTCTAGAGATCTAGAGAGGCAATGAATTTTCCAAGCAAATGCACTGATCATATGTATGGCCATCCTATTCTTTACATCATTTATGCCATCCTATTTTTTTGATATAGTCTCCATGAGAGAAAGTATATTAATTAACTGATTAAACCACAATTAAAGTTACAAAAACACAGGGGACCCTAATGGGCTAAGCACCTGCGTGACCTGCATTTATACGTTTGCAATAATCCAAAGAACAATGAGAAGTGCTGACAGCCTCTAATTCATTTTATTTAAAGTCTTCCAGGAACACACAATCTTTAGATGTGAGCCCAGCATTTTCAATCTGGGATGGATTTAAGTGTTTTCATAATTTGTGCAAAGGCATTTGGGAAATACCTTGTAAACATATTGGAGTGTCTTATAAACAAATCGGAGTGTCTTGCAAAACTTGACAAAATCAAAATTTCTTCAAACTTATCAAACTATGCAAGGTGGGATGCTTCTGCCAATTAATAAAAACAGGCCTTAATTGTAAAGCTTTGCCATATAGCCCTGAGAAATCAAGAATAAACAAAAGAAGCAAGGTTATGATATAAATAGCCAAACTCATTAGTTACACATTCCCCGCAGAGGCTATTATGGCATAATGATTTTTATATAATAAAAGATAACTGTGGAATATAGCAAGCTTTCACTATTAGATGCCTCTAGATCTCAGTAAGCGAAGTCATGCAAAGTCCTGCTGAGAAAGTAAAGGAATGAAAAGCTGAATAAGGTCTACTTGGTTGTTGCCTAGCAATAATCTCATTAGCTCTCTGTGACTTTGACACTCTTGTTAAATTGACAAAATTTGGTTGGAACCTAATTTGTAAATACTGAAATAGCAATCAGGCAAAGAAGCTAAAGGCAACACAAAAGCACACTCTATTCACTTTCTTACACAGCATGCGAAGAAACTCAACTGTGGCAGTGACCAATGTTACTGCGTAAGTGCATCCCCTTCAATGGCACACTGGCTAATTAGAAACACACTCTTTGACAACAAACTACCTCCTAAGAAGTACAATCCCCAGCTCCCAAGAAAGAGAAAAAGAAGAAAGCTCGACAATTTTAAAAAGCAAACAACAAGTAAAAAAAGTAGAAATGAAAGAGAGTGAGGAAAAAAGATGGAAATGGAACTCAAAAACAAGTTAAGGATAAAGCCAGGTATACCAGTGCTGGGGTGGGAATATTTTCTTTAGGGCTGGTTACTACGTTGGTTTTGTTGTTTATCTGTAGATATGCAGAAAATAGAAACAAAACAAGCCTTAGCCCTCTCACTTCAGATAATCATATCTATATATCTGCCTCTATAGAATGTTATTGAGTCTGTCTTCTACAGAATGCTATTGAATAAGCGCTCTATGATGATAAAGATAAATGGATGAATTTACAGCATCAAAATGGCAAGAACACATTTATAAGAAACGACTGCAGCATCTTTTCAATCCAGTTTAACATTGCTGTATAGGAGGAATTTCAAAGATTATCATTTCAAATGTGTTACGAAGTAGCTACTTAAAAATGCTTTGTATTAAGCAATATGTTATTAATGCAAATTTACATAGGACTAGAAGCTGACTTGTCACTTTCCACATTTATATGAGATATTACTGAACATGACAAACAAAATGTTCTCTAGATGTTTTGTTCCGACTCCCATCAACCTTAGCTAGCATTGCCAATTATTAAAAAAATATGGGAGCTGTAGTCCAGAATATTTGAAAATCAAACTATTGATGGCTTGCTGTTGATTACTACAGAATAACAGAGTTGGAAGAACTTTGGAGGTCTTCCAGTTCAATCCTCTGCTCAGGCAGGAAACTGTATAGCAGTTCTTAAAACCTTAAAAACTTCCAGTGTTGGAGCATTTACAACTTCTGGAGGCAAATCATTCCACTGATTACTTGTTCAAACTGTCAGGAAATTCCTCCTTAGTTCTAGGTTGCTTCTCTCCTTGATTAGTTTCCATCCATTGCTTCTTGCCCATCATTCAGGTGCTTTAGAGAATAGCTTGACTCCCTCTTTTTTGGGGCAGCCCCTGAGGTATTGGAACCCTACTATCATTTCTCCCCTACTCCTTCTTTTCATTAAAGTAGACATACCCATTTCCAGCAACTATTCTTGATATATTAGCCTCCAATTCGCTAATCATCTTTGTTGCTCTTCTCTGCACTCCTTCTAGAGTGTCAACATCATTTTTGCATCATGGAGACCAAAACTGGATGCTGAAGAAGTACATCGGGTATGAGTTCAGTTTCAGACTGACATATATCTTAGTCTCCTACTGTAAGCATAAGGTTACTATTTTCTTGCTATTGATCGCATGGATTCAGTATCTACCTTTAAATAGACTCTGTCATCCAAAGTCACCTGGTATTATGGGTTGTATAAACATTTAATAAATAAATAAAATAACTAACTAAATATGTCCTTAGATAAGGTTACTTGTATGAAAGGCATTTCTTCAAAAACCATTAATTTTATTTTGTTGTTAAGTAATATCTCTTAAATATGAAAAATTGTGTTAACTCATTGCCAAGGAAGAAGAATGTTCTTATCTGAAGTTCAGGTTAAATTTTCAGCACAATATAATATTTTTTTCCAGATACAAATGAAAATCACTTTAATCAACAATAAAACATTTATTATTAACTACTATAGAAAACATCTGTATATTGAGCCTTTAAAACAATGTAGTCAGAAAGATTGGTTTCCTGAAATATAACTTTAAATATTATTTGAATTAATTAAAAGCACAAATCAATAATTAGCATACAGTATTCATAACATTGAGACATACATACATACATATATATATATATATATATATATATATATATATATATATATATATATATATATATATATATATAGTGGGTTTTGTCATATTCCTTTCATCTGCCATCATCAGGCTTCTGGGAAGCCTGATGATGGCGTCTGCTGACACCTAAGACTAATGACGTGAAACACAACCACACCAACATGTAGACCCAAACTTAAGAAAACATATATATATATATATATATATATATATATATATTCATATTCCTTTGTGCACATTTAAAGTGAATTACATAGAAAATTAATTAAATTAATAGAAGATCAGTTCATGCAAAATTGGCTGGTTGGTCTGTATACAAATTCATCTTTCAGTCTAACCTATATTATGAACTAGATTTAAACTCTTAAGAACTAAAAACGCACGTACCACAAATGCACCTTAAAAATTGCAAATATTTTGTATCTGCAGCTTAAAAAAACAGCCTCACATGTTAAATGTAATTTTTGAAATTTGATTAATAAATAAACTAAAATTTAGAACTACCATGAATATGCATATTTTCAGGCATGGGTGTTTATGTGTCTATATGTATACTTGTATACCCACATAAATAAGCATAAACACAGAGAAACATAGAAACTGGAGAATGGAAGCAACCATCGAAACAATAGATCTGATCAGACAAAAGGTTTAACTGATCAGCAACACAGAATATTTGTAAAATAAATAAAATAAAAATAATGTTGTTGTTTTTCACCCATTTTCTTTGACCAACATTAAATGAATACGGGCCAGCTAATGATATCACATTTAGACTTATTATTGGGTAATGCAAGTATTATTCTTGGCAGACTATATACTGAGATGTCAAATGAAGCATGAAGGGCAGTAAAAAGCTGAAGCTCCAGAAATGATGAATCTGAAGTGATTATTTAAATACAACAGAGAAGATAGTAAAAAATTTGAAATTCAAAGAGTAGCTTAAGGCAAAAAGATGTTATGACTATCACCCATAAAAACAAAACACTTCACAGAAGTGATAAAATAAATGAAACTGTGTGATGGCTTAACTTGCATAGATCTGAGATATAACATGGTGGGGAATACATCCACTATGTTCATCTTTAACCTTTTACAGTATGCTTACAATGGGAAATATTCACAGTGCTTTTATCAAAAATGCAGTATTAAACAATATATTTTTTTTTAAAAAAGGGTCTTGAAGTATGAGGGGAAAAAATCATAGCAAGCTCTGCAAATGGCAATTTAAGTAATCTACAAACATGACCTACAGACATGTTCATAGACAATGTCCCACTCCTATATTGTTCAGGAACTTCTGTATCCTTTCAATTAAACATTTTTTTTTAAAATTACCAATTTATTTTGAATTAAAAGATGGGTGAAAAAACTAACTAACTAATGCTTTTTTTCTATGTAACACAAAAAATAACTTATAATCTCAAGCAAGCTTGTAACAAAAGAAAGTCATACAGTTAATATATTAAAAAAAAAAGTTGGCATACCACAAAATTAGTACTTTAAAATAAGAGGAAAATATCCACAGACAAAAAAAAATATGGCTTATCAAAATTCTGAGCAGGAATCAAATATTAAGTATTAGTCAAGCAATTTTAATCTTGAGAAGGATATCTGGCCAAGAGAAAATACTTTACAATGTAAATCTGTACATCAGTGGCGTAAATACCTTTCAAAAAGTACATGCAGTTTCAGGCTCTATCTGAATAGTCGTTTTATAATTATATACAAACAATTCAGAAATTACTATGAAAGCATTATTTTCACTACTAATGGTAGTTATCACTTCCGTGCATATAACCTGATATACTTCTTTTTAAAAGGACTAACATTTAGGAAAAGTTTTTAGAAGCTAATTCAAAATTTTATGTCTCCAAAGTAATATTAACCAATACCTTCCAAAATGAATGTGGAATTGTAGACCCCTTTTCTAAAAATTGATGTCCCATGAATCAGGATAAAAATATTTTCTTTTGTCTTAATTTAGACAGAGTACATATTTGCAGATGTAATACAGACATGATAGAAATAGAAAAATAAGGAAACTATTGTGGCAGGAAAATCAACATTTACTGACTGATTCACACTTCTAATCTATTTTGCCACAATATTAAATATTATAACAATATTTAAATTACCTAAAAATTTTACAAAAATTTAAAATCTCCCAGGAAACACACAAGCATAGCCAAGTCGGATTCAACATTTATTATTCACCAATGTCATTTTACTTTTTTTAAAATTTGAGTTAACTATTTATGATACTCTACAATATGTTAACTTGTTTTCCATTTGCTCTCTGTATTTATGAATAAATATCTATGAATCCAGGTTTGCAGTTCTAAGCACAAATCGTGTTCTACATTAAAATAGTACAAAGGAAAAAAAGCTACCTTTCCAACAGTTTTTATTTAAAAAAATTAATTGTATTGATAAAATAAATATTTAGAAATAAACTCAATTGAATTATCTGATTCAACATATATCACACTCAATTACATTTACTTTATAAATATAAAGTTTACTCAATTATATTTATATTTACATTCTTATTTAAAATAAGTATGTGATAACAGAAACCAGACTGTACTATTTGGTAAATACTGCATAATATCTACCAGTGAGCGGTGGCTCCAGTGATAGTTTAAATTGACACCTCCAAATTCCTGCCAGGTTCTAAGACAGGGATGTCAAATTCATGGCCCACGGGCAGGATGTGTCATGTGCCTCGCCCCCGACCAGTTTGGCAAAGGGGGAAAAAGTCCAGATACATCACGTGATAACGCGAGTTTGACACCCCTGTTCTAAGATTACTGGAATGAACATATCACTTTTTTCTTTACCTTTCAGAAATCTACCTGCTTGAAGTATAAGAATATCATAGGAAAAATATGGAAGGCTTTCAAATAAGAATACAAGAATATCATAGGAAAAATATGGAAGGCTTTCAAATAACAATGCTACTGTACTGGAATAGGTTCATGGCCAGTATTCCATCAGTTTCATGCCAATATTTTGTACAGTGTGTAAAAAAAAATGCAAATGATTTATTTAGGATGTAACACCACAGTGATTACAGAAGCACAAGTGTGCATTTTAAAAGTCTTGTAGCTTCTGATGTTACATTACCAACTCATTGATAAATACATCTATTTCATTTCTAAGTGTGAACATTTCATAGGATGAAAAGTCTGGCAGAGAAAGATCCTCACCATCATTTGAACACTCGAACTGGACTTCCTTTTCTGATATGACCAGTCAGAGAGAAAGGAAAAGAAGAAAACATGACTGGTTGGATTTAAAGAATCAATGCATGGAGAACAACATGTTTGTTGTAGTTTGGCTGCCTGTTTTAAAAATGCCCAATTTGCAGAAATGGGAGAACTATTCTGCATATGAATAGAATCTCCTCTTTGATAGGCACTGAAAAATGAATTCTTCTTTCATGGTGCCCGATGAGAACGGGTATGAGAAATAATTCTGAATATTCATCATAACACCTCCCACTCCAAGAATAATAGCTGCAAATTTCTGGTAGTAACTATCATCAGCACATCTGTTTAAATAGACCAATTTTAACCAAGACTATTAGAGATTTGCAATAAAATACTATTGAATACCTGGAAATACCAATAAAATACCAGAATTGGACATGCAGTATTACAAATACATTAAGGCAAGGCATTTCTACTGAACTGACCAATAGGGGGAAAGAAACAGCCATTTTGTTCCACTGGAAAGGATAGACTTTGGATACAGAGAAGTCTCACATAGTCATTGGAGTTAGTGGAAAGAGGAGTAGAACATATTCTCAGTACCATAAATAGCACTCTGCAATAGGTCCAGCTAATCTTGGAAAGTGCACCGGCTGGGTCCAGAAATAAATCATATTGAATTTGGCTGTTTCAGAGTGGCTGCTTTAGATTACCAATGTGCTTATTCATGAAATATATAAATGTATGCATATCACAAATTCAATGGAAACATATGAGTTATATACTCCAAAGGTCAGATTCAAGAAAAGAAAAATGCAAGAGTAGAAATTTAACTCCAAGAATATTCAAATAAATGGAAAGATCTATAGAAATTACACTTCAAATAACAACTGAAACATTTTATTTAATGCTAATAATCTTGGTTCCCCCCCATTTTTCTTAAGCTAATTTTCTATGTACCAAAACATTATATATGGAACAATCTCTCCTTGTATGCTGTTCTAGGACCTCAGGCTCAGAAACTCTAGATCATATAGGAAAGCTACAACAATTTCTTACTAATTTTTCTTACTCAATCTGAACTTGTAACTGAGATCTTAAAATGTATTATTTTCTGCCCAGGTATACTGATTTCTTTTGGCAGAATACAGGTCAATGATTGGCCAACTTTGTGATAATTTTTTCAATGCTAATATCATAAAATGGATGTCATAAAAAATGAATAGAAAGGGATAAATCACTAACATGACTAGAAAGTAACTTAATTAACACACTGATTTATGCATTGCCCTTTCTTAAGAAAATACTCTAAGCAGTTCACAAGAAAAATCTAAACATCTGCAACTCTGCAACATTAAAAAGTTAAACAAGTAAAATGTGTTACATTGCTTTTGAACTAAGTAATTATAAATTATCCCTGCCTCACCTACTTCTAAGTAAATATTACTTGCTGCCCCAAAAGCCTCTTGAAAAAGTATTCTATTAACTGTTAATTTTCTGTTAAAAAGAAAGAGAAAAGAAAGAGAACTGTATTCTTAACTTTCTGAAATAAACAACAGGGCACTGGTGACACCATCCTCTGTATTTGGGTTTGCATGTGTGCACATATTTGCATGTTCTTGTGTATGTGCATACATACAGTATATAGACGTCTTAATGAAGATCAGGACCAGTTACATCAATGCCCAAAGGCATGGAATTTACAAGGTGATTTGATAGTGAAAAATTAGTGACACTATCATTAGCTGCCCTTTATATTTGTAACTTACCTTTACTCCATCAGGTTTCTTCAATAAACTCTTGGCTGCTATAAATTAAAAGGAAATAAATACTGTTAGTTGACTAATTTAAGAAGAAAACTATGAAAATATGTTTCTTTTTCTTACTGAATTCCATTTATCATTATTTGTCACTTTATTGTTCTACCATCTCTTAGTAAACATTTTCATAAGAATGTGATATCTTTCTTAAACAAACAACAATTATGAGTCATCCAAAACTTTTTGGAAAATATGGAGGGTGGATTCGGTTTCTACCGGTAACATGATCATTTTAAATTAGATTTTATCAAGCATCTAGCATAATCCCCTTGGGTTGCTGGTAAAACAAAGCAAATATAATGTAATATCCAGCTCTTACTCAGAGCTGTAAGCATCTTGATATGTAAAGTACACAAAAAGGAGAAACAGACAAAGGTGGAGAAAATTATAGGTCAAAATTTTATATGACCTTACATTGTTGATATAAAAACTTTTCTTACTGTAAATTCTACCTTCTAACTGTAAAAGGATTAAGCTATTATCACATTATAAGGTACCATACTGTATATGATAAAATACACTGCTCAAAAAAATAAAGGGAACACAAAAATAAGACATCCTTGATCTGAATGAATGAAATATTCTTATTAAATACTTTGTTCATTACATAGTTGAATGTGCTGACAACAAAATCACACAAAAATTATCAATGGAAATCAAATTTAGCAACAATGGAGGTCTGGATTTGGAGTTACACTCAAACTTAAAGTGGAAAAAAACACTACAGGCTGATCCAACTTTGATGTAATGTTCTTAAAACAAGTCAAAACAAGGCTCAGTAGTGTTTGTGGCTTCCACATGCCTGTATGACCTCCTTACAATGCCTGGGCATGCTCCTGATGAGGTGACGGATGGTCTTCCTGAGGGATCTCCTCCCACACCTGAACTAAAGCATCCCCCAACTCCTGGACAGTCTGTGGTGCAACGTGACATTGGTGGATGGAGCGAGACATGATGTCCCAGATGTGCTCAATTGGATTCAGGTCTGGGGAACGGGCAGGCCAGTCCATAGCATCAATGCCTTTGTCTTGCAGGAACTGCTGCAAGCCACATGAGGTCTAGCAATGTCTTGCATTAGGAGGAACCCAGGGCCAACCGCACCAGCATGTGGTCTCACAAAGGGTCTGAGGATCTCATCTCGGTACATAATGGCAGTCAGGCTACCTCTGGCAAGCACATGGAGGGCTGTGCGGCCCCCTAAAGAAATGCTACCCCACACCATTACTGACCCACTGCCAAACCGGTCATGCTGGAGGATGTTGCAGGCAGCAGAACGTTCTCCACTGTGTCTCCAGACCCTGTCACATCTGCCACATGTGCTCAGTGTGAATCTGCTTTTATCTGTGAAGAGCACAGGGCGCCAGTGGTGAATGTGCCAATCTTGGTGTTCTCTGGCAAATGTCAAATGTCCTGCATGGTGTTGGGCTGTAAGCACAACCCCCACCTGTGGACGTCGGGCCCTCATACCACCCTCATGGAGTCTGTTTCTGACCGTTTGAGCAGCCACATACACATTTGTGGCCCGCTGGAGGTCATTTTGCAGGGCTCTGGCAGTGCTCCTCCTGTCCCTCCTTGCACAAAGGCGGAGGTAATGGTCCTGATGCTGGGTTGTTGCCCTCCTACAGGTCCTCCACGTCTCCTGATGTACTAGCCTGTCTCCTGGTAACACCTCCATGCTCTGGACACTACACTGACAGACACAGCAAACCTTCTTGCCACAGCTCACATTGATGTGCCATCCTGGATGAGCTGCACTACCTGAGCCACTTGTGTGGGTTGTAGACTCTGTCTCATGCTACCACTAGAGTGAAAGCACCGCCAGTGTTCAAAAGTGACCAAACCATCAGCCAGAAAGCATAGGAACTGAGAAGTGGTCTGTGGTCACCACCTGCAGAACCACTCCTTTATTGGGGATGTCTTGCTACCTGCCTATGCTTTCCACCTGTTGTCTATTCCATTTGCACAACAGCATGTGAAATTGATTGTCAATCAGTGTTGCTACCTAAGTGGACAGTTTGATTTCACAGAAGTGTGATTGACTTGGAGTTACATTGTGTTGTTTAAGTGTTCCCTTTATTCTTTTTGAGCAGTGTATGTCCACATTGCTTATAAGTGACTGATAGAACAAACCTACTCATAGATAAGAAAGAAATTCCTGAAGTTTTGTAAGTGAAGAACTGAGGTAGAAAACATTTATTCTCTCTCATAGTTTTGCTTTAAATTATCCCATGTGAAACTCAAGAAAATTGATTGAGGCCAGCCCTTCCAACTTGGATCAAAAGAAAATAAAGGGGATTGATCAAATTGAGATTTTTCACAAGCTCATTTCCTTTCCTCCTCACTCCTACCTAATGGTTTGGGGAAGATTCTAAGTTCTGGATCTTGTGATTTAGGAATTCTCAGCAGCAGAGACAAAAACAAAGAAGATGGGAATAAGTATCAAGCTAAATTTTGTTCTCCAAAAAGGGACAAAGCAGAAAGAATAAAAAAAAGATCAAATGTTCTATGTTAACCCCCTATGATCCTGTGGCATGTCCTTGGATTTTTTTTAAAAAAACCGAAACCTTGTACGCTTAAGAGTAATGAATGTATTTGATAAGCTTTTGTAAATGACCTAGCTATTTGTTTTGTTTAGTTTTTTTCCAAGAGAAAATCAGATTTAGGGAACTTAACCAGATATGCCTTATTCTTCCTTGTCACCTTCACTTGTAGTCTTGTTGAAATTATATGAGAATAACATTAGCAGATATATGGAAAATTAATATTTAAAAGATAACTAAAATATTGTTAGAAGTTACACTTTATATATCATTATTTCTATATAAATGAAATTTGTATAGCAATAATTTTACTTGTCATATAAAATAAGTAACTTTTCAAATTATAAATGCATTTGGAACTGGATATTTAACAAACCACTTTGCGCAAATGGGTTTCTAAATTATATCATATAGTACTACCAAACAGAAATGCAATTATCTTAATGAGAGCGAAGCATTATCTGTGGCACTATTATCTTCTGAACAGAAGATATGGATAGGAATTCTGTTTTCGTGATGGCTGAAGAAAAACATACAAGATTGTATCTGCATAACCTATTTGAACACTGACTTTGCACTCTCCAAAATCTTCCTTCTGTGGCAAAAGGATTATGCTGCTTTTATAAGTGGTAATTTCATAGGAGTACAAAAGTCTGCACAGCAACAATTGAATGCCTATTGCATATTCCAGCACAAATGTACTTATTAGCATTGTTTAATTTTGCTTTCTCTATTGCAAAGTCTAATTTATGGGACAAACTGCATTGAAACTGAAGCAAGCTCCCCCTTCTCTATTGTACTATAGGAACGCTAATTATATTTCTTTACTGAAATAGAATTGTTCAGATTTTTAAAAATTGAGTATTTATAAATTTTAATATTTTCATTTTTTCATTTTTGTATTTCTTATTTAAAACATTTTATTATTGTTATTTTTGTACATTATCAAGAGCCATTAAGGAAATGAATGAAATATATATTTTCTAAATCAATAAATACTTTGTGGTAACATTATGTAAGTCTTGCCACTTCAAGAACACAACTAACAAGGTTTTACTTATTATGTTTACCACAAGAATGTATTAATGCCTCTTACATTTCAAAAATAATAATATCAGTCTTCAATAATTGAAGTTGACTATTTGGCTGAAGCAATGAGGCAATGTTCCTATAAAACATTATTTGAGGAATAATGCTTCCAGCAGTTGCTACATAACTGGGTCAAAAACATGATACGGATAAAGCTAAAAAAAGCTTCATCCTAAAGAGGAACAATAAAGTAATGCAAGTATGGGGAATAACAATGTGCATCATAATGACTGGTTTGTGTCAGACATCATAACACAAATACATAATTGTGACTTGTTTGCAATATCATAATGCACCTGTTTTGAAATCATTGTGGATTATGGAAGCTACAGTACAGAGGTCTTCACTCAGATATCAAACTATATTGTAGCCAACTATAAAATATACATCCAACTCAGTGGTGGAATTCAAAATTTTTTACTACCAGTTCTGTGGGCATGGCTTGGTGGACATGGAAGGGGAAGGATACTGTAAAACAGGGGTCGCCAACCTCTTGGACCCCAGGGACCACCAAACTCATAATTTTAAATCCCAGGGACCACTAACCGGTTCTGTGGGCATGGCCTAATTTCTGAATGTGGCTTAGTAGTCATGTGACTGGCTGGGCATGGCTTGTATGTAAATATTATAAATATTTATATAAATATTGAATTTTTTATAAAAAAAGAGCAACTTTTACCCAAAACCTCTGAACTTCGCGCGGACCAAAATAAAAAGATCGCCCACCGTCATGTTTGGAGGTTCCGCATTTGGAGCTTCCGCCGCCGTTTGGAGCTCCAAACAGCGGCAGTGCTCCAAACACGAAGCCGGTTGCTAAAGAGCCAGAAAGCAGCAAGGGCGCCAGGTGGAAAGGACAGGGTCGCGATCACACGGAGATGCCCAAAGCGCAGGAGGGTGAGACGGAGGGGAGGGCGGAGTCGTGTAATTGACGCAGAGTGAAGGCAGTAGGACGACTCTTCGGGGCGGAGTGTTGCTTGGGACGCATGCGCGCTGCAAGGAGGGAAAGGCGAAAGCTCTTTAGCAAGGCATCGCGGTCTCCTCTCTTGCTTGCTCTGAACTTCCGCGGACCAAAATAAAAGATCGCCCGCCGTCATGTTTGGAGCTGCCACTTCCGCGTTTGGAGCTCCAAATGGCGACCGCGCTCCAATCACGGAAGCGGCAGCTCCAAACGTGGCGGCGTAATGGGCAGAAGGGAAAGCAACAGCGGCGGGTGCCAAAGGTGTCTGCAGCAAAGGTGGGAGTAGGGAGCTCTCTGTGCTTGGCCATGATCGCCCGTTAGGAGCGGCTGGTGGCGAGGATGCAAGGGGGGGAATTAAGTCACCCCCCGAAAAGATGGCCTAGCCGTTTTTTCGGGGCTCAAAAAAAAATAAGGCCCGGCCTTATTATGTGAGAAACACGGTAGGATTTCACACTGTTGTCTGTAACACCATCAGACAAAAACATCTGCCGATCCTAAGTCCTTGGAAATAGGTGAACAAAAATGCCAAATCCATTCTGAACATCTGGCTGACTATGCATCAAACCATAAAAATAATAATACAAATCCTTGGGAAGGACAAAAATGCCAAATCCAGTTTTTCTGGTTAACTGTGAGACTAACCATAATACAAAATAACAAAGAGAAGTTAGAAAGACTATGGCAAAAGAAAGCAAAGATAGTACCAACAGTAATAGGACCCTGGATGTAATTCCAAACAATCCGCAGCACCATTTGAACATCATTCACATTGACAAAATTGCCATAAATCAATTGCAAAAGGCAGCCAGATATTTGGAACAGCTTATATTCTGGGACAGTATCTTCAATTATAAATTTATAATAAATCATAAAACAATGATACCTGCCTATATCAGGTACTTGATAAGTGGGAAAAAATGTCAACTCCAATCTGGCTGACTGTGTGACCCACTGTAATAATAAAATTACTTATTACAATCTTTGCTAATCTGGTGTCAGTTCTCATGGTCGCTGGAAAGGTCTTATCTAGAACAATGTAAGTAAAGTTAAATATCAGAAGCATTTTAAGGTTTCGACGAGGGGCCTTCTGCTCACATTGTATATTTGGCATGATGAAGAGATTATGGAAGAAATTTGATATACCCAGCATAGGAATCTAGCAGACAACTACCATACATTTTGAACAAGATGTTTTTCATCACATACTGCATATGGCAAGGATGTAATCTAATACAGGAAGAAGAACTGTTTGAATGCTGAAGAAAAATCCTTCATATCATGTACCCAACTATTCCTCCAGACACATTTAAAAGGAAAATGTAACCCAACAATTCAAATAAATTTTTTAATAAAGTCTGTCAGGAATTTATTGTAGAATCCTTTTCCAATATAAATATATAACAAAATGTGGGAAAGGAGATCTCATGTTTGTATATTTTAACAAATATTTTCAAATCTTGTAGGATGTTCAGGTATAATATCAAAAGAAGTTAGAAAAAATATTGTAGAAAAGATGAAATAAAAAAGGTGGTTATTTCACCCCATTCCACTTATAATCAGACAATGCATAAGTCAAAATAAATATATTTGGTAAAAACAAACAGAATAGTATGTCAACAAATTGAAGACTTTTTAAAAATACATTCCATGAGTGCATAGCAACAGTTAGCAATACAGAGGCATAGAAGTGCACATACCTGAGAAATTTCTTGTAGCCAACATTGTTGTTAAAATGGCTCCCTGAAAATCCAACATAATGCCAATATTTTAGAAGATAAAATTATGATTTTTAATATCAAAATACAATACTAAATCTACTCATCTTAATATATGGTATTTATAAACATAAATATAAAGTGTATACTTTTCTTCTTATATTTGTTGAAGTTTTGCTTTCAAATATAGTAAAAGTATGTGTCAGTTATATTCCCTATTAAAAACATAAACTGGCAATGCTTGGTATTTTTGGGGGGGAAAGCACTACGACGTCATATTAAAAAGAGAGGTATGCTTACATTTATTTCAATTTCACACATAAATGCAAATTTCCTCCCACGTTTCCAAAGTACACATATATACACATACATACAGCTCCACAGAGAAAAGAGAGGAAAAGGAACATTAAAAGAGAAATCTCTCTAGGGCTCAATATAAGTGTGATCTGCTACATTATTTTCAGTATTGGAAAATGCTGTACTTCCAGACACAGTGAGCAAGAATTTGCAGATACAAATTGGGAAACTGGTTTTATTTTATTAGTCTGAATATTAAAACAAAGGAGTACTAGCATCAAATTCTACAACAAGGTAATACAAAATCTGCACAAAGAAGAAGAATAAAAGCCATCATATGTGTAAACTGAATACTTCTGCATATAAAATTAACTACTACGGATTAGTTAGAATATATTTTTGGAAATGCTATGAACAATAAATAAAGGAAATAAAACGATCTATAAAAATTGCCCTCTTACCTTGAGTTTTCTTCTTGCATTGAACTTCTTCAAACAATCTACAGTCTCCTGTCTGTGCATCATAGAAGCAACAGTAGAGCGTTGCTGAAAGACAAGAACAGAGTATATGTTTCAATGCATGTAGTTTTATCTACGGTGTTATTTAATATAACTCTTGTTTGGGAGATGCATCCAGAAGTCAGTGACAATTCTAGAGTTCCCAGTCAGAATAACAATGCTCCTTCCCCCAACATTTAAGTTCAATTTAATTTGTGTTGCCGCTAAATATTAGATTACCAATGGGGACTTTTTGATCTCTGAACGCTTTTTCTCTTTAATTATCAATTCCAATACATTATTCAGATCCTGCTTTTATACCTTCTGCTTTGTAGGGTTGATTTAGTTGCTTAATTAAAAGTACAAGTAGTCCTCATTTAGTAACCACAATTGGACCTGGCAACTTGGTCATTAATTGAAGCAGTCACTAAGTAAAAATGCAACAATACTTACGACCTTACTTCAGCTTTCCTTTGCTTTATAGATATGTGAAGGTTGTAAATACGAGTTGATCATAACTATACTTCTTTATCACTGTTGTAATATGAATGGGCACTAAATGAGGCAGTTGCTAAATGTGGATTACCTATAGCTGTTATCTTACATGGCCCTTTAATAGAAAACTCATATATTGGTACTACAAAACACCAATTCTCTAGAGAACAGAGGAGAATACCATTAATAGAATAACAGAGTTGGAAGGGACCTCGGAGGTCTTCTAGTCCAACTCCCTGTTCAAACAGAAAATCCTAAACCATTTCAGACAAATGATTGTCCAATAACTTCTACCACTGTTGTATAAATTCTATATCTCTGAGGGTAAGCTACAATACTGAAGTTAAGATTTTATAGAAGGAAATCAATAGGCTGCAAAATAGTAAAATGGATTAAGATAATCTGGATGTCAGGATTCCAGCAGTTACCCCAATTATATATATATATATATATATATATGAGTTGAGGTTATATATTATATATATATATATAATAGTTGATAGTGGGATGAATAACCAAATACCTAACCTTGTATTTTGACCCCAACCACATGACTTCTGGGCAAAACTTAATTAATAAATACTGCTTACGCAGATCCATGGGTGTTTGAGGGCCTCCGATGCATTGATGCGTTTGGCAGGATTGATTGTAAGCATTTTGTTGATAAGATCTTTTGCTTCTGGGGTCACCGTATCCCATTCTGGTGAAGGAAACTTGAGAAACACGTATTCATGTAAAATCAAACCGATACAGCAGCCCAGATGGACGTGAAACTGTTTTAATTTGTGAATTACCATGAGAAGGTTTTGATAAACATCAAGTAAATAAATATGTCTTCTAGCCACGTTGCCATATTTTAAGAAAATAAAAGATAGAATAAATATCATGTCCATTTACCATTGTACATAAATGGCGAGGTGGTGGAGAGGATTGGTAGTTTTACATTTCTGGGCACTTATATCTCAGAGGACCTCTCATGGACTATGAATGCCAACATGCTTGTGAAGAAGGCACAATAGAGGCTGTGCTTCCTGAGAATGCTCAGGAAGATAAATCTATCTCAGCATCTACTTCTGTCCTACTACTGCTGCACCATTGAGAGTGTCCTGGCATACAGCATTCTTGCATGGTATGGGAGCAGCTCTGTAGTGGACAAAAAAGCTCTACAGAGAATCATTTAAACTGCCCAGAATATCATTGGGCTCCAGCTACCAGCCCTGGACGACAACTTTGCATCTCGCTGTTTGAGGAAGTTGCACAACATTCTCAGAGACTCTTCCCATCCTGCTTACAATCTTTGTGAACTATTGCCTTCTGGCAGAAGATACAGAACAATTAAAACTTGGACCACACATTTTCTGAACAGTTTTTATCCCAGAGCTATAATTGCACTTAACAATGAACTTAAGGACCATCATCAGTGAGCTGTTGGACAGTATTATTTGGTCTGTTGTGTGGATTCTTGTGTGTTTTTAGGGGGTGGGATATTTGGTGGGTGGGGGTGAATTTGGGGATTGTTATGTGTATGTGTGTGTTGGGTCTGGTCTGGGTGTTATGTGAATTTTGTTAGATGTGTATATAGGTATATAGGTACAATGACAATAAAGTATTAACTAACTATTAACTACGTCACGCTGAACTAGAGCTGCAGCTTTTGTGGGGATCTTTACTCCTTGAAAACAAAGCAAGGATTGTTTTGCTTCTTTTCTAGAAAATAAATCATTTTGTAGAGACTTTGAGGTTGTCTTAACGTGGTCTAGCGGATGATGAGACTTTTCTCCCTCTCTCAAATATGGCAATCTTCCCTCTCTTCCCATGAACTTACAGAAGCATTTGTACAGCTATTTCCTCTATTCACTTCACTTCAAATTCTTCCCATTCTCACAAATTGAGCAATTGAAAACAAAGTGAATGTTAAAGCACAGCACTAATGAAAACAAACAAGTTAATTAGTATTGAACTGAGACACAGAAAACCTGAGTCAAGAGTAGACTAGATAAAAGAAAACTCAATTGTATGAGGCATGAAGAAAAGGAATAGCTGTAATAGGTTCAGATAACCTTCCAAATAATTGGGAAAGATAATCTACTCTTGAATTGACCACTGCATGCAACTGATTCTTGTCTGTTGATTATGGAAAGCCTTCACGTACATTTCAGCATGGCTAAAGCCTGTAAGACTGCCAATCCTTCTGAAAGCAGGGTATTATTTTATGAAAAGCAATTTGTATAATGGACTCCTCTGAAACAGCAAGAAGGATAATCATGCTGCAGAAGAGACATTTGTCGATTTGGAAAAACATTCCAACAGGCATCAGTGCTTAAAAGGCAGGGTGGGAGGAAAACCAATCATATTTTTTTTTAATGATTCTTGTGGCTGCAATTGACAGACTTGAAAAATATGAGCGGTGAGAAAATAGGATGGAAACATTGTGGGCGGGACCAGTTCTTCATGGCTCATTTCACATTTTTTTTGTCCCAGATCTACATAAACAAACGTGTAACGAAATCAAGACAGATTATAGGTGTGGGAATCTGTAACAAAATGTGGTCAATGAGTGATGTGTCAGGGATGAGCACAATACAGTGGCAGAAAAACTATACCAAGAATATTTATTTACGTCAGCATCACTAGGTACCTTCCAGCTCTTTTAGACTACACCTCCATTAACTGTGGTTGGTATGATGAATAGTGAAGTCTAACAGAATTGGAGGACTGTGGGTCAGAAAAATAGAATCCTCAAGCCGAAGGGTCAATTAGACCATCTAATTCAACCTTGTGCTCAACCAAGGAATCCAAGTAAATGCTTCATAAACAGGTGGCTGTCCTGCTTTTTACTTGAACATATATCTCAAAGGGAAAAAGGGAAATATATTGATAACTAGAGCTCTGGAAGGTTGATTTTAAGATGTAAGGGATCAGTTAGCTTAATGAGGGGCCTATGTGGTTCAACATGTTGTGTTAGACGGTGGTAAACAATCCCCATTCAGGCAACCCACAAGTAGTAACAGGAGGGTGACAGACTTCAATGCTCACTCTTTAGTAATTAATATTTAAGGCTTGCTGCCTGGAAGATTAATGAATTTGGCTATTTATCTTTTTGTGTGGTGTGGTATGTGTTTGTGCATCTTCGAGTCAGTGGCAACTCCTGGACACTGCCTGGACAAATTCCTGCACAATTCTGAAGAAGTGACCTGCCACTGTCTTTTTCCTATGGCCGGGAGTGGCTGGTCTAAGGTCAGCCAACTAGCTTTTTATGTGAGAAATTCTTCATTTATTGTTTCTAAAATAGATTTTTGACTTTGCTTTTAAAATAAATCAAACTACATTACTACATAGGACTACATGCCAGTCACCATGCACCAATGTACTCTTATTGTGTCTCTTGAAAGCACATACTATAAATACTCAAGTCTGCACAATTACTTGAGTATCACTAGAAGTGTGTCATACTACATAGAAGAGAAAATACTACAAAGGGGAAAAAAATAAATCATCAGAACAATTTCAGAGGTTGGGAGGGAAGTAAGACAATGCCAGAATCACAAATACTTAATTGTGTTGTGTTTTTAGAGATAATAAATGATCATGATAAAAACAAAGAGAAATGGAGGCCTATGTTACTTACATCATAAGCACCGGCTTTGATCTGTTGATAGAGTCTATGTTGATCTTCATCCCAAAAGGGAGGGTATCCCACCAAGAGGATATAGAGTATAACACCTACAAATGGTATTAAACTATGAGTAAAAGTAGCACACATAAAGATTAACTGGAGATGATATATGGGAAACCATAATAAGTTCTCCTAGCATGTAAGGCAATGGATACTAATTTTAATCAGAGCAGCATGATGAGGAAAGATCAGCAGAATTTTCATTCCCTGAACCATCTTTTCCTGAACATAGGGTCCCAAATACAGGTGCACACACATGCACAAAATGAGAGAGAGAGAGGACAACACAGTTATCTGCTTTAGAGATAGGTGTTGTGGCCCGCCAGAGGCCAGCAGAGCTAGTGGCAGAATTGGACAGTGAGAAGGTTGGGAGAAACATGGGCCAGTCCTGGAGTCTGGGGAAGGCTCTGATGTCAGAGGCAGAGCTGGGACCAGGGCCTTCCGACAGTTATCAGCTGCCTTTGGAGTTGGAGATCAGTGGGGCAGAAGAACAGCTGGAGCCTGTTCCTGATGTGCGCATGCACAGAGCTGCCAGGAGAAGGGAACAGTTAAAGAACAAGAGTCAGCTTGGGAGTAAAGGCACAGGTGGATGGTGAATGGCCCCTCCCATAGGAAATAAAGAAGAGCGAAAGGGGAATAGGGGTTTGCAGGAGACAATTAGTTTGTTTAATTAGTATGAAGATTTGTTCGTGACTCTCAAAGACTCATTGCCAAGTATTTTCTTGTACAGCATTGCACTTGGAAGATATCAGCCTGGCAGCTCTCCAAGCCTGATAAGGTCTGTGGTTGTAATTCACCCTTGAAAGACTGTTTGCCGGGACTTTGCTGGATGTGAATGATAGAAATTCACATTAGCCTAATAAAAAGGAGTTTTGTCGGGAAAAGGAGTCTGCTTCGTGATTTTGTGAAGCCTAGGTCAGAACAATAGGTATGCACTCACAAACCTCCTCTCCCCCCAAAAAAATTATAACTGGCTTACCACAGGCCCACATGTCTACTGGCTTCCCATAGGGATCTTTTCGTAGCACCTCAGGGGAAAGGTATCCTGGTGTACCAGCAAAGCCTGAAAAGTAAGCCTGCTTAGTGGGAATAGTAAGCTATTCAGAAGAAAACAAATACTAAATCCCTTTTTAAGTATCTGTGTTTAGGCTACATTCTCATCACCTACTTTACTTTACTTTATTTTACTTTGCTTGTCTGTCTGTCTGTCTGTCTGTCTGTCTATCTATCTATCTATCTATCTATCTATCTATCTATCATCTATCTATCTATCTATCTATCTATCTATCTATCTATCTATCTATCTATCTAGGTTGACTCAGCCTTCCATCTTTCTGAGGTTGATAAAATGAGGACCCAGATAGTTGGGGGCAATATGCTGACTATGTAAACCACTCAGAGAAGGCTGTAAAGCACTATGAAGTGGTATATAAGTCTAAGTGCTATTGCTACCTATCTTTTTTGTAATACAGATAGTTCTCAACTTACAATATGTGTTTAGCGATTGTTCAAAGTTACGACTTTGAACAATCAGAAGGCTGTGAGTTCAATCCTAGGTAAAAGCAGATATTTCTTTCTCTGGGCACACTGAGAATCTATCTGCTGAAAACTCCACATTGGCGACAGGAAGGGCATTGGGCCATTAAAACACTCTGCTTGCTCCATTCAATTGCCCAGACTCCCGCAAGGGATTATGGGGTCATTAAAAGACAATGATGATGAATTTGGGGCTGAGAGTTAATGTAGATTTCTGACTGGAGAAAAATGGATGCTAGAACAGCTTGATTCAACGTTATAGTGTCAATTCAGGCAACTTTTGCAAATCTGTAGTAGATTTCTTTAATGTCCCACTTGCAGGCACACTAATTTAATATGGTGTCGCAATGTTGGGATAAATGGGAAGGTATAATACAAACTGATTTTTTTTTCTTACCAAACCAGGCCTGTTGTTCACTCTGCACTTCAATTGCTAATCCAAAATCTGCCAGTTTTACAGCTGCTCCTTTTGACTTGCTTGCTAGAAGCAAGTTCTCAGGCTTTATATAGGGCAGAAGAGGAAAAAAAGGAAAAAGGAAGTAGAAGATAAGTCAGTATTTCTAATTCAGTACTTACTTTATATAAATTAAGTTGGAGACAGAGAAAGCATACTTTTCTTATTTTCAAAAATAATAAATGTTCGATTCTGTGAAATTTTAAATGGATCCCAAATCCACAAATTATTTAGAGTAGATCTGTTTTCTTCTGTTATATTTTAAACCTTCTCTTCTCTTTAGAGACCCTTTTAGAAGCCTCTAAGACTGGTCTATCAAGTATCTACAAATTTTATTTGGGAATATGAAGGTTTCCCAAATTATAGGATTATTAACTTCCTTCAACCTGTTATGGTCTCATATAACCAATTACTGATATGAGACTAAGGCTCAAATAGTTTTCCTTGCTAAAAATAGATACATCATAAACATTGTTTATTACAAAAAGGATACATTACCTAGAAATGTTACCTATATCTGACTTGTCAAAAATTTATATGACTGCTGGTTATCAGGAAAGATACAAATAAAACTTTCTTGCAATTCAGTTACAGTAATCCCAGGATCTAAGCTTATAATATAGTTAAGACCATCTTAAAATGTCAGTATTCCATTATATCTAAACATATTCAACGCTATAGGTAGTCCTCAACTTACAACCAAAATGTCTGTTGTTACGTGAGACATTTGTTAAGTGAGTTTTGCCCCATTTTATGACCTTTCTTGCCACAGTTAAGTGAATCACCACAGTTGATTAGTAACACAGTTAAGTGAATGTGGCTTCCACACTGATTTTGCTCGGCAAAAGGTTGCAAAAGGTGATCACAGGACCTTGGGACACAGCAACGGTTATAAGTGTGAGTCAGTGGCCAAGCATCTGAATTTTGATCACATGGTCATGGGAATGCTACAAAGGTAATAACTGTGAAAAACGGTCATGTCACTTTTTTCCTCACCATTGTAACTTTGAACAGTCACAAAATGAACTGTTGTAAGTCGAAGACTACCTGTATTTTTCTATTTTGGAATCTAAACTTTTTTTAAAAAATGATTTATTATAACAAGAATTATAAGAAGTGTAATCAATTTTACAAGCATTTGCCAAGCTAATTAATGTGCAAGGTTTTTTAAGGCAGAAAAAAGTTAGCAGAGCATAGTTCTTAGAAAGCCTTGATAATCATATTATCTATAACTTTCAAATTCCTACACAGGAGCTGTGATGTTAAACCACAAGTTTCTGTCTAAGCTTGCACTTTCTGGATGGCCGGGAATGGAATTTCAAAAATTCTCATAAAGTCAGATTAGAGTACATTTATACCCTTTGATAGGCAAATACCTAGATCTTGCACCTCACAAAACTAGGATGACAACCTAATCTTCCATTAGAACTGCTGAATATTGTAAACAAGTAACTTTGGACATAAACATGTGAAGCAAGTATCACAGTCATAAGGAAAGAAATATGGTCCAATAATTACAGAGCAGCCATACACTCAATAGCAAGCTCATCTGACTTCTGGGCAACTGACTATGCCCTTTAAAAACATGCATCAGCCAGTTCAGGACAATGAAAATGTCAATAGATTTGTCATGCATGAGTTCTGAATAGGTTGGGGCAAATGTACACAACTGGACAAAAATATGGGGGATTTAAACAGAGATGGAATCTTGAGACTCCATCCAAGAAAGGAACAAGTCAGTGTGTGGATCACAAAGTTGCACTTTAGCTGCAGATGTGCATATAGTTGACAGAAAACAATAATTTTTGAGCTTCTTTATTATAATATTGATAAAAGAGGCATACAACATATTTTGTGTTAATATCTAAACTGTATTTATAAAGGGTATCCTAAAAGAATATTACAAATCTAAGTTTATATTTTAAAATCTACATACGGGGTGACCTAGCTGGCAAAATAAAACAAGATTTATTTGTTTTTGTTTTTAAATTAAAAGGGGTAATTTCTCTATGATTCTTCAGTAAAAAGCTATTTGGCCAAATCCAACAATGATAGTGAAAGAAATGGAAATAGTCCCAAGGTGGATCAAAGCTAACCTTTAAAAAAAAACTATGTGAGTCAGATTTGTTTTAATGGGTTTCAGCACTAATTCTGGGGCCATCTTTTACATCATCCTTGCAAAATGATTTTAAAATGTACATAGGTGTTTAAAAGTATATGATTTACAGAATCCTTTATCCAAGATAAAATGTTCAAGTTTTATATCTGAAGAAGGGGTTTGATTTAAAAACAAAATAGAACCCAGAACGTTGACATAAATACTTTATTGCATATATTGTTGTATTGCAAGATGAATGTTTTTAAAAATAAGGACTTCTGTTTTTTAATCATTTTTTCTTTTAAAATAATCTCTAACAGCCTTGAAACTATTTCTATTCTATCAAGTCTATTATTCTAATGGTAGATAAGTTTAATTAATTCTTTGTTTTGTATTAATTTCTAAAAACAACCTTGGGTTATTTTAAACACAATAATTGTGATGTAGGCTCTTGTGTAAGCATTAAATAGACACCTGGGGAAGCAAGCATTAGGTAGCTAAATAAATAAATGTTTCCTGATCACAGAAAAAAATTATATACAATTCTATACACCAAAACACGTACATGTCTTCATTTTTTCTTGTTGTACTTTTTTGTAGTTTTTGTGTGTACCTTGCTATCTAGGCAATCATTTCATGCATAATATGGATTCTAGTCCAAAGCATATTTAGGACTATTATCAGAAGTAATGTACAGGAATAGATGCACACTCACCCTTCCCAATTACCCTCACCCAGTATAAGGTAGTGTTGGATATTTGTCAAGGTTAGCCAATGAATATGTTGACATAAATACATTAACATACTGTAACATACAGAGCATAAATGACTGCAGAATATGCAAATGCATACTAGGTCTAGTTTGGGAATAAACCATTCCAAATAATTGACAGGAGGAATTACTGTTATCTAAAGTCACCCATACAGATTTGCTATGATGAATGTTCACAGTATGAAATCTGTTAGAAAATTCCAGAAGCCCCGTTGGTTCTGAATTTCCTTCTGAAAATGTGTGGCAAGAATAACAGGAAGCTCTATAGTTTTTTTACAGATCTCATCTAAACAGGGAGAAACTGAAAGAAATTGCTTTAAAATGTTTTATGAGATTCTGCTTAGTTTTCAGGTTGGGCTTTTTTAGATATTACTCTAACAATCTGTAAAACATAATAGACAACATGTTGTTCTAAATTTATGGAAAATAATGTGTGCATTTGTGTGTATGTAAATCTGAATTAAGTTCCAAAAGAATGACAAACCATTTGCTCATGTTCACTACTATAGTTCTACATTTGTTAACTGTATATTTTAGGTCTAAAGATGTTTTTTTAATTACAGAAATAAGATTTAAAAATCAGTTGGAACTGCTGGTCAACAATGTTACATTAGGGGGGGAAAAACCTGACAAACTAATCACATGTGCAAGGTGATTAACCTTAGTCCTATTTGCATAGCTGAATTAATATGTGGGAATAAGACAGGTGGGAATAAAGTAAGCAAAGTATCACATGAATCCTAAATCTGCAAGGAAAAGAAAAGTTGCCTGTTTTTGCAACCACAAACAATTTGCAAAATAATCAGTGGACATCTCTTTGCTTCTAGATGCAAAAGTGCAGCTATGTTGTGCTTTGAATCTGTGTAATATGATTATCTTCCCCCATAGCATTACTTACCTTCAAGTCCCGATGGACTACGCCCATCTGATGGCAGTGTAGCACAGCCTCCAGGATCTGCTGAATGCAATGACTGCATGCAAACACCAGGGGGCGTATATTAGTTCGAAGCTGTACACTCACTGTCTGTATAACCTCAGTGAGACTGGGTTAAAGTGCAAAATGATGAACAGGCTGAGATCATGAATCACAACCTCTTAAAAATGCATGGATCTGCATTCCTCCGCTAGAACAGCAACTTCCTCAGCCATTATGAATGTGCACTGCAAATGCATGCTTGCTTTAGCCCACTTTTATGTAGGGCATGAACAGGAGGGGTAGCGATATCTTTGGGCTCCACAAAAGGGTTTAAGGTAGTATTCTTGGGCATATGCATAATATATTGAGAAGTAGACAATGAGAGCATATCATTGATCTGATAAACCCATTTGACAAACTTGGGTTAAATATCTGGTGCAGTTTGTTTCCTTCCCTCCTTTACTCGCCTTGGAGGCCTTTTTTCCACCAGCAGCCCTGAAAGTAAATTTACTTTAAGTAGTTTTGTATTTGAGATGAGTTATTCACCCTTCATGGTTTCATTTAGCCAAGCAATTATTTGATCCCTATTGCCTGAGGGATCTATCTTACTCTAGCAGAGCAATGCATAACCAGTCATTCTGCTACAATAACCCATTGTCTCTGAACAGAAGTGGTGTTTTAAACCTGCAGGCTAACATCTATCACAGACAAAGGTCAGTCACAGATTCAGGCTACAGGACTGAGGTAATCTCCTTCCAAAGCAGTTCCTGATACCTATGGCACCTACCACATCTCTTGGGAGGTCCCTGGTATTAGCAGTACCTATTCTACCTTTTTCTGTGATGGACATTAAACCTGTGACACTTGCAGAGTGGAAAGCAGCATCATGCACTATCCATTTCTCATATTAAGGGTGAGGAGGATAGCCAAGGGAACTTCTCAGCCAACCCACCCTTAAAACTCAAGCCAGGAAGAAAAAAAAAGAAGAGAGACAGAAGAGAGACAAAAACAAATAAAATAATAATAAAACAAAAGTCTTAGCAAACCTATGGGGCACCAGATACTGACCTTGAGGTCTCTGTGCACTATGCCATTTAGGTGACAATGATTAACACTTTCTAGAATCTGCTGTATACAATGACTGCAAAGATACAAGGGCAGAATGGGAGGGGGGAAAACATTTTAAGGCACATAATCACGTTAAATACAGAAAATAATTTAATAATAATAATGAAAGTAACTTAAAATAGCAATAACTTAAAATAATCAAATCACATTTTCAGACAGGTTTTAATTACACACAGAACTGAAACGCAGCTTTTCTCTCTTTCTCTTTGGAAAAAATTGTCAAGAGACTCAAAAGAAATGACATTTAACATATAACATATAATAGATATAAACTTTTGGTGGAATATTTGCTGAAGTATGAGAGGAAAAGTTTAAGCACCTACGAGGTGATAGATCTATAGTAAATAATACAGGCTTTATTGTGGCTAGCAGTGCAGTGTATACATCAACATAAATAGCAGAGAGAACCTGTGTAACCACTGGTCATGATGGTCAAGGCTATGAATAGTAATCAACAAAGAATTTTGCTCACTGACTAGTCAGTGTGTTTGGAATGATGCTGAAAAATATGAAGCTGCAGCTATTATACAACCTGAAAAGCATGAATATTTGCTAACCAATGTAGGTTATATTCTATTGTCTAGTGTGTTTAAGAGAGTACATATTAGTTGAACAACAAACAAATAGAATGCAAATCGTTCTAATATATGCATGCTTTCCACATATTAATAAATGGCATAATGGCTATTTTTATGTGCATTATTCTTTCACATTCAACATATTTATACAGGAGCATAAGGAAAACAGTAAGACAGAGCAAATTTAATTTTTTTTAAAGCACAAAGTTTCTTGAAAACCAAACAGTTTAATAGAACAGGAAATGAGTGTGTGTGAGGGGGAATCAGTTTGTGTAACTGAAAGGTGTATTTGAAGCAGTCAGTTACTAGCAGTCATCTTTGGGGAAAAAACAATAGGGAGTCTCTTGAATTAATTTAGTAGGATTCTAGTGGGGGGAGGGGAATTCAGTAGTTAACCTCACTGGAAGAAGAAGAGACCTCTCTTTTTTGTTCCTCTTCTGCTAAATAAAGATCCCTGCAATGCTTTTTCACAGAAGTTGATAAAATGCCGCATGATGTTTTTAGGGAAAATAGAGTCAGCAAAACTAACTTCTCCTTTCTTCCAGCAGAGATAAAACTCTCCTCATGAAGAGTTACTTTTCTGGTCTTAGAGATGACACACCCTTCAACCCATTCATTTATTTATCTTCCTTTCTCCCTCAGCCATTATATTTATCACACACTTGTTAAATATGGAAAAAAAAATGGACAACAAATTATTAGGATAGGCCGTTAGATACTTTGAGTTCAGTATTAAAGAAAGCAAAGAGTAATCCCTTCCTTTTTCAGCAACAGGTGAACTTTTTATTGGTGTCAATAAAAAAACTGAATATTATTCTGATCTCACTGCTACAGTGTCAGGCAAAGAATAAAGCCACGTGAACTGATTTATTGCCTGCAATGGAAAAGGAAGGGGGGGAAAAGTTGAGATATGGGTTCCAGATATAGACTAGTTATGGATATTGGAACTTATTTGTTTTGGAATCTTCTAGAATTTGCTGGGTTCCTTGATTTTAGTAGACATGAATTATTTAGACCACAGTTATCATCCCTTTCCTTTCTAACATTCCAACAAAAACTAGTATGAAATTTCCTACATGAGCAAATCAATTGCTGCCATACCTATTTTTCTACAAAATCATTTTGTAAGATAGGATATTTGGGATGGGATTTGAAGGAAGAAAAAACCATACTTCACTACCATCATGTTGCTTTAATCTAATGACAGAGGAAATGTAATGTAAGAGGAAAGAAGTATTATATAACTCATAGAATAATAATGGCACATTTATTTGTAAAATCAATTCTCATATGGTAATATTCCAATGGGAAATACATTGTGGAAAGAAATATTTAAAAATGGACTCTGTGAAAAAAGCAAACAGGTGGAACCCCAGTATGCTAAATGAGTATTGTTTTCCAAGATTGAGATTTAAGAAAGGTTACTGTAATTTTCCTCAGGGTATCACACTAAATTTATTTTTATTTTGTTTGTGAAATTTAGAAACCACTCAGATGATTTTTTTTTTTTTTTAAATTCAGCACTGACCTTGCATCTGCTTCACTGTAATATTCTCTTGCAACAATGTCCTCAAATAATTCGCCTCCGGTAACTCTAGTAATGATATAAAACATTTTTACAGATTAAAAAAAAACTACATGAGAAATTTAATTTTTACCCTACTTTTTTGAAATAATGAAGGATCTGCAACCAGACTCAGTTCTGGATTCAGATAATGAGCATATCCTTAGTGACTTTTTGCCTGCATAAAAGTTATTATTATTACCTTTATTGTCAGAGTACAACATGTGTACAATGAAAAAATATGAACCTTATTTAAATATGGTATTATGATCTTTCAGTCATTCACTATTCTGGCCTTCCTCATATATATCCCTCAAAAGGATGACTTATTGTACTTTATTTGCTATGAAAAACCAGGATGAATAGGTATATTTCATTGAGGAATCTTAATATAATGCATAAATAAATTGCAAATTTTATTGCACTGTGCAGTGATGCTATTTTCAGCAGATATGATGAAGGACATATATTTTTTCAAATTGCCACTCCCTCACTTTGGATGAGATACCAGTTCTATTTGGCTATTCTTCATCAACTCTTAACTTGATGATTTTCCAAAACAGAAAGCAGGATCACATTTCAACAGCTTCAGTACAATTTTGTTCATATGCTCATCATATTCCCAAGTCATTTTTTAAAAAATAATTTTGCGATAAATTTTTATCTAAAACCTTTCATTATTTATCATTTATGATTATTATTTAAATAGTGAAGATTTTCAAACAGCTATTTTTTTTAAACAAAGTTCAAATAAAACATCCAATAAAGAACTGAGAGAAAACAATTTATATAAAATGGCACTTTTTGTTTCATTTTTTAAAAAAATGAAGTTCAAAACACATTGTTCTGTGAGGCCTGAAATGAGAAATTTTCAGGCAACAACAAACCCACTTAATGACCTTTGTATTTTACTCAATAGTTGCTTTCAGCAAAAGAAATGTGCTTCATAAACAAAAGACAAATTCTTTACAAAAGTATTTTTTAATGCTGGATATAACTGGGTGAAAGGACTTCTTATGCTTATTTATGATCAAATTTCTACACTGCCCACAAATTAATGTAAAGGCTAATTAAAATCAGAATTAAAAACAGAACTAAAAATGTTAACAATTAAAAGGTTAAAAAGTTAAAGAGGTGGAGAGAAAGCCCTTAAGCTACCAACCACTCCCAAAGTGGCATATCCTTCTTAGATGCCCATGCCAGTAGGCAGAGCCCGTATTGCTGCTCTTGTAGAAGGCCATAAGGGCGGGGGCAAAATGTCCATATTTATTGATTACAATACTTAAACAGCAATTATATATATTTTTGTTTAGTGACCTCTTTGTCTTTATTATGTTTTTAGTAAATCAGATTGCCTGAAAAACTACTATAAACAGGTTTTCAATATAAAATATGTACGGTATCCATTTTTTTCCTGACAAATCTTACAGATTTTGAATTATTTTCCAGTTTATATTGTTATATTTCTTTCAACATTTCTGCTTAAATTGTAATAGAATTTTCTTTATTTGAACTATTTTGATCTGTCTTGATAAAATGAGAAATTCACAGAAAGCAACATAAATAATTTAAACCATGTAACATGCTATTTCTGATGCAATATTGTGTTGGTTGCATGCTTTCTCCTAATGTCTATTCAAAATAGCTTAAACATTGCTGCAGAAAACATCCTGGCTTTGTTAACCTGGAAATTCTGGTTTAACTCCAGCTAGAAACCAGGAACTGATCAGAATTCATAGATTCCAGTTTCCTTTTATTCTTTATTAAATTAACTGTTGCCAGTGTCAATATTATGTGCTCTACATATAATTTGTATTGTTCTTCATAATTCTTTCTTCATTCTTAGAGAATCCCCCTGAGAAATTCCACCAAAGTTTATTCCATAAATAGTTAGCAGTAGTTATAAACATGGATTTAACAGCGATACTGTCTGGACATGGTGAACTAGAGTTACCTAGAATGGACTGGCTTCTGTTACAGATAGGAAATGGCTATTGTCCATCTGGATCATATGGTACAGTCTTTAATTTTATATATTACATATTATAGGACAAACTGCAAATAGGCAAGTCAACTTACAAATCAAAGACTAAGTAATGAAATCCTTCTTCTGATATGCTTTCATGAAGTCGCACTGTTGAAAGAAGAGAAAGATTTGTCTAGTTTTTTTCTAGGTACTCTTAACTTTATTATCCTTTCCTTCTACCCTTCTGTTAACATATAATATTCTACTCTTTTCCTTGGGTTACATCTTCAGTTGAAAACAATGCCATCATACAAAACAGATATATTTGCAGTATCTAGCATAATTCTGTAAATAGTATAGATTAACATCTAATATATTCATATGCTTTTCACATTCATAAATGTTTGCAAATTAAATTTCAGTTTTGATAGCTATGTGGAGGCTCTGAGTAAGTCAATCTATCCATTAAAAGAAAGAAAATGTTTTCCTGAACCCACTAAATAAAAATCAGCACATACAATGTTTCAAATGTCAACAAATACCGGGTAGCAAACAGAATAAACTGATCAACCCATTACTTTGAAAATGAAAATGCTATAATATAATAACCAAGACTCATTATGGTCAGTGGAATTTATGCACTAGCAGAAAATCATTTTGTTTTCTTGAAAGTTGGACCCACAATGCATTGATAGCCATACCTTCCCATAATGAATGATTTTTCAATAAATAACATTTGTCCTGCCAGTTTCATATCCTGCCCTTGATGGTCTTTTAACCATCACCACAATCACTATCACCTCTTCAGTTATCTATATTCTTACTTCAGAATAGGTACTATTTTGTTACAGAAAATAACATTGTATTTTAAAAGTAAAAATAAAACATTGAAAACCTGTAACTTATATTTAACCTCCCAACTATACATATTTTTAAAAAAGGGAGGAGGAAGAAAGCACTGTAGGTTGGACTTCTTTGCTTTTACCCCATCACTTTGAATTATCATTTAGGTCCCCAACTGTACTGAAATCCTGCCTTGAATTCGGGCATTTCAGCAGTCCAAATACTTAATTCCATGACTGTAGGGAAAAATTAAGCTTCCTTGTATCATATTATAAAGCACTTAACTTATTTCACTATAATTTCTAAGCTAGTTTTGTATGTGACTAATGTCTAAATCAACTACCCCCAACTTAACTAGCTTCTTAATCAGAATTTCATGCAATATTTGACCAATGTTTTCTTAGTAATGCATTTTAACACAGATTCAGCAGAGCAAAAACAGGTATAAAGAAAATAAATAAGGATGGCCAGAAGATTATTAAACTAAATTTACAGGGTGAGATTGAGGGAACAGAGTATGTTTACCCTTTTAGGAAATAAAAATCTTTAACAGTACAGCAGTTTAGGAGGAACTATAGAGGAACCAGTTGGGAAGGTAGTGATAACTTCCCCTATAGACTGGATGAGGGAATGCTAGACAGCCATCCATCCAAGTTGTTTTTGTTGAGATTTCAGTATTGAAAAGGAGTTTGGAATCAACAGTGTAAATAACCTCCTCAGTGACTGCAGGATTCTATGGACATGTAAAAATATAACATAACAGATTTGCCTTTGGTTAGATGGTCTGCTATGCAAATCTGATTAATAAATAAAGAAATCAATACTATGTTCTCCCATTATTTCTCCATTGTGAAAGTTTTAAAGGGGCCCCATTAAAATGCATATAAGTTGAATCCAAGAACGCTATTATATTAGTGACAAGTTTCTAATCTTATTTTCCATCTTTGTGTGCAAAGGCAAAATCAATACTGATTCTGCTAAAACAAGGTGATACACAATTCATTACCACTCCATTATGCTAACTGTAACTGATGTTAGTTGTTTCTGCATCAATATTAATGGCATCTTTTCTATTTTTATTCTACTAGCCTATACAGCTTTATTTCATGGTAATAAAACTTAAAAGACTACGAAAATTTTAAAACAATGATGAAACAATTAGCACTTTTTGTCTTGTCTTTTGAAACAAGAACAATCTGCTCTTGTATAATAGAATAATAGAATTCTTTATTGGCTAAGTGTGATTGGACACACAAGGAATTTGTCTTGGTGAAAATGCTTTTAATGTACATAAAAGAAAAGATACATTTGTCAATAGTCAAGAATTATCAGATACAACACAATAGTCATAGGGTACAAATAAGCAATCAAATCATACTAGGAAACAGTATACCGTATTTGCCGGCGTATAAGACGACTGGGCGTATAAGACGAGCCCCCAACATTTCCACTCAAAATATAGAGTTTGTTATATACTCGCCGTATAAGATGACCCCCCACTTGGAGGCATGTTTTTCAGGGCAAAAAAGTCATACGCCGGCAAATACGGTAAGTTGTAACACTTGGGGTATTCTGGATATAATTCTTGATTGACACCCCGCCCCTTTCCCCCAAACTTACAAAGCCACCAAAATGCTTTAGAGAGGCAGCTTCGCCTTTCTCAGGCTGGCACTCAATTCCTCTCCCTTTCTTTGTGACACCGTTGAGCGATCTGCTTTTTCAGGGAAAATAAATAAATAAAAATAAAACTGACGAAAAACAGTCGAGTTGTTTCTTAATATCTTTCCACCTCCCCAACCAATTTGTCTCCAAGGGTGCACCACACTGATTGCGACATTAATTATTTCAGAGAGAGAGGGTGGGGGGAGAAATCTTTGCTTCCTACTGTGGCTTTTTCCTGCGCATCGCTTTTTCCCTTGGCTTTGTGGTTGTTACTTCTTACAGGGAGGGATAATGAAATACCCACGCTGGGAGAAAGCGGAAAGGATGTCTATTTTCCTGCTCACTAACTTTCCAGAAAGCGTCGAGTTCCTACCCGAGACTTGCCAAAAGTCCAGTTCATTCATTTGCTACCTTTCTCCAATGAGATCCAGATCTGTTTCCACACGCGCTTAGGATCTTATCTTATTATCTTATTATTATCTTATTAGCCTTGCTCAGTCCGTCCAAGAGAGAAGAAGGCAGACGGTTTTGCGCTCAGGGAGAAAGGAAAAGAGCCTCTCGCTCACGCTGCACACTGCCTCCCCCTCCACCCCAGCAACGCTTAGGAAAAGAGTTACACAAGCATCCTTTCCAGAAGTGAATTGGGGGGATTGAGCAAAGGCTGAAACCGGGAAGAGAAAAATTCCCAAAGAAAATCGCACGAGCAGCATCCCATTCCTGGGAGAAAAACAAAAAAACAAAAACACGAACTCTTCCCGAAGCACAAAAGCAAGGATGGCGCTTTCTCAGCTTTGAGCTGCGTCGCTGCTCTCCCACCCCTCCACTCGTCCCCACGTGCGGCGAAGTTTCTGCCACTGGGGGGTGGAGGGGATGAAGGAGGTGAGGGATGGGGGCAAAGCCTGGAGCCTGCCTGTCCGCTCGCACGAGCGGAGTGGGTGGGTGGGTGGGTGGGGAGGAGGAGGAAGAGAGACTCCGGCTGGGCTTGAAGGGGCTTCGCAAGTTGCGGAGCTCCGCCCGTCGCTCTTGCACCGAGTGACAACAACGTATTTGCCGGCGTATAAGGCGACCTTTGTTATATACTCGCCGTATAAGACGACCCCCACTTGGAGGCATGTTTTTCAGGGCAAAAAAGTCATCTTATACGCCGGCAAATACGGTATATCATATGTATACAAGCAACAAAGTTACAGTCATACAGTCACAAGTGGGAGGGGATGGGTGATAAGGAGTGATGAGAAGATTAATAGTAATAGTAGTGCAGATTTTGTAAATAGTGGGACAGTGTTGAGGGAATTATTTGTTTAGCAGAGTGATGGCTTTCGGGAAAAAACTGTCCTTGTGTCTAGTTGTTCTGGTGTGCAGTGCTCTATAGCGTCGTTTTGAGGGTAGGTGTTGAAACAGTTTATATCCGGGATGTGAAGGGTCTGTAAATATTTTCACAGCCCTCTTTTTGACTTGTGCAGTATACAGGTCCTCGATTGAGGGCAAGTTGATAGTAATTGTTTTTTCTGCAGTCCTAATTACTCTCTGGAGTCTGTTTCTGTCTTGTTGGGTTGCAGAACCAAACCAGACAGTTATAGAGCTGCAGATAGCAGACTTAGCAATTCTTCTGTAGAACTGTATCAGCATCTCCTTGGGCAGTTTGAGCTTCCTGAGTTGGTGCAGAAAACATTCTTCGTTGTGCTTTTTTGACGACATTTTTGATGTTAGTTGTCCATTTCAGGTCTTGTAATATGGTAGAACCTAGAAATTTGAAGGTCTCTAACTGTTGATACTGTGTTGTCTAGTATTGTAAGAAGTGGTAGTATGTGTAAACTAATGTCTTACATTTCATTAAGTTTTAAATTTTATTTTCCTTTTTTCTGCTGATCATGTTTAAGAAATAAATCTATAATAAAATAAGAGCTTGGGCATTCTCTATGAACATTCCATTTTAAAGTAGCTAATGATATAATTGATATTATTAGTGTAAATAAACAAACTACAATAATAAAAAAAGTTTAAAAACCAAGCATGGATATAAATGATAATGTACAGGCAAGGATAAACTTCAGTTCTGAATTTCTTCCTATCCTGAAGTGTTGTGACGTGTATTTACAAATAGGACTTAGGACTAGGACTTCGACTTACATATCACTTCACAGTGCTTCTACAGCCCTCCCCAAGTGGTTACAGAGTCAGCATATTGCCCACAACAATTTTGGGTCCTCATTTTACCGACCTCAGAAGGATGGAAGGATGAGTCAACCTTGAGCCTGGTGAGGATCGAACTGCCAAATAGCAGTCAGCAGAAGTAGCCTGTAGTACTGCATTCTAACCACTGCACCACCACAGCTCCTGAGAAGATTTCTCTAACATTGGGCAGTAACCAACTATCTTATTTGTTTTTTTTTAAGGATGCTTTTGGGGGTTACATTAGGCTGAGAGGCTTTTGTTAAAAAAAAAGTTCTGATGATTTTTGCCTCGCTGAATGCTTGCTTTCTTTTAATTTCCTTTTTATAATTAAAAGCTCTGAAACATTAATTCAGGCTAGACAGGGTAAATAGTCATGCTACTGCCTACACATTCTACACTGCTCAAAAAAATAAAGGGAACACAAAAATAAGACATCCTAGATCTGAATGAATGAAATATTCTCATTAAATACTTTGTTCATTACATGGTTGAATGTGCTGACAACACAATCACACAAAAATTATCAATGGAAATCAAATTTAGCAACCCATGGAGGTCTGGATTTGGAGTTACACTCAAAATTAAAGTGGAAAAAAACACTACAGACTGATCCAACTTTGATGTAATGTCCTTAAAACAAGTCAAAATGAGGCTCAGTAGTGTGTGTGGCTTCCACATGCCTGTATGACCTCCTTACAATGCCTGGGCATGCTCCTGATGAGGTGGTAGATGGTCTCCTGAGGGATCTCCTCCCACATCTGGACTAAAGCATCCCCCAACTCCTGGACAGTCTGTGGTGCAATGTGGCGTTGGTGGATGGAGCGAGACATGATGTCCCAGATATGCTCAATTGGATTCAGGTCTGGGGAACAGGCGGGCCAGTCCATAGCATCAATGCCTTCGTCTTGCAGGAACTGCTGACACACTCCAGCCACATGAGGTCCAGCATTGTCATGCATTAGGAGGAACCCAGGGCCAACCGCACCAGCATATGGTCTCACAAGGGGTCTGAGGATCTCATCTCGGTACCTAATGGCAGTCAGGCTACCTCTGGCGAACACATGGAGGGCTGTGCGGCCCCCTAAAGAAATGCCACCTCACACCATTACCGACCCACTGCCAAACTGGTCATGCTGGAGGATGTTGCAGGCAGCAGAATGTTCTCCACGGCGTCTCCAGACCCTGTCACGTCTGTCACATGTGCTCAGTGTGAACCTGCTTTCATCTGTGAAGAGCACAGGGCGCCAGTGGCGAATTTGCCAATCTTGGTGTTTTCTGGCAAATGCCAAACGTCCTGCACGGTGTTGGGTTGTAAGCACAACCCCCACCTGTGGACGTCGGGCCCTCATACCACCCTCATGGAGTCTGTTTCTGACCGTTTGAGCAGCCACATGCACATTTGTGGCCCACTGGAGATCAGTTTGCAGGGCTCTGGCAGTGCTCATCCTGTCCCTCCTTGCACAAAGGCGGAGGTAGCGGTCCTGATGCTGGGTTGTTGCCCTCCTCCGGCCTCCTCCACGTCTCCTGATGTACTGGCCTGTCTCCTGGTAGCGCCTCCATGCTCTGGACACTACACTGACAGACACAGCAAACCTTCTTGCCACAGCTCGCATTGATGTGCCATCCTGGATGAGCTGCACTACCTGAGCCACTTGTGTGGGTTGTAGACTCCGTCTCATGCTACCACTAGAGTGAAAGCACCGCCAGCATTTAAAAGTGACCAAACCATCAGCCAGAAAGCATAGGAATTGAGAAGTGGTCTGTGATCACCACCTGCAGAACCACTCCTTTATTGGGGATGTCTTGCTAACTGCCTATGCTTTCCACCTGTTGTCTATTCCATTTGCACAACATGTGAAATTGATTGTCAATCAGTGTTGCTAGCTAAGTGGACAGTTTGATTTCACAGAAGTGTGATTGACTTGGAGTTACATTGTGTTGTTTAAGTGTTCCCTTTATTTTTTGAGCAGTGTATATTGCCTGCAACTGCTTTACTATATTAAATACATTTAGATGTCGAGAGAGAGAGAGAGAGAGAGAGAGAGAGAGAGAGAGAGAGAGAGAGAGAGAGAGAGAGAGAGAGAGAGAGAGAGAGAGAGAGAGAGAGAGAGAGAGAGAGAGAGAGAGAGAGAGAGAGGAGGCCAGAAGAAACAGCATTTGAAACAAAAGGAAGGAAATGATTGCTGCTATGTTTGACACTACACTTGCAATTGTCAAGGCTGTGCAGTCAAGTTCTACACAACTTTGTTAGAAACAGAAATGTTTCATTATCCTAGCAAGGGTTCCTAAAATCAGTGAAGCTGATGGCTGGCAGAAGCAATTTTCAACTTTAATTAATAGAAGACAGAGCTGCTATACATGAAGTTTGACTTTTAGTTGGCACCTTCAAACCGTTTTCAATTCTGCATCTTCCACTGATCAATACTGATCAATTCATGACGCCAACACTGTGATGTCCCTCAAAACAGAGGATATATACTTTGTCTGAATTTACATTTCCCTAAGTAACACATTTACTGGAAACATGGTATATTTATTTCAAACTTCAGTAAATCAGTTTTACCATCATTTGATTCCACATTAAATCCTTTTTACTTAGTCATCAGAGATGAAAACAAAGGCAAGTTCTGAATACCTTATTAATTCAAACATCTAGCTGCCTGAATTTCACAAAAATCCTTTATTTTAGGCTGATTTTAATTTACAAAACAAATAATCTATTATTATCTGACAGAATTTCAGATAAGAGATAAATGTAAGAATATTATACAGTATATCCAAAAGAAAGCAGGTTGTAACAGGAGATTCCAAAAGGTGTGTGTGTGTGTGTGTGTGTGTGTGTGTGTGTGTGTGTGTAGATGGATGGATGGGCTGGGTAAATGGAAGGACGGACAGAGACAGATAATAGGTTTAAAGACTGAAATCAGAATGATGAAGGCTTACATTTTAAAAGAATAAAAATAATAATAAAAAACATAACTGGGCAAGAAAACTAAATATACTTCAGAAATTGTATCTGGAAGTTTTGTTTATTTGTGTCAGAAGCATCACAATTAAAATAAAATATAAAATATAAGATTAAAGTATGACAAGTTAAACAAATCCTGCCATGCTGCTATGAGGTCCTCAAGTGTACACTGATCAGGACACAAAGATATATATGTGTGTTGTTGTCTGCATGTCACCATAATTGCAAAGGGAAGAAGGCACTGGATAGGCCCATTTGTTCAGGGTGTCTCTGGGTCTGGGGTACATGAAAAGGATGTCCCCAAAGAAAGTGTGCTGTTAACTCATTTGGACGTCCACTGGGCAACAGTTTATAGCTGTTCAATCCTTTCAAAACAGAAGAATCTGAAGTGTAGTGAAGTGCTCATTTTCATCTGTGACACAATGTGTACCTGGAAGGTGACCAGCAACCAGTACTTGTCCTGTTGGATTTTGCACTAACTGTAATTTCCAAGTCATCTTCAAGAGCAGCCTCCTACAGTTGCAATAGTCCAATCAGCATGGTGATTAAATCATGAATGACTATCTAGAGGGCCTCCCAATCCAAGAACATGCATATTAATTAGAGCTTTGCAAAGGCCCTCATGCCATAGCTGTCACATGTTCTTCAAGCAAGAATTCTGAGTCTAAGAGTATCCCCAGATTGGACACCAAAATCATTCAACTCCATCCAAGATTATAGCTGGAAAGTCAACTCAGAGGGCCCAAATTGACAGCCATTCAGTTACATTACACTGCGAATCATTGGTTCTAAAAGCTTTGTTTGATGGATACTAATCCTGATTCAAAGATTGCTTAACTAAAGAGTAATTTAAAGCATCAGCAAAGGAAAAATTCTGGCAGTGTCATGGACACTTTTAGCTGAACTACATTGACATGTAAATTGCTTTGCATTGGAGGTAGAATCCGAGAAAAGCAAGCTGTTATTCTCCAATTACATATATTTAATTGTTTCTGACAGTTCTTTTACTTGACATATGTGAGCCTTGAATTCTATGTGCACACAGAAATTGTATAGCTTTCAACCATTTCATTACTCCTTTAACTTAGGAAAAATGAATTATCAAAATGGTATTTTAGTATAGATACCTAAAAAGAATAAAATCCTGAGCATAATGCAACCTTTATATTGTGAATGATAACTTATTTAACCAAGGTGTGTTAAGTAATCATAGCTTACATGTTTTGCAAAGTTTGATACTAAAACCTGCAAGGCCAGAATGAAAGACCAGACAAACCTGTTATGAAAACACTGTGATATGTCACCTCTCACATTCTAAGAAAATAATAGCAAAAAGAGAGACAGAAAGAATCTAGGATTTAAACCCGGGTTGGCACACATGTATATAGGTAGTCCTCAACTTATGACTACAGTTGAGCCCAAAACGTCTGTTGCTAAGTGAAACATTTGTTAAGTGAATTTTGGCCCATTTTTATGAGCTTTCTTGCCACAATTGTTAAATGAATCACTGCCGTTGTTAAGTTAGTGGTTGTTAAAAGAATCTGGCTTCCCCATTGACTTCGCTTGTCAGACAGCCACAAATGTGATCACATGACCCCTGGACACTGCAACAGTCACAAATATGAATCAGTTTTCAAGCATCTGAATTTTGATCATGTGACCATGGAGATGCTGTAAGAGTCATAAGAGTGAAAAATGGTCCTAAGCCACTTTTTTCAGTGCTGTTGTAACTTCAAATGGTTACTAAAGAAACTGTTGTAAGTCAAGGATTACCTGTACACACAAATACACATATTTATCTTCACACCCACCCACCCACACCCACACACCTTAATATTGGAAATCCTGTATTTTATAATCAACTGCATATATATAGCTTTTAGTTTATAATAAAGCTATTATTTAAATGGCAAAAATTACAAGTCAACATTTTGCAAAACAGCCCCACTAACAGAATTAGGACAGTGCATAACAGGCAAATAATCCTTAGCTGAAGAAAGACATTGCTACATATTATATTTCATTATTATTACTTTGAAACATTTCTTTTTTTATACTTCTATAGTTTGTTTTCATCATAGTGTATACTGTAGCTGTTGTATATTATTTATTTCCTGTCTCCAAGTGGAATTTTTGATTCCTCATGGATATTTGAACAAGCCCTTACAAGATTCTTGGCAAAGTTTCTAACGTTTGTCACTGCTTTCTTCCTAGGGCTGAGAGAAAGTGACCAAGATCACCCAGCTGGCTTTGGGCCTAATGCGAAACTCAGTCTCCTGATTTCTATCTGATGCTGTAATGCCACCAAATTGGCTCCAGTTATTGCATAATATTTTAGCTAAAATGAAATGTAGTAATTCTGTCTGTAATTGTTACTGTTGTATTATCTTTGTTATGATTTATATAGGTTTAAATGATTAAAAATATTTAAAAAGTAAATATGATCTCCATATTCACCTACAAAGTCATATTTGTAATTATTTTGTGATACTGCCATTTCTTATTAGAAATTAGTTAAAAATTAGTTAGCTGCACATATAAGGCAATTACCAACTAATAGATGGTTGGTATATTATCATATTCTCCTCAAAAACAAATTTATTTTGAAAAATTTTATGTGTATTTCATGTCTTGCCCAGCAATGTTCTATAATGATATTTTCCTTCTAAAGCGTAGTTTATAATAATACTTCTAGATGAGAATTAGATACTGGCTTTGCTATTTTTTTCTGTAAACATCCAACATTCAAACATGAAAAAGTTAAGAAAATCCAAATAGATAATTTGTTTTTACCATGAAATGTTATTTTTAAAATGTTGCTTTTTAATAAAATGTTCCTCAGATGAAATAATTTTATAGATATATCTAGAGGTGAATGGCACATATTTACCAGTACCAATTATTTGAGTAGACAATTATGGCACAAGATTGTACTTTATAACTGCATTTTAAAGAGTAAGTTTTAAATTCTCCCAAATTCTCCAAGGATACAAAGGGTTTCATTAATAATAGGAAGCATATTTCCTGGTCAACTATGGCAGTTGAAATATTTATGTAACTTGTTCACAAGTTGAAAAGTTGAAATAAAAATATTTAATCTCATGTTAAATGAAGGTTTAAGTGCTTTTTGATGTAGAAAAGTGGGATAAAAACATTTTACATAAATAATTAATTTCATTAAAAAAACATATGCCAGTGGACTAAAGCTTCATAAAATCCATTTGTGAAGATTCTCTGATCTTGATTCAAAGTAAAAAGAAGCTGTCAGGAAATGTGTGCAGTGGCAGATAAGACAGACAGACCCTATTTTCCTCAGGACCCAAATTCTTCTCACACGCTACCGTTTCCTTTGACTTCCGAGGAAATTTGGCACTATTCAATAGAACTTACATAAGAAGCCTTCACCAAGTTAGAACTCTCTTTCTCTCTTACTTACATAAATTCCATTCCTTTCACAGACACAATTGCCCTTTTCATGTGGCCATCCAGCTACACACAAGGAAGACATTTCAGAGGACCTAAAACTGGGTTGCTTTTTGTATTTTTTTCTTGGATTTTTAAATGCTCTATCTCTATTTTCTTCTGGAACCAAATGACATACTAAAAAGCATGTGGACTAATAAGTGCATTACTGGTACTTTCATGGGGTTCCTCTGCAGATTTACATGCTTCCTCTGGTAATTAAAACATCAAGCATTCCCCAGACATAAACCAAGACCTAACAATGTCTATTTGACCAATGAAAACTTTAGCAGGTTTATTACAATGATGCCTGGAATTGTTGCCATTCTCCTAACAAACTAGATTATTAGCTATCATTTGAGAATCTTCACAGTTTCATGAATTAGTTTGTGCACAAATGGAAGACACATGGCAAGAAACAAGTGAAATACAACAACTATATATTTAATTTGCCCACCTCTACTACCGTTTCTATATGCCATGCTCATTGTATAGAACAGGTTCTCGCTGTCTAGTCTTACATAGTGGGCTCCAGAGTTCCTCATTAGCATTAGTACAAAAATTCCTGGAAGTTAAGAAACACATTCAAAAAACCTGTTGTTGTGCATGTGCACCATTGAGTTAGTTTTTGATCCTGGAGATTGGCTAGAGAAGTCCCTATAGTTTTATTGGCTGAGAGATCATGACTGGCCCAAGGTTACCCAGATGGGTTTGTGTCTATGTGGCAGAAATAGGAACAATCTCCTCAGAAAGATTCACACCAGGTCTATATACTTAAATATAGTATATTTAAGTATACTTCCATTCATTTATTGTATACGGGTAGAAAATGGTCAGAAAGGGGAAGGATTACAGGGGTAATGAAAACCAGTAGACTCATGGCATGGGAGGTAGACAACGAAGAAGCAGCTGGCCGACAATCAACTGGAGAGCAGGCCAGCAGCAGAAGAAAGAACTAGGCCCAACAGAAAGATTCCAGGCCTCTCAGGCCTCTCTAGAAGTACAACAGCCATGTGGTTGGGCAGGTGCATGCATTTAAACATATGTGTTTTTGTATGCAGATTATGTCTTGTTGGCTATTTGCAGCAACTCCTAAATGGATTGCATGTTTCAACATGCCACTTAAACTGAAAATGAATGTATCAGAAACCAAGGCAGGTGCGTCTGAAAATGAATATATTTTTAAAAATCAAGAGTTACGCTTTCAGTGGAGTGTCTAATTTCAAGTTACACATAAAAAATGAAGAACAGAGCAGGCAGATAAATTTCCACTCTGATCAAGAGATGGGTCTGAGTTTTATTTATGTGTAAATAAAAGTAAATAAATAAGTATGGTGCTTTGGTAGAAGAAGGGATACTATGCAGAGAAAATTTAAGATCTGCTGAGACTGGTACAATATAATGGGTAATAATCTCACATGAGATATGGATGTCTGTCAAAAGAAGCAGAATGACTGTGATTAGCAGCATGCTTCTGCTATTTTGTGGTTAAGAGAAACATAAAAACACGGCAGAATGCAGTGGGAATGAGGCATTTTAAAACTGTACATGGAAAACCAGAGCAGGTAGAATCAAGGCTGAGTAAGTATTGAATGAATGTGGATTAAGGTTTAAAGAGAGTGACTGGTTTGAAAAAAGAATAACTATGAAGGTACAGTAGGTTGGAGCGAATAAATCCCAAATATATAAAAGAAGAGTTCATTGAGGAACATCAATACTGAGCAAATCATGGTTGGATGGTGTTGATGAGAGCCTAAAAAAAAAAAACCTTCAAAAATCAAAATAAATCTATAACGTCTAGGTAATTGTGGACTTACAACCATTTTTGTTTTGCAACCATTCAAAGTGACAATAATGCTGAAAAAAGTGATTTACAACTGGTCATGCTCTTATGACTATTGCAGTATCCTTACATTGATCACACCCTCATCAACATTCAGGCGCTTGGCCATGGGTATGTGTACATGACATTTTCAGGATCTCCAGGGATAATGTAGTCACCCTTCCTGAGCTTCCCAGCTGCCTTCCAAGAAGCAAAAACAATGGGGAAAGCCAGATTTGCTTAACAACCACTTGATTCACTTAACAATTGTGGCCAAAAAAGGTCATAAAATAAGGTTGTCACTCATTTAACAACCCACCCTACTTAACAATGGACATTCTGTTCCCAATTATGTAATCATAAGTTGAGGAACACCTATAAACAATCAAGTATGATTTGCAACAATATAAAGTTATAGAACCATACAATGAACAATGTTGGTGTAAACTAGATCTAGCTAGCTTTTCCATCCTTTATTTAATCTCATGCTGTAATTTCTTTAGCTTAAACATTCTTACTCCTTTTCTGCACTTCGCAAAACACTGCCTCCCCTCAACAGCTTGACAGTTTGTGTGTGTACATACATATAAACATATATAATTGCAGTTTTCAGTTATTTTATTTAAAGATTAATATGTTTAACCTTTTTTTAAATGCATGTCTTCTAAATAATTAAAGGCATTACACTGAATCTTAGTGATTACAAAAGGAAACCAAGTGTTTCAAGCAAGATAAAACTACAAGAATAATTATACTGAGATATATATTCTGGAACAGGCAGAAAGCCCTTTTTATCCTTGAAATACTCTGGTCTCTGACTTCCTTCCTCCCAAAAGAGTAGCAACTCAAGGAGAAAATTGTATCCAAATGTGGCCAACATTTTGATGCAAGAAACAAAATTACAATCTTCTGGCCTCAAGTCTTTCCTAACTCTGCCACACTGGAATTGCCTATTTCATGCAAGCATATTTTTCTCTTCTATCATATAGAATGAAAAATAATCCATTTTAATCTCACCAATACAAAAGTGGGTATTATTTTCCTCAGACCAAATAGCCAAGTCTTATATAACGTCAACATTCTCTATTTTTCACAGATGCACAATAAGGACCAAGGAATTTAGGATTATCACCATAAAAGAAAACCTGCTGAACTCTATGCCAGAGGCCCAAAATCAAGCAATAGCTTTTCTACGTCCATAAATATATTCAAACTGACAGGAACCACCAAATCATCATCTTAGATAGGATAATGCAACAGAGCAGTACTGCAATGGTTTGTAAGTCTGGCTATATATATGTAGTCCTCAACTTGCAGCCATTTCTTTAATGATTGTTACAATGGCACTGAACCAGGGGTGGGATTCAAAATTTTTAACAACCGGTTCTGTAGGCATGGCTTAGGTGTTGGGCGTGGCTTGGTGGTCATGTGACTGGGTGGGCATGGCTTGGTGGTCATGTTATTGGCTGGGTGTGGCCAACTCAATATCACTCACATCGAGGCACGCATCTTCTCACCTGGCCTCTCATGACTGTGGGGATGCTAGAACAGTCGTAAGGGTGAAAAATGGTCATAAGTCACTTTTTTCAGTGCCATTGTAACTTTGAATGGTCACTCCACACAAGCAAAGTACCAGCAAAGGAAGGGGAAAAAAACTCCAGAGACGTTCCAGAGACAGGAAGTCTAGTCCTGCTAAGAATGAGAAGCAGTTTCTGTAAGCAACACCAGAATGTTTCCTTCCTGCCTTCCTTACAGGATTAGGCCAGTAATTTCTTCTAACAATCGGTTCTCTGAACTGCTTAGAATGTTAACAACCGTTCTAGCGAATAGGTGCAAACTGGTAGAATCCCACCCCTGCACTGGACAAAGGGACTCAGAATTGGTCCCTGAATAAACCAATGCAGTGTCCATATGGTCACATAATCAAAATGTGGGTGCTTGGCAGCCTGCCTGCACTTATGACTACATAGGCACTTCAACCCTCTCCAGTTGCTTACCTCTCCCACCCCCCACTCCTGATATATGCCCTTTTGGCCCCCAGCACTGCATGACCCCTACCATTTTAGCTAACCTTCACTTTGGTCCTTTTGTTCCCACTGTTGAATAAGCATGACTAGCCTGCCCATTCAAGGAGCATGAGACTTTCTTCCCAAAATCATGGACAATGGTTTTCTCATGGGACCAGGGGAATATGGCTATAAATTCCTCAACAAGTTTCACGTGTTTCACTTTGTCATGAAGCGCATGGTTCACTCTATGGCAACAAATGAGCTCAAATATCGCAAAACCTTCCCAATTGTCCCTTATTCAAAGTATAGTAAAAGTGACATAGCATTATCTCTGTATGGGGAAGGGAAACTGTGAAACTGGGAAATATTTGCATATCCAAATATATACAGTGAATTCTGAGAAAACAGATGCTTTCCTAGGCCAAGTTCCAAACCTAGTCATAAAAAGGAGTTATTCTTCCTCTTGGACAACCCTAAAGACTAGACATTTTCATCTCTACTTTAAAATAATACTGCTTGAACCAAAAATCATGTTTATCATAGCTATGTTTTTTTTAACCACCCAACTGCAAAAAATAGTGTATGAAATTTGTTTCTTTATCTAAAGAACCATAGTTTAGAGTTTTAAGAAGACACTAATTGTCGTCAATGCTTCATGTTCTTCATTTTGGACACAGTGGATAAGTGGATAAAAAGGAGCAGGTTGTATTCCAAGGGTGGGATAATAGTGCTAGGATTGTTCCTGTTAAATGATCACCATTTATTATAATATCCACATCTGAAAGGAGCTTATGTCTCTTATGACAACAGTACTACACCAGAGTAAAACAATTATTGCTTCCCCTCTTTTATCTCTTACTTTTATGAAACTATCTTCAAGGTTATTGTCTTAAGATTCTCAATGGATGTATACTTCTATATTCTTACCAATATTAGGGTGCTTCAAAAGGCGACAGATTCTAGCTTCTCTCTCTAATTTCTGGTGATCTGTAAGAAATTAAAATATACATAGTTTTAGGGAAAAATATTTTCTGGATTTTAACAGAGGCAAAACAAATTATAATCTCTCCATACAATACATAATGCACTTCATGTAGTTTAAATTGCAACAATTCTGGATTCAAGATAGATGTTTTCCTGACAAAAACAAAACAGGAAATGATCATCACACCTACTCAAGTCAAAAATTGAAAGTATAAAATTTCACTTTCATATCCTGCTCAGTATTCATTATAAAACTGTGGTTTTCAGAGGTTAAAGAACTATTTTCCATGTCCTCCAGTTTCATTTTCCACTTCCTATTTGATTCTCTCCCTTTTTCTTTATTCTTCTTCCCTTTCCTGAGGGAGATATTTGAAAGTATAACCATTAGCAGAAAATATATGATACGAGCATAGGCTTTCACTATAACTGTGAACAACTTTAATGAAGAGACTTCCAATCAATAGACCGCATGAGGCTAGCAAAGGATATATAGGCCTGCTCTTTTTTTAAAAAAAAACTTAACAGTGTATCATTAAAAATTTTCAGAAATTATATTTTACAAAAATCATTGCCAATTTTAGAATTTCAGTAAATGATAACCAAAATCAATGAGTGAAAAAGGAGAGAAATGTATTCTGAGAAGGCAGAGGAAGAGTGTATCTGGGTGGCAAAAATCTAGATGCCCACTAGATGAGGTACATTCAATCAATCATAAAAATACATATAGATTCATAAAGCTCTGATTGTTTTACAAAATTGTATAAAATTATAAAAATAAAATTTTATAAATTTTATAAAATTGTTTTATGTACCTAAAGCTCTGATTTATGTACATAAAGGTACACAAAGCTCCAGTTGTTACCATCTATGATTTTCCAGTTTTTGCCACCTAGATATGACTAACTTCTTCATCTGCACTCTCTTAATCCAAATATCTCCTAGTTTACAGCTAGTCTTTGACTTGTGACCAAAATTTTCACTGCTAAGCAAGGCAGCTGTCAAGTAAGTTGTATCCCATTTTACGAGCTTTTTTGCCACAGTTGTTAATCATTGCAGTTGTTAAGTGACTCATGTAGTTGTTAAGTAAATCCAGCTTCCCCCATTGACTTTATTTATTTATTTATTTATTTATTTATTTATTTGATTTGCCAATTGTTTACAAGATAATAAGTATAAGTGTATACATAGTTGTGAATACATGAAATGGGTACATATAAGAAAAATAAAAGAATAAGAGAAACAAAAGGACAGGGACGGTAGGCACGATGGTGCGCTTATGCACGCCCCCTACAGACCTCTTAGGAAAGGGGTGAGGTCAATAGTAGACAGTCTAAGGTTAAAGTTTTTGGGGTTTGGGGAAGAGACTACAGAGTCGGGTAGAGTATTCCAGACATTGACCACTCTATTGCTGAAGTCGTATTTCCTGCAATCAAGTTTGGTGCGGTTTACTTTGAGTTTGTATCTATTGTGTGCTCTTGTGTTGTTATGGTTGAAGCTAAAGTATTCATTGACAGGTAGGACATTGCAATGTATGATTTTATATACCATGCTTAAGTCAGACCGAAGACGGCGTAATTCAAGGTTTTCTAGTTTTAGAATTTCAAGTCTGGTGGCATAAGGTATTCTACAACGAGTAGAAGAGTGGAGAACTCTTCTTGTGAAATATTTCTGGACTTTCTCAATTGTGCTAATATCAGATACGAAATGAGTGGTTCCAGATAGTCAGCTGGAAGGTTACAAAGCACATGATCTGGGACAGTGCAATTTTCATAAATACATGCCAGTTGCTAAATGCTCGAATTTCAATCATGTGACCACTGGGATGCTGCAACGATTGTAGGTGTGAAAAGAAGTCATAAGTCACTTTTTTCAGTGCCGTTGAAAGTTCAAATAGTCACTAAATGAATGGTTGTAAGTCAAGGACTATGTATATTTAAGGAAAAAAGACTCCAAGTACATAACAAAACCCAGGTTTAATTATGTTACCTCTCCTAATCTTTCACAAAAAATATATAACCTTGCCGTTAGAATTAGCACAAAGGTTTAGTACAAAGAGAGATAGATATATACACAGAGATAGCTTTTCAAACGGTGTAATGAAATGGACTATAAATAGCACGTTTTCTTTTTTTTTTTCTATTTTGCATCAATGTTTCTTCCTTCAAAAAAAGAAACAAAAAGAAAAAAGACTGTTTTTTCCACTTTAAACAATGAGGTTACATAAGATTCAACCTGAGAAAACAGCATCCTGCTCATTTTAAATATTAATACTGTACCTCTAGCGACTTCAATGCATCCATTGGTTGCTAATTCAAAATCAACCCTTGCTCTCCACAAGCAAACACAAATTAATGCTAGGCTTATCTACTTTGTATTAGGAATGCTATAAAACATATAGCATATATCTCGCAATATCAAATATTTAAAGGGTTTTTCTTGTTACAGTAATGTCATATTGAGCTGGCCCTCAGTATACTATGATGATGATATATTATGATTAATCTGAATTGTATCAGAAGCCCTTGCCTTAGTATGTTTTGGAGGCACCATGCAGTAGGATGTATTAAGGATCTCTGTGCCAACATGGATAAGGAAAGCATAATTAGTATGTATTTAATATTGATAATCATTTTTTCTAACAAAGTATAATTAAAATTAATAACTAAACATTAAAGCTTTTGAAGCTAAAAATGTTTGTATGCAGCAAGCTTGCATAGGCTGCTGAAATTGAGCCAATCTGGATCATAACCAAGCTGTACAGGAAGCCTCAAGGAGTGCTGTTATTACTAGCAATGGGGCAAATAATTTACAAGCCAATTATTTTATGAACTTTAATCTAATTTTCTGCGTCTTTTAGAAGAGTTCATAATGTTGCTTGAGTTAACCTGCCACTAAGCAATCATTCAGTTTTAGTGGTAGGTAAAGCTTCTGAATGAGGTTTTTAGATGGCAGTGGAATATATAGCGATGGACTATAAGTCAAATTCTCATAGCTATGTGAGCCACGTATGGAAGTTAAATCTTGTTATTTGCATAAATATTTGATATAATAGAATATTTTAGAAACTTGTGACCCATGAGGCAAACAACAACAGCAATACTGTACATTCTGATAAAATATCCTGCCAATCCTCCTAAAAAGTGGCCAGGTTTGCAGCTGAATTTTTAAGACAACTACTGTTATATAATTGGGATAAATAAGGGCTGTGTAGGATTTGAATTCAAAGGAGAAGAGATGCTTTTGCACATAAAGAATGTGAGCATACCATTCTTCTGCAACTTCTTCAAGCAGTTGCATTTTTCCCTACGGGATCCTCTTCAATTGCTGCACAATTCCAAGAAAAGACACATTTGGCTCATACAAAGACCATCGTCCACCCCAAGAACATGAACCGATGTTGCAATGGCTAACAGGTTTGCCCTGAAAACTTTGAATATGTATTGATCTCATAATGAATCACTACTCATAGTGAATAGAAGAATTACCATATAAATTTGACATGGCTGAACACTTAAAGGAATAAATAAAATAAAATAACTTATTTTTCTATTAACTTGTTTTTTCAATTAGTCTGGCTATCCATGATGAGCAAAACATTTTAACATCTGCATAATGGCATATATAAAAGACTAGTAAAACATTTAAATTTCTTATATAGAGTGCCTACTATATACTCTACAGTCAATAAGTCTCTAAACAAATTAAAATGATGTTTACCCAGTCTAATTGACTTCACACCACACTTAATAATTTATCTCACTTGACCCAATGCCGATCATTAATGCCAAGCTGTTAAAATATTCCTTGATAATGAAAAGAAAAACAAAACAGGTATAATAGCAGAGAAAACACTCCAATTATTATCTGATTTTGCTGGTCTTTGACTATAATAAATATTTGATGATGATATCTGGAATGGGATAATAAACAGTAGTATATCAGGAAGTATATTTATTTTTGGTTATTTTTACGCAGTCGATTAAAATTGGCATCTTTATATTAAAAAAAACAAAGAACACTGCTATTTATGATGTTACGTGTCATCTGATCTTAATTTTAAATTTCAAGTTAATCGAAGCAAAAGTGCAACTCATTAGGCTAACACTTAATTTAAACAAATAAAAATATAAACTAAAAGCAGTCAGGAGAAGTTGAACTGCCCATCATCACAGGAAACAAGAGAAAGAAAATATTTCAACTAGGGAATCAAGCAGAAACTAAAGAATATGTAATATAAGAAATATAACCCAGTTGCTTTTTGTAAAAGCACCTTTAAGACAATCACGATCTGGATGACTCAGAATCTCCATAGGCATTTAGCCTTAAATGGATTTTATGAACCTACAGTCTATCACTTGAAACAGGCAGTAAGTGGCCTGGTGACGAAAGCTGGGCAAGGGCTGGCTAAGAGTTGACGCTAATACGTGATGCAGCCAGTCCCTTAGCCAAGACAAAAAATTGGGACAGGTTAGGACAGGGATCTCCTCTTTGAGTGTCTTCATGCAACAGTTGAAATATTGACAGTATCTGCAAATGAGTATAACACTCATTGATTAAAAGGGGAACAGGACACCATGTAAATCTCTAATAGTTTTTCCTCTCTGTGTGTGGTGGAAGCAGAACTGTGGGGTAACAGACAGAAAAAGCCCAGCCTTTTCTTTTCTGCATGTTGATGGATGTTTCTACCACCCCCATACCTTCAATGGAAGAAAAATGGAAAATATATATTTGCTTAAATATGGAGGGACACTGAGGATACCAAATTTTGCGGATAGCAGATGGAGAACTTAGAAAACAAAATACATCTTCCCATTTTTTTGTGAAAAGAATTAGGACAATGTCTGTTATAGCCCATATTGGGCCTCTGATAATTTCTATTCCCTGCAATTGTCTTTTTTTAAAAAAACCTGCCTTTTCATTTTCATTGAAAATGATATGATGCTATCCATTCAAGCAGCAACAGATTATATCACAAGCCACTATTTTTATTTAAAGTGTTGAGGCTATCATCCAGAGTTTATTTTGGACACGCTTAAGAATTAGTATGTATTCAAGGAAGTTTTCTAATTGTTTTTATTTGAATAGTACATCCAAGCAAAACATGCCAGACTGCAAACATTTCCGAAACTACCCTAATTTTTCTCTTTCAGAATCAAGGACATTTTATAGAACTGCTATTTTTCACAAGATGTGCATTTCCAAATCTAGACAATTCAAAAACAGCTTGCTTATTCTTGTCACATCGTACAAGGCTTTCTGTCCAGGAAGCTGTTCTGTTCAAATAGGTTTGAAGAGAAAGAACACAAACCTTGGGCCCTTATCCATCTAAAATTCTCTAAAGCCAGGGCTAGTTTCTGGACTTCCCACAAGTAACTTACTTCCCCCAACCAAATCCTTTAGGAAGCATAATCTTCTCCAAGGGTAACATTTGAAATTACCTCCTTTATTCATGACTTTCTCTGGAGTGCTATCTGGTGTCCCCAAAAGAGGATCCTGTTCTAATATATCACAGACTCCAATGGCAAAAGTATTTATCTTCTTCAGCAGAGCCCAGCCTTCCTAATATTTCCTATTTTTACATACTTGTCAGGTAGCCATGATTGCCAAGACAACTCTCTCACAGAGATTACAAAAGTATAATGGATTCTTGTAGGCGATGCCACAAAAAGAGCCAATTATTTTTAAAGGCCTGCTGGATGATGAAAGGAAACTAAACGAGGACACACAGTATGCCTGAAGTTATTTGTTTGCATGGGCACTGCCATTCCTCCAGTCTTTTGAATAAGATTAGGCAAAACACATTCAATTAATCTGACACACTTTGTAACGATTGGGGGCTAGATAAGGTGACCAAATATCTGAACAGGCAAGAGAGGACACGGACAATTGGAAAGGAGGACAAATGAGAAATAAAAGAGGACAGACTGTTGAACTTTGTTGGCATCCATGACAAAAATTACAATGAAAAACTCCCAAAAATGCAAAAAAAAAAAAAAAGGACATAGGCACCCATGTATATTACTATTACCATTATCAGAAAGATTGGCTCTTCAGTTGAAGAAATGTGTTAGAACTGGTTAGGAGGCCAAAGTATATAATTGATTAAGATTTTGTCAATTTCAGACCATAGCACAAGCCCTTAGGAGGGTACTAATCAAATAATGAAAGCCGCAAAGCTGAGCTTGTTCATATATGGTTAACACTTATTAAGGAAGACCTGCAACTTGGAGAAAAGTTGCGCAAAGAGATACCCAAAAGACAGATAGTATTTAACTTGAAAGCTATGCTTGCCAGATGGAGCTCATCAAGATAAAACGACATAGCCTCCTTTTGCTGGACATCTGGTGACCCTAGTGATAGGGTAATTGGGAAACTATATCTGGAGATTGCTCATATCTTACAGGTTTCATTTTCTTTTTTAAAAAAGTAATATTCTAATTTATATTCATATGCTCTTAAAACGAATGAAAAATGGTATTGAAGTCACAAGCTCTTAAATGTTCTACTTATTTAAAGCATTTATATAACTTTCTGTCTTACAACCAACTCCAGGCAATCAAAAGAGTACCATAAAATACTTGTACCTTTTTACTATTCATGGTAGTCCTAAGTGCTACTGATAACATCATTGTTTGAGTATTCTTATGGTATTCTGGTTTGGGAAATAAGAACCTGTGAGAAGATAAAATGTGACGTGTGCTTTACTACTGCCTACTATGATTCCAGCATTTATTCATTTTCTTTCATGAACTGAGGACAAATTTCTCAAAGTAGGAATCTTTACTATCCACCTTGGTCCCCCTATGATTAGAATCCTAATTTCCACGGAGTTCTAATCTTTGTGAAGGTCTACAATGATTACACAAGAAATTTGGCTACTCAATTTTAAACTCATTGTGGCAATGTGGACAGTAGTCATTTTTTTCAACAGCGAATGCAAAATTAATAGTCATCCTATGAATTAATATCTAGCTAACAATGTATCCACTCATATCTTATTTTATGTTCATAATACTCTTACCAAAGTTATCCTTTTGCTTCTTTTTAATTACTACTTTAATTATAAATTACAGTTGAATTAGCTTTCAACTTAATTCAACATCTTCATATTCCCGTTCTAAAGGAACATACAGATTCTAATTAAAAAACGCTAATGTAATTTTCAATTCCAGAAATATCTATGAAAAAAATGATTCTAAAAATAAGACGTGCATAAATGAAAACCTCTGTAATTACACAGACACACATACATGCAATTTTGCATGGTATATAGTATCATAATTGAGAAATTTTTTGTCAACTTTTGACTGGTACTAGTTGCTAAAGCTATAGCTCATTTCAATTTAATCTTTAAAAGAAGATGAAATTCTTAATAAACTTTTGGATGTTACAACTATCACTTAATATATTTTAATATATGAATATTTCTTATTTAGGTAAATAGGAAAATAAAAATGGAGAACTGTTGTAGGCAACAGAAAAACAAGGAATGCTTAGAGTTGCCTTGGCAGAAAAAAAATCCATATCTCAGCAGTGTATCTGGAGGCTATGTGGTTATTATAGGAGCATTCTGGAACTTACCTACATATTAATGACTTGAGATCTGATACACAACACTGAATCAGGAATGAAGGAAGGAAAAAGGAAAAAGGAAGATGGGAGGAAAGGAAGAGTTATGTAAGGAAAAATATCCTACGATTCACATTTTTCTCATTAGAATGTGAGTCTTAACCAATACAGATAGTACTCGAGTTATGAACACAACTGAGTCCAAAAATTTCTGTTGCTAAGTGAAATATTTGTTAAGTGAGTCCCATTTTATGATTTTTTTGCCACAGTTAAGGGAATCATTGCATTTGTTAAGTTAAAATTACTGAAATATCCTGTACTTCTCTTGACATACAGTTAAAAAAAGGATCTCGCTGTAGTTATTGGCCATCAAATTCTTTTCACATTTTTTACATCATCCTTGGATTGATTCTGTAAGCATGGCAAAGGTATATAGAAAGCAGCACAAACTGTTCGTTCCACAAACAGAAGCCACAGCATTTATCTCAAGCCAATGCTACCCTAAAGTATTTTGATGGCAGGGGATAGACTCAAGTAAGGCTCAGTAACATACCACCTAACCAATCATCTGGCTTACTTTTTAAAGAATTTTTAAGGTAAAGCATAAAATGTATACATATCCCTTTAGCTACTCATTTAAAACTTTAAATATCTCCAAAAAAAAGGTGCTAAAGTGGGAGGGAAGCATCAGGACACTCATTTCATATATACAAATGGGCCAAAAGCTCAAGACAGCTTGTTTTCAACTTTCATATAAGGAAATAGATCCAATTTTCTTCAAGTTTGATTAAACAAACTTCATTTTTCACTATTGGGCCATTTCCTATCTCGTGTCTTAAGTTACAAAGAATACCAATGATTTCTTTGGACCAGAGAATGCAACAAGAATGCTAAGGAAAGATTGGGTGAATAAAAGGCAACATAATTTTTAGAATTAAGACCTAATCATATGTCAAGAGGTACAGACTTCTTTCAGCACTAATGCAAACACAATGTGGACCAACGTTCATTCATATCAGGTATTAGAATAAAAACAAGACCTATTTAAATCATCTTTCTGTCTCCTTTTTGACATCAGACCTCATCCTCAAAGAGTTCCATTGAGAAGTAAAGCTCACAGCTTATAAATGGTGAGTCATGTTTGAAACTTGGCTCTGTTGCTTTGTTTGTTGCCTAAATATTCCAACCTTCTAAATTTTGGCCAGTGACATTTCAGTATACACAAGAAATGAGTCAGAAATACAAAGTGGGTTCCAAAAACAGCATACAAGGGACACTGAGATGACTAAAGAAAAATAATTTCCCTTTTCTTTGTGAGTTTGGTACAGTAAATAATCTACATTTAGGTATAAAATGAATGCTGTATAATGCCATTATAGTATTATAAATGCCTGTTGAAACTACCAGAATTTCAGCCTAAGTACCATTCCTAAGGAATGGGTTCTATAAAATGCTAGTAAATGCTAGTAAATTACATTGGGATGACATTGTGGGAGATAGACTGGCACCTCCAGATGTTTTAAATGATAATTTCCATAAATACCAGGCATTAGGTCTATTGATCTGATTATAGGAAGCTATAAAACATCTGGTGAGCACCAAGTGTGTAGGTCTGGAACTATATCTTCCACCATCTTTTGGAAAATGCCAAGCGCATCATTTCTTTAAACTTTATTTACAACTGAATTTCAAAGCCATTAAATTTATTGAGCTTAGACAAAGCTACTGAATCATAAATAAAATAAAAGGAACAGATAGGATTTATACTGGATCTGAAGATTTCCCCTCACTACACTTCTAAATAGCCCGGAGGAAAACCTAAATAGAATTAAGCTTCATTTTCACAAAACTTGTGAAAACAGGCCCTATAGTCCCAAGTACAGAAAAACTGAAGATGGTTAACCTTTTATCTCACAAAAATGGGACTCATTTTCTTCTTCTTAGATGCAAGTTGATTGAGCTAAATTCCTGCCTGAAGCTTCTCCTAATTATTATTGATTTTTTTAAGGTTACCAGGGTCAGAACAAAATTGCAGACATACTTTTTAAAAAATATTTTCACTTCCTGCCCCTAAGTCTTTTGGAAGAGATTCTCTGCTTAATCAAAATCCTCTTATTTAGACTTCAGCTAACTCACGGTGAAGGGGGGGACCTACAATCCAAAGGAAAAACATGATAATCATTACTAAGGCTTCAGATTTTAAACGTGTGGAAACAGTTTAAACATCTGTCTCCAACTGCCTGCATTTTTTTCCAGGGATTGCTTGGCTGTGCCATTTAACACAATCTTGTTGGGGGAAAGATGCATTTGGTCTTAAAGAATTGCAGGCAGGTTCTACATAACACTCCTACTTATAATATATTGTGTTGTAGCTTCCTTCTGATGAAATCTCTTGTCACAATTAACAGGTCACAGTAACTTCGTGACTGGTTTTTCTGCCTATTTCTTCCCCCTATATATTCTTACAATATGCTTTGGAGGATTTGAGGCCCTTCAGGGCAGATTTTCAAAGTATGTTGAGGAAGTTTCAGGAAGTAAAGGAAGATGCCTGGTTTGGATGACACAATAATTCTGTGGCACAAATATTTCTTTTGGATTTCACTCTTTATATTGATTTTGTCCTGCTTTTTTCTTTAGAGATTACAGTGTTAATATTTTTAGCTAGTCTTTGTTTATGCAACTTGTGCCATAGTTTAAGCATTGATTTTGTAGCTAGTTTTAAAAGTATCTTAGTATTTATGAAGTGACCGCAGAAAACAACTGAATCCACCAAAATGGTAAAAGTTATAGGATTTCTTTTAATGGTCAGTATATTAAAACCAGTAACGGCTCTTCTGTAATGTTTCCCCATCAATTTGCAACCTAGGAAGCGGGGAGAGAAACAAATTTACTATCTAAATATATGGAAATATTCTTTGGAAGGAAAATGTTGCAGTCAGTTAACCAGTTAAAAAGAACACCATGCTATTGTACAGTACTTGAAAAAACACCATGCTGTTGTACAGTACTTGAAATAATTTAGCTTGGCAAACATACTAGAAAATACTTGTATGGGCAAAAATATACTTCCTTATGAAAAATAACAGATGAAAAATTCTATTGAAAAAAAAAATCAAGGAAAACGTGGAAGGAAAATGGATCAGCCAAATTTAATTGCTTAGGATCCACAATGTGCATTTTGCAAGGACACATATGGCTTCCAAATCCCATTTATGTGGCCTCCAAAGCTGCCTTGGTCTGTAACTGCCAAAAACCAGTAACATGGTATCCCATTAGTCTAAACAGAAAACAAACACACAAATATAATAGTAACACAACTTAAAAACTTTTTAAAAACAAAGAAAAAACTCACAAATTGCCTCTAAAACAAAAGAAGGTATACAGAAAATCTTGGAGCACATTGTGTAGCATTGCCTTACAAATTTTGCAAATCGAAACATTAAGAATGGTCCCTAGCACCAAAAGGAGCCCATGTACATTAGGGGTCTGGGTTATGATCAGAAATATCTCTAAAGAAAAATGATGCTGATGGCTGGTTTGTTTTCCTTTGTAGCTGTGGCTTCTTCACAGCACAAAGCTTGCAAAAAACCAAGAGAAATGTCAGTGTGTCATATATGGACTCTTTATTGGAGCCTTGGGACCTATTACATTTCAGCCTATCAGGGGAAAATTATAAGAAGGCAATAAACAGAACTGTTGACTTTGTTTCCGTTTTTCCCCTTAAGAAATATTTCCACACAAGAACTGCAAAACTCTATTTTATGTCGGCTGGAGTCCTTATCCAGAGTGAATTACTATGGAGCTTGAAATACGGTAGTTACAGATTCCATTTGTATGGAACTAAGCCTAACTAAGAAACCAGTGCAGAGCATCGCAATAAGTTAGAGTGACTAAACATTAACAAAACAAATCCAACAAAGTGCTGGTATTTTTACAATATGAAGAATGAAAATTCAGAAAGGGGCTTTAGAAAATACATTCTGAAAAACACACATCCAGCAGTTTTTACATCTTTTAATGGCTGTGCTACTACCTGCTCTCTCTTTACCGATAATCAAGGAGGTGGGTTGGATATCCTGAAGTAAAAACACCACAGTGGTGAATATGGTCCTGCTATCTTTCCAAATTAATGGTGTACGCTATTTATTTATTTTTCATATTTCTAAATGGCACATCTCCCTCAAAGAGGGCCTCTGGGTGGTGTATGATATAATATAACCAATAAACAAAACAGTATATGAAAAATAACATTACAATTAAAATTAGGGTTCAAAATTTTAAAATTATAGAATAATTAAACATTAAAAGGGGGAAAATCCTAAATGGCCATTTAACATTAGATTATTACAGTTGGGGGAGGATCAAGGGATTAGCCAGCCCTATGGTTGCGTGGATCTCTGTGCCCCCCCATGCAAGGCCTCAGAGCCAAGTTCTGACCCTTTGTGGGAGGCCAAGAGATTGGGGGCTTATTACCTTCCTGCTGCCCAACCAATCTAAATTCCCAATACCAAAAGTATTCCCATCTCTCTTCCTATAAAAATTTACTGGAAATTGATGTCAGCCTTTATAAATGAGCAATAATTTGATCTAACTTTATGCCTCTTCTCATTTCTTTGCCCTGGACATATGTAAATAGTTAATTACCTTCTTCAGTTTGCTCTTCCAAAGTAAACTAACCTTTTCCCAATAACAGATAATCAGAGTTGGAAGGGACCTTGTAGGTCATCTAGTCCAACCACCGCCCAAGCGGGAAACCCTATACCATTTCTGACAAATGGCAGTCCAATCTTTTCTTGAAAGTCTGCTATATAGAACATAACAGCCTCTATTTAAAATTGTGGCTCTGATATTCAAATCAGGATGGGTGTCCAACCCATCCCTTTTCCAGAAAATGTAGAGTATAAAACAATGGAAGCGAAGAAGCTTGCTCAGTCATTCTGCATCTATGGAATCTTCAATTAATTCCATTCAAGATTAGATTCCTGGTTCATCTTAAAGAAGGAAAAGAACACCAATTTCTCTTTAAGAAAACAACCCATTTTTGTAAAAGTGAAGGTAGCTTTTCATAGGCCCCGATTGCTTGCAAGCATGCAGATGACAGACAGATCACAGAATAAAATCACTGAATGATAAGATAACTGTATTTTAAATGACATTTTCAAGATATCACATTGCCTGATTCAAGCAAAATTTAAGCTTAGCTTCTAAAATTTTAAAATAAAGCGAATATATATTTTATGAAGTCTTTTCCATGGATTGCCAAAACAGCATCTGTACAGGTTTTATATGTCTGGTTAATGATTATCTCTTAACATTTGATGTTATGAAATGAATTCAGATAATGTCTATTCTGCATCTATATGTAGATATTCTTCACCCAATTCTAATAACGGGGAAGCTTTTTGCTGCATTAATTTTGTATTAAAGACAGCACTACAAAGTACTGTTTCTAAGTATCTGCAATCAAAATATTATAATCAAATTGAATAGAAAATAATTTTTCTATCATGCAGTAAGGCAGGGATCCCCAACCTTTGACGCCGCGCCCGGTTCCCGCAGCTGGCGCCGCGCCGGTTCCGCGCCAGCTGGCGCCGCCATCTTTTTGACGAAATCACTTCCGGTGACGTCACGAGTGATTTTTCGTCAAAAATGGCGCCAGCGCTTGGTGAGCTTTTCGGCAGAAATGGCTTCTCCCGAAAGCTCACGGCTGGCCGCCATCTTTTTGATAAAAATTGCTTTTTTACCAAAAGATGGCGGCGCCAGCAACCAGCGGCCCGGTAAGGCTTGTTCTGCGCACGGTCCGCGGACCGGCGGTGGGGACCCTGCAGTAAGGTATTTCATGATTTTTTCCTCCCAGATTTCAATACTAATGGGGATTTTTAATAGACTACATTTACATGTCTAACATATAACACTAGTTAGGAGATACACAAATGAATTCATTAGGCAAAAGCTAAAGAATAGAAGCATATGTGTTGCACACTGAAAGCTATTAGTAAGTAGTTGAAATGTTTTCTGGCATCCTTTTTAAAAAGAGAATTACATTGTTGTTATTATATTTATCAATAAAGGTAGATCTCAACTTAAGACAGCTGAGCCCAACATTTCTGCTGCTAAGAAACATTTGTTAAATGAGTTTTTCCCATTTTACAACTTTTTTCAACAGTTGCTAAGTGAATCACTGAAGTTAAGTTAGTAACATAGTTATTAAGTGAATCTGGCTTCCTCATTGACTTTACTTGTCAGAAGGTTCATTCTTTACTACATGAATTCTTCTTTCAGGGAATCATGAGAGTTTATGTTACTATTCAACTTTTGACTTAACATTTTAGTTTTGAAAGCTCAAACCAAGTAAAACCAAGGCCTCTGATAAACATCTAATTAAGGGAAATTAATTAAAATTATTGATTTCATGGATTTCAAACAGAAAATGTCACCTTTAATCACTGCTCCCGAGGACTATGGACATAATTTGAAATTATTTTCTGTAGATGATATCCAGCACACTCTATCTTTCTAAAAGGGAGCAAGCTCCTCCTTTATCCTCTCTTGTTTACTACTTTCTACATAAGGTAAGATGCTTTATTGGTATATTTTTGTATGTACAACAGAATTTCAGCATTCTTAGAATACAGCAAGTTTTTAATTATCTTTGGACCTATAGAAATAACACCTGCATAGAAATATGGTACAGACAACTATGGGTGATGAAAATTTCTCTTTCTGAAAAAAATTAAAGTATCTAGGTTAAAAATCATTAAGGTCTCAATCAGAAGAATCTGAGAAACAGTTTTGAATCCAATTTTGTGTAAGTTTCTACATTCTACCAAAAAGAAAAACATTGTAGTTAATGATGTGTCCATAAAACGCCTTACATACATAAAACTGATACTGAGTAACTAATTAGATAAAAGCTCAATCAGGCAAACTGCTGGACACCTTTCATATTACAGGACAAAATTTGGCCCCACTTAAGAAATTGAGGCATTTGAATCTGAAAGTAAAAGTTTTAAATAAACCTGGAAAGAGTAAGCAGTTCATGGGTAGAATAATAAAAGATGTATGTTTGTCTCAATGACTCCTTTACAAAACATAGCTTAACAAGATACATCAATAGAGATGTTTATATTGTGTGCACAAAGAAAAAAGAATCCCCAAAATTATTCATCCACTTGTATTTTGTGATTATCCATTGGCATTTATTGTTTAATAAATTCTTAATACATCTTTTTTTTCCAAAAAAAAGTATAACAACAAATTTAAAGAATAGGTCTATAGACAATGGCTTGAGTATCACTAATTAATATAAGGAAGGAACAAAGCATTGCAGCCATGGGTGAGAATTGTAGAAATACTCATGATTACACTGTGTACTGTATTCCTTAATATCATCTATAGCATTTAACATAAATAAGACTAAATCTCTTCATATTACTGCATTTTTGTATGCTTACGTGCTTTGGTGTTTTTTGGGGGGAAATTAGCATAATTTTTAAAAAAGTTTTTAGGCACTTTGCAATGTGGGTAAATGAGGGAAACATCACAAAAAGTGGTTTTAAATAAAATGAGCTTGCAATTTTGCAACAAAGAAAGTATGCAAGTACCTCTTCGTGCTTTAAGTCTATGCCTAAACATGCACTGACATATCTTTCAAAAAGATTTTTGGGAATCCAGGAAAAGTGATAACCTTCTATTAAGCCTTAAAGGCAATTGGAGTCATGTTCCTTTAAGTTAATGTTGACTTCTGGTGACCACCTGGAAAAGTCCCTTCAGTTTTCTTGAACAAATTTCAGAAATGGTTTTCCATTGCTTACTTTCTATGGCTGAGAGAGAGCAACTAAACTAAGGTCACCCAGCTGGCTTTGAAACTAAGGCAGAACTAGAACTCATGGTGTCCCCATTTCTAGCTAGACACTTTAACTGCAGCAAACTGACCTACTACCCAATGAAATATCCAACTCTCTTAAAAGTATCTACTGACTGTATTTCCAAAATAAATCTGTCTTTAATTTTTCCTTTTTTTAAAGAATAGTCCCTGTTTAAATAAAAGCTTCCTGGGGGGTTTCCGGTTTGTCGGCTTCGCGAGCGGTAGGGATTCGCAAGCTGCGCGATCCTGCCGCGCTAGCCGCTTTGGGGCTCCGACCCGGACAGGTGCGGAGCAAGGCTGCCCTGCAGGGGTAGCTGAAGGTAAGGGGATCCGGAGGAAGGGTTTGGGGTGTTGCAGACCCTCTCCTGGCCGGCAGAACCCCTGTTACCAGGACGTGCAGCGGCGGTCCGTAATGGCCGCCACAAAGAAGTTGACAGCCGGGCAAGTATGCGCAGGAGGAAGAAGAGAAAGTTATTGAAAGTAAAAGTTCTTCTTGGTCGACCCAGGGCTTTGAGATTTATCTAATTTAATTCCTGGAAAAGATGGTTTTCTGATGATTTCTTCCACAAGAGAAAAAAAGCGGCTATTTTGAGGTGCTGAAGGGAAAGTTTACTCTCCCTCCCGACGGAATTAAGCCGGAAGGGAGAGGACAAAGAAAATATATAAATTTGGATCTTGTTGGAGGAGATGCCTTGAAGACTTGAGGACAGAAATACAATCTTAATAAGGCTTTAAAATATAGACTTGGATTCTTTTTTTTATTTGTTTGATACCACCCCTGGAAGAGGAAGGGGGAATTTTGGCTTGCTTGGATTTATTGAGGATTGTGGATTTTGGGATTGTTTTGCCTTTCTCTCGGAATATTTGGTTGGTGTAAGAAGAAAGAGGAATAAAGAAAAGAAAAGATTTATTTATAATGGCTTTCCTTTTGAAGACCTGAGGGATGAATATGAGCAAACAAAAGCAGCCTGCAAAGATGGCATGGAAAAAGCTTTTCTATTTCTAGAAATGGCGCTGGTCAATTACCAACAGACAATGGAACAGATGGAAACGGAAGAAGAACAACAAGGAAGAGACGAAGACGCCATCTTCATTGAATCCCAAAACTTATCTAAGGAAGAAGGAAGGAAGAGAGCAAGGAAAATGAAGGACTTAAGATCTAAAAACATTTGAGAAAGAGAAAAATATGATGCAAAGTAAATATAATGATAACAAACAAGAGAAAAAGGGAACGCAACAGAGAAGGGATCCCAGCAAGGCAGAGGTTAGAAGAAGAAGGGGGGTAGGAAGATTTGGTGGGGGAAGAAAGAAAGGGGAAAGGCGGAGAAAAGCCTCAAAGCTTTAAAATTGGATGGGAGAAGAGGGATTTTTTTAGAGACAAAGGATGAAATATAATTTTCTGTAAGAAAGATTCTGCTAAGGTACAGAAGATGGTATTGTAACATTTATATTTGAAATAGTAAATTAGAATGCTTTAAGATGTAATAAGAAATTAAAATGTTGAAGTTTTTATTAATGATTGATTTTTAAAATGTAATAAAATATTGAAGGAAAGGAGGATACAATGTATTTAAACATTTTTGGTGGATAGAATGTACCAAGCAGAATCAAATTGGGTATTTGTTATGTTGAATGTTAATTTTACTAACTTAGGGGAGGATAGAAAGGCATCATACTCTGATTAGTGATTTCAGGAGAAATTTTTCTTTTATTATAAGAAGAGATAGAGGGATAAATGAATGGGCAAAAGATACAAATTTAATGATTTAATTAAGATGGATTAAATAAGATAGAAATGTGAAGAGTGATATGTGCTATTATTTTAGCCCATGCAAAGAGAGGTAACTGGGGCCAAGGTACTTTACTAAAAGATTTTTTTATGTTTGTTTGTGTTTGTTTGTGTTTTATGAGAATATTGGGGAAATTATTGTAGAAAAACAGGGAAAGATTCAATATGTAATGATTTGTTTGTTGTTGAAACTTTTAATAAAACTTGTTTTAAAAAAAAAAAAAAAAAAAAAAAAAAATAAAAGCTTCCTGATAACCTTGCAAACAGATAACTCATATTCCAATACATAAATTGGAAAATATAAACCATGCACAACTCCTGATTTGAATCTAACATTAGTTAACTCTACAATTTATCTGAATTATATTTATCTGTCCTCCCCAGTTGACATAGTTTATGCCATGTTAGATATAATTGAGCTTAGTGAGAAAACACGTGGCAGATCTTGTTTGCTTTTATGTTGTTAAGCAACTGGAGCTTTATCAGGTTCCTTCAGCTAATTAATTTCCCATCATGCCTTAGTGGAAAGTAAGATCCCCAAATAGCTTTAAGCTTTCCATAAAGTCTTTGCTTGTTACTATCAACAGACACAGCTCCGCAGATATAGTAATTCCAAGGGAACAAATCTCAATTAGGAATTCTATCCACATTTCTGCTCTGTTTCTACATTTGAAAAGAAACATGCTTTACAGGAAAAAAGGAAGCCAGGCCTTCCTGAAGGAAGAAATCTGTAAACATCTGAAAAATAAAGTGATACATTCAAAATATCACACTGAAAATACAAAAGAGGACTTTCTATATTATACTCACAGTGGCTTATCTGTTACCTCTGATCTCAGCCACCATATAGTGCATAAACAAAAACCACATTTAGCTATTACCAGAGTCAACACGATGTTAAATAGGCCATGGGTCTGACAACCTTTTATTAATATTTACAAATGTGTCCCCATTTAATATTGAAAGCTTTACCTCTTTCATAATAAGTAAAGCAAAACCAGGGATTTTACTTATTTGATTCCACTTGAGGTAAAATGTTTAAGTGCTTACCTACACTTTCTTTTTAAGAATACAGCAGGTGACATTGTAATATTAGGATTTAATTTCCAAGCCTACAATCAAAAATTTGCCGCCTGTCCATCATATTTAAAGATCAGCCATCACTTTCAAAGTGTTATATATTAAAAACAATTCATTTATGTTCTTATGAATTCTTTGTTGCTTTTTTCTTCTACTTAGTTATTAGTTTAATATATGTATATAATTTTATTTTCATTTCTGAACTATGATCTGAATCCCAACAGCATCCCAACAGAATATCAACCCAGAGATACCAAAATGTAACTGTTATCTATACTGAAAGTAGCAATACCACAGCCATATTTTTCATTATAGAATTTCATTTAGAAATTTAGATCCTTGTAAGAAGTCACTGATTCATCAACTAAATGGAAAATCTATTGTGGTTTCTTTTTCATCATGCTGGGTTATTTTGTTTTCAAATGAAAATGTAACTATTTCAGACTCTCTTTTGCAGAGTTGCAGTGACAAATTTCTTTAATGCTTTGCCTGCCATGCAGATATGAATTCTATTTAAATCACATTGGCCTAAGTATGACTGGCTTAAGACAAAATTAAGTCTCTTGTACAAATTCAGAGAGCAGAAATACTGCTAGATAAGGAGTTATTTCTCCAGATGAGCTGTTCAGAGCATCCATTGTTTCGGATGATGCTTCTGTCGCTCGTCTGATAGGCTGGGCTTTAATTGAGAGGACGCTTCTCTTCCTCCACAGGACTCCTCCCTAGCGTCCCGAGTTTTTGCTCAGCCTTCATGGATATAGGCAGCTTAATTTCCTTTCCCTTGGTTGGAATAGCAAAGGCTTCAAAAGGAGACAACAAAAAGGTTTGCTTTTAAACTCTAAACAAATCCTTTAAGGCAGGGGTGTCCAACCTTGGCAACTGTAAGACTTGTGGACTTGAACTCCCAGAATTCCTCAGCCAGCTTTGCTGGCTGAGGAATTCTGGGAGTTGAAGTCCACAAGTCTTAAAGTTGCCAAGGTTGGACACCCCTGCTTTAAGGCTTTTAGTTTCAATGAGTCAAGCAGCTCCCTACGGCATATAACTGGAGCCAAGGGAGCTCACTGTAGCTTCAGATAATGATCTCTCGCCCCCAGGATGATTGGAGGCGATAACGCCTCAGCCACATGGCTAACAACTCACATTTCTTAGTGACGGAAGAGGCTCCATTTTAAAAGGGTATGAGGCTTCTTTCTCTCCCATGGGAACACCATCTGGGGTGGGGGCATCAGCGCCCATCTGCCCCACCGCGCCTTTTTATTCAAGGGGAAACTCTGCAGTATCAACTCCCCACAAGGCGTGGATGTGCTGCTGAGCCGATTTAATTCATTACGCACCTAAAGAGATAACAGCTGGCGCCATTGCAGACCCACTAACCATGTGGTAGTAATCTGCATTTTATTTCTGGAACTGTGAGAGGCTTTTCTTTCCCCAAGCAGGGGTCTCCTTCCAAGAACCCGGGGGAAATCACCCTAATACATATATGTGTGCGTGTGTGTGTGTGTGTGTGTGTGTACATATATGGTATTCAGCTTTGTTCGGGTATTTTCCCACGTCATTATAGTTGTGCTTTTAAAGTTGTAGCAACGTTTCGGCAGAATCTCATCTGCCATCATCAGGCTTCTGGATTGTGTTCGTCTGTGAGTCAGACTTTCACACCCATTTCAGTTTTAAATTTGGGGCTAGCCTACGCTGTGCCAGAATGGTTTTTTCTTCATCCTGATTGGTTGGGAGTCTTGGTCTGTGTTTATTGGTCTTGGAGTTTGCTGTGTTCTGCTTGATTGGTATTTCTAATATCTTCTGTCTGTTTTATGGCTTTTTTTGTCTTGATTGGCTGGCAACATTGTGTTCCTGTATTGGAGGCTTTTAGTGCGACTTGGCTCTGAGTAAATGGATGGCTATCATTTATTAGGAAGCTAGGTTTCATCTGGGTGCCTGGTTGGGGCGTGTTTGAGCTGGAGGTATCAGGGGGATCTGTTTACCCACAAAAACTTAAGAAATATGTATATGTATGTATATGTATATGTATGTATATGTATATATATATTCACATATAATTATTCTATTTTGGACCCTTATTCATTAAGGAGGAAACTGTTGGCTTATGCCCTCACAGAATTAAACAGCAGTACCACAGCGAGCACCAAGGCCCATGTCCTCCTGTGCAGGAAGCTGTTGCAGGCCTACATCTTATTTCAACAATTCCTCCTTCCTAGGCCTATGAGATATTCCAAATTTGGCTAATTTGGAAATAATAATATTAATAACGAAATAATAACAAGAATAATAGGAACAAGAATAAGAATTCAATATTCTTACATAAGATTATACAAAACTGGGGAGCATTGTTTTAGGGTTCCCTGGCCATTGCTGGTTCAGGCCCCTGGGCATGCCAACCACCCAACATTTCAGCCTCATTAACAGTAAAATTTAATAAGCGGTCACAATGGTAAGCGGCATTAGCTCAAGAGCCATGTCAAACTCTCAAAACAAATTGAAGCATTCTAAGTGTACCTCCTAAGCAGCAGAAAAAGACGCTAACAAGCGCCATATGGTACTAGAAAAGCACATGAAGAAGTTCATGTGGGAGGATGAAGAAAATTCTCAAACCTCATCTCCTCCAGGCCTACTTCGGCTCCAATCCCTCTCTGCAACCACCCCTGGATCTGTCTGTGTAATCCAGATGCAGCACAGCTGCACAAGATCAGGTAGCCCATCTAGATCAGTATAAGTGACATGAAGTGCCTCTGTGGCCACATTGCTCCAACAGTGGCCAGATTCTGTCAAGATGATGACTTATTGGAAAAGATCCCCGCAAAGATGACCTGTGGATGGAATTAGCAATACGCCAATGTATCTCTGCGGGGGTGCAGTGTACTGCTCTGGCCAACAACAGAGAGCTCCTTCCGATTGGAATTCCCTATAACTCCAGTCACTAAGCAGGACAAAGCATCCTTACCCTCAAGTATCTCTCCACAGGAGATTCTGTAGTTTCAGATATACTCCCTCAAGGTATATAGAAGAAGCAAGGGCTATTGATCAGGTGGAGCCAGAGGAATCAGAGTTCTCTTGCTCAGATTCTCAAATTCTAGTTAGATTCTCATTTATAGACTAAAAATAAATATAAAATGAATCTATGCCACTTCAATCAGTTCCAAGAGAAAATAAGAAAAAAAAGGGGGGGAAAAGAAAAGAGAACACTGGACGAGAGGAGGCTTTACAGTCTCCTACTTTCCTGTCATTGCCTTGATATTCGTTATATCCAATAATAAATTGAGGTTTCAGTTCTCAGTTCTAACAACCACTTCCACTGCCTTCTTCCGCTCTCCTGGAATTGCCAGTCTCAATGGCCATCATCGCAAGTCGCACTGTCACTCCTCCATTCAAATTCAAAGGTTTCAGAGTTTTTGTCTGCCCACAAAGTACTCTCCACGATTTGTTCATATGGTTAGAAGTAAAAAGGTTTTTCACCAACTATAATTGCTCTTCTCTCCTTTTTGATTTCCTATTTAGAAATAACTTTACTTTATCCAGAGCTGGGGGTAGGCAACTCAGCCCTGCTGCCACTTTCAACTTTCCCCCTTTCGCATCGGAATTTCAGACATTCACCACTCGCTTTCCCAAATTATCCACAAGTTATAATCCAACAACAATTTTGCCTCCAGTATCTTTCCCAGATTCGAATTTGGTATCTTCTCTCCGCTTCCTTCTTAAGTTTGTTCCGTCGCGTCTTCGGGCCAGCCTCAACAGGCTGGCTTCTTTTGCCCTGAGCTTCGGGCTCCCTTCTTTACCTCCATGGTTGCAGTTCCTGGTTAGGCTCCGAGAGTTTTCCCTCGCTAGGGTGATCCTGCCAGGATCTGATCCCACCTCGAACGGTCGCCCACGAACAAAAACCCCTATGTAGGAGAGCGCAGCTGAGTTCTCCTACCTCGCCATGTCGTGACGTCACCAGAAGTGGTCTCTCGTATTTTTATGCTGTTTCTTTCATATTTTTAATATTCAGAGTTCTTGAAGAAGAAATTTATAAGAAAATTAGAGGATGAAATTTAGCATGGGCCAACATATTTCGACCATGTTCATTAGGGTTGTTTGAAATAAGAGGTGCTATCTAAATATTCATTCCTAAATATTGCTTATTAAATTACGTTACTTGAAGATTCCTTTGTTTACTTTATTTTCATTTGAAGATGTGCAAACATATTATACCATACACTTCTCTAGTTTCTTGTAAACTTGAAGACCTGTTGTTAAAAGTCTTACAAAAATCTTACAGATAACAGATCTCGAGAAGAAATATTAGATTTTTAAAAAAATTAAGGCGGGGATTCCAGGAGTACTATTTTATTGCTTAAGATATAGAATTTTTGAAATCCCGTGCAAGGTTCTCTTAGTCCCATCTTCTACTAAACAAAACAGGGTTATTTTGAGCTTCTTTCTCATGCTTTTTTCAATCTGCAGACTGTGTAATCTTTTTTATCAAGTCCCTCTTTAACAGGTCACTCATTCTTCCCCCAAGGTAAGCTATAAATTCCTTTGCAGCCAGTCCACAAAGTCTATACGTGCCATGGTTTGAATATAGTATAACCCCAAAAGATCTATTCTGGCAATTATTGTCTCAAACAGACACTGAATGTAAAAATCACCTACTCAAAAAAGTCAAAAATATTTAAGAAGTTCTAGTGAGGATACCTGAGTATGATTAGCAGTAAAAACAAAACAGTAAAAAGAAATATTACTGGATTATGCAGAAAGCGGGTGGGGTCGAATGTTCCCCCAAATCAAGCCCTCCCCTTGTAGATACAGATAATCCTCGATTTACAACAGTTCACTTAGTGACCGTTCAAAGCTACAATGGCACTGAATAAAGTATCTTATCACCGTTTTTCACATTGCAACATCCCTACGGTCATGTGATCAAAATTCAGGTGCTTGACAGCTGGTTCCTATTTATGACGATTGCAGTGTCCTGGGGTAATTTGATTCCCTTTTGCGACTTTCTGGCTAGCAAAAGTCATCAGGGAAACCTGATTCACTTAACAACTGTGTTACTAACTTAACAACTGCAGTGATTCACTGAACAACTGTGGCAAGAAAGGTAGCAAAATGGGCGGGGGAATCACTTAATAAATGTTTTGCAGAAAATTTGGACTCAATGGTGGTCAAAAGTGGAGGGTTACCTGTATAAACCTGCCAGAGAGAAGAGTTTATTATAAATATTTATAATATGTGGAAATTTGAAAGACATTTTGTGTTTTTGAGGATCCCATTTAGATTTTGATCTTCTACCTGCAATCAACTACAGGGTATCAGAACATATTCTGGCATTTTAATTTTGTCTGTGCAGGAACACATGACAACATTTTCAAACAAGTAATTTTTCTCAGAAGCCTTTACCTGTTCTAGATTAGTTTCTATAGACAGATTTTTCACAAATAAGCTATGCAAAGGAAATCCACATCAATCTGTTATAAAAGAGCTCTCTCTTCACTGCACAAATATCCATATTAGTGACCAAATATTTACAGTACTGTGGTACATAAACATTTATCCTTGGGAAAGGGATTTTTGCCAAGAAGGTAGAAATAAACTATACAAAAATCTTCCTCTTAATTTATCCAAGAAGTAGAAAATTATGGAGGCTTTAATTTTGGCACTGTTCCTGTTCCGCATACTCTTTATATCAACTTTTAAATGTGTTTCATGAATTAGAAAAATTACACATTTCTATTCAGAATGCAGGAAAAGCATTCAGCTCTAAGCGATAATTGTAATCAGAGATTGGATTTTCTTCCGCTTTCCACGGAATAGAATGGAAGGATGAAAAGCTCTATTAAGATATTGTTGTTATTGGTCAGTACATTTTTTAAAATAAATAGCAGGCACTACCGGTGGAAAAATTAGACACTTTTAATGTCTAGAAAAGCAGGAGTCTTTAATTCTCCAAAGACAAACTTCTTGATCTAAGGAGGAAAAGAACTAATCAAACAGCTATAGTACACTACTCTGATTTTACTTTTAAATAGTGCTTTCAAATCAATGTTGACTATTGGCAATTAACTGGACTAAAGCCCTGTGGTCTTCTTGGCAAGATTAGGGTTGAGAGAGAGAGTGCATCTATAAAAACCAACAAGTCTTTCAGAAAAATCTAATGTGGGAAACAAATTGTGTCCAATAGGGTGGCATTGGAGCACACAATCATATCATGTAAACAATTTGTAACACTATACAATTTTGAGCACTTTAAGTTACTTATTTTAACTTTCATATCTCCAAACAGCTCATTTTTTTAAAAAAAATTGGCTAGGTGATTAACATATTGTTCTAAACAAAAGCTGAAGGAAGGTACATAAAAACAAATCCCAACAAACCCCCAAATATTCAATCCTATTTTCACACAACTAATTACACTTAATTCAAACTTCACTAAGAAGATTATGGTCCAATGAAAATGTAATAATGTTTGATCTATTTACTAAAGTTATGAAATATAAGAACGGAGAGAAGAAAGGTAGTTAGCTTATTTTTAACTAAGATATTGGTAAATATACATTTTTTGAAAAAAAAAATTCAAAGAGCAGCAAGACGGAGTCTCAAAAATCTGCCTGGTCAGCAATGCCTTTCTTCACCCCTAGGAATACCAAGTTGTCACTTCATCATCTGGCAACTGTTATTGAAGCAAAGATATCAGCATCATTAAATCAAATAAGGTGACTGCCTCTGATGGCAGATTGAAAAATGTTAAATAGTTTGTATTTTCTAAGGCTCCATTTCAGATATTCAATTCTGATGGAAACTGATTTGACCAATGTCCAAGTTCAATAAATCTGCTGATTCAAATTAGAACTTGAAACTAAACTGAATGTTTTTGAATTGATTCAAATGATTTAGATATTTCTTTTTTGGGTAAAAAAACCAACGAGAAATCAGAATCAATACGATTACTAAAATCTAACACCTATATCAAGTTAGCTTTATGAATTGTCAAACAGAACTGGATTTCTTGTGCCAACACACTAAAATTTAGCACACTAATCTAAAGATTTTCATAGGAAAAAAACAGATCCAGAAAATCTCATGCAATCAGCTACAAAGAGCCCACTTTGGATGTAAGTGAAATTTTACAATCTCAAAGAAAATGGGAAAGGGAACATGATTTTAACTAATTTACCTTTCTATCCTCAATATTCCCATAAAACCTGTTTCAGATTATTTGGATATCCTTAACAGAATGCATGAGATCACAAGGGGAAAATCATCAAAAATTAAAGTAGATATCTATTGGATTAAAAATCTGTCCATGAAGAAGCATCTGTTTTTAGAAAGATAGATTTGTAATATTGTAAAATGTTTTTTAGGATGGTTATAGAAAAGAGATGGGAATTTACCTTCTTGGTATATATATAGAAAGCTAGAAGTTAGATTACAGAAGCCAGTAGGGAAAGATTTATGGACACAGTTTGTGTTGAGTTTTGCTGGGCCCACTATTTATTGTAGAAGCTTGGCAGCAAATGCCACAGTTCCAAAATGGGGTTTAAAGTCAGAATTGTTGACCTGGTGGCTGGCTTGTGAACTGTTTATGTCAATATGGTCAAAGAGATGTGAAAAATGTGGCCTGACATCTGCTGTTGATACTGATCAATTTTGCTCATGTTGAAACTAGGACCAGAATACAAACAGCCAAATAAAGCAAGAGTGGTAGATCATCTCTGAAGATATCAGTAAACACATCCAATTGCCTGGATGATTTTGGGGAACTGCAAGGATTTTTTTATTGTCCATGTAGATGTCAAGAGAGAGGTCCAGAACAACAGCAGTAAGCAGTATATACCACGTTTCCCTGAAAACATGACCTACACAAAAGTAAGTCCTAGCTTGATTTTTACATGTGCACTCAATATAAGCCCTACCCACCAAAATAAGCCCCAATTAAGAACACCCCTCAACACTCTGGGGTGCACAAGGTGGGGCAAAGCACACAGGTAAAAATTAAGCTAGGATGGGGATGGGGGTGGTGGAGCTGCCCTACTTACCAGGCCTCACACCTGCTCATCTTGCAGGCCTACTTCTTCTGCAGCTGCTTGCCACCACTCACATGCATCACCCTCAGCTTCCATTTTGCCATTAGAGGCCTTCCAGAAAGACCTCTGCAGTCAAGAAACGAGACCCAGATTGATGCATGTCAGTAATTAGACATCCCCAAAAATAAGACCTGGTGCCTTTTTTGGTGTGTGTGTGTGTGTGTGTGTGTGTGTGTGTGTGTGTGTGTATGTGTGTATTTCGGCTTCGTGCTTCTGCGAGCAAAGCGTGATCAGAGCTGCTGTCTCTCTATAAATACTTGTGGGGAAGTGTGGTGTGCTGGCTCTGTTGTAAGCGGGCTGGTTGGCTATGTTGTTATTTCTTGATTGGCAACCACTGTCCAGAAACCAGACCACGGCTGCATTACCAGCTGCCATACCCCCGACCCCCAAACTAAGCAAACAGACACACGCCATGAGCATATAGCCAGACCTCAAACTTGGAGCTAAACCTGGAACATTACTTCACAGCCATTCGCTCAGAATATCATATCATGGAACTCAGGAGGTTACACCACAAAACCTCAGGATGTTGAAACACAGCCAATGACCCAGGAGATTACAGCACAAGACCCAGGATGTCACAACAATAGAACTCAGAAGGTCATCACATAGCCCATTACCCAGGTCCTTACAACACAGGAGGCTGATAGACACACAGCCAATACCTCAGCCACACAGGTTCTTATGAAAACGCCAGCCAATCTGCAAACATCAACTCCATCAACCAATCAAGAAATAACAACACAGCCAATCAGCCTGCTTACAACAGAACCAGCACACCACACATCCCCACCAGTATTTATAGAGAGACGGCAACTCCGATCATGCTTTGCTCACACAAGCATGAAGCCGAAAGCACCAGCCTGAAGATGGCGAGTGGGACCTCATCGAAATGTCACCAAGATACTCTCAATCTTACATCTCAATCCTGTAGGTTTTGTCATGTTTGGGTCTTTTCCCATGTAAGATTGAGAGTCTCCTGCCTACCAGACATCTGGAAACTAGCCCATATCAACAAATGAGTCCCAGCCATGAAAACCAACACCGGACCCAAAACAACAGATGACATCACCACCATTCTCCCTCACCAGACTCAAACCCAAACCCATCCATAGATGAAAGACAACCACCACCCAGAAACCAGACCATGGCTGCATCACCAGCTGCCACATACCCCAACTCCCAAACCAAGCAAATGGACACATGCCATGAACACATATCCAGGCCTCAAACTTGGAGCCAAACCAAAACCTAGAACGTCACATCACAGCCACCCGTTCAGGATATCACATCACAGAACTCAGGAGGTTACACCACAAAACCTCAGGATGTTGCAACACAGCCAACGACCCAGGAGATTACAGCACAAGACCCAGGATGTCACAACAATAGAACTCAGAAGGTCATCACACAGCCCATGACCCAGGTTATTACGACCCAGGAGGCTGATAGATACACAGCCAATACCTCAGCCACACGTTCTTATGAAAAAGCCAGACAATCTGCAAACATCAACTCCATCAACCAATCAAGAAATGACAACACAGCCAACCTACCCACCAATAATTATAGGGAGACAGCAGCTCCGATCACGCTTTGCTTGCACAAGCACAAAGCTGAAAGCACCCGCCTGAACATGGCGAGTGGGACCTCGTTGAAATGTTGCCAAGATGCTCTCAATCTTACACGGGAAAAGACCCAAACACGGCAAGACCTGCATACCTGTACCCGTGAAAATCTACGAATATATATATGTATGTATGTATGTATGTATGTATGTATGTATGTATGTATGTATGTATGTATGTATGTATATTGTATATATGTATGGTATTCAGCTTTGTTTGGGTATTTTCCCACGTCATTATAGTTGTGCTTTTAAAGTTGTAGCAACGTTTCAGCAGAATCTCATCTGCCATTATCAGACTTCTGTATTGTGTTCGTCTGTGAGTCGGACTTTCATAGCCGTTTCTGTTTTAAATTTGGTGCTAGCCATCTGCTGTGCCAGAATGTTTTTTTCTTCATCCTGATTGGTTGAGAGTCTTGGTCTGTGTTTATTGGTCTTGGAGTTTGCTATGTTCTGCTTGATTGGTGTTTCTAATATCTTCTGTCTGTTTTGTAGCTTTTTTTGGTCTTGATTGGCTGGCAACATTGTGTTTCCTGTATTGGAGGCTTTTAGTGCGGCTAGGCTCCGAGTAAACGGATGGCTATCATTTATTAGGAAGCTAGGTTTCATCTGGGTGCCTGGTTGGGGTGTGTTTGAGCTGGAAGTATCGGGGGGGTCCGTTTGTGCCCAGGTGTTTGCCTGACTTGTGGCATGGAGATTTTTTTGTTTGGGAGTGCAGGCTTCCAGATAATTGACAGTCTGGTGGAGTCATCTCTTCTATTCATGCTTTCAGGTCTTTTTTCAATCTCTATGGCTTCTCTGATAATTCTGTAGCTGGGGTTTTCTATAGTGGCTAGGGTTTTGGTGCCATTGTAGTCGATGCTATGACCTGGGGCTTGCATGTGTTGGACTAATGAGGAAGTGTGTTCCAGCTTTTTTACTGCATTTTTGTGTTCATCCAGGTGGGTACTTATTCTTCTATTGGTCTGTCCAAAGTATGTGGCAGAGCATGATGCACAGGGGACTTCATATATGCCTTGGTTTTCCAGGTCAATTTTAACTTTAGGGTTTCTTAGGATGGCTGCTATTTTTCTGTCTGTTTTGAAGGCAGTCTTGATGTGATGCCTGTGTATGTGTGTGTGTGTGTGTGTGTGTGTGTGTGTATTTCTCCCGAGATTGTATCTAGGCACGTGATGCTCATTCATCATCCAGGCTTGTGCTCTGTGCTTCTCAGAGAAGCACAGAGCTGAAGACAGAAGTGATGATGTGAGACTCATCAAACGGCCTGTGTGAGTAACAAAGATCCACAACAAATACCGCAGAACCTCAGAAAACATATATATATATATATATATATATATATATATATATATATATATATATATATATATATATATATATATATATATATTCTTAAGTTTTCGCAAGTATTTATATGTATGGTATTCAGCTTTGTTCAGGTATTTTCCCACGTCATTATAGTTGTGCTTTTAAAGTTGTAGCAACGTTTCAGCAGAATTTCATCTGCCATCATCAGGCTTGTGTACTGTGTTCGTCTAGAACACAATAGTTTTCGTAGATTTTCACGGGTACACGTATGCAGGTCTTGGTGTGTTCGGGTCTTTTCCCGTGTAAGATTATCTTACACGGGAAAAGACCCAAACACGCCAAGACCTGCATGTATATATGTGTATACATGTGTGTGTGTATGTGTATGTGTATATGTATATATGTATATATAAAAAGACTGGGTCTTATTTTGGGGGAAACACGGTACAGAGAATGGCCTCAAGAAAAGAAAATCAACCATCTCTCTACTTCCAATTGACAATCCTGATTCTACTGGCTATTTCACTGGTGACCATGGCTTCAAATTGTTGATGGTAAACACCAGTCTGCTTATTGTAAGAACTTGCTTCTTCTTGTTGGTGGATGAACAGAACTGGTGGACAAATTGGCAGTCTTGGTATAACATGTAGCAGCTTGATTATTAATTTGCACAAGGTCCCAGGAACGTATTACACTTGGGCAGTGGGTGTTACAAGGGATTGTCAATATATTTTTATATGGAATTTAAAGTGCCGGTTTTAACTTACAATACTTATCCAACCATAATTAACTGTCTAATATGCATAACCAGGAGAAAAAACTGCTGACGGTCTGGGAGTTGCAGTCCAGAAGTCTTAAAGTTGCTAAGGTTGGACACCCTGCCTTAATGCTAGACTTTCCCTAGTGCTGAATGCTGTATAAAAGTCAGTTGAGAGCTCTTCTGTAGTTTCTTTACAGATTAAAGGAATGACATTATCATATAAACACCATACCTCAATCTTCCCATATGCAAACACACACTCATGGGTGTTTCAGTTGTTTTAAAATGGATGCTGCTGATTTTATTTCTATTAATTATTATCTTGACTGCCTTACTATTTTGGATTATGTTGTGTACTGCCAATAATCTTAAAACTGCAGCAGCATTGAAATTAATCACCTAACCAATTAATCAATAGAAAGAAGTTGGTATGCTTTCAGTATGAAGGGAAAAATGAATACAATCCTGCACAAAACATCTGGTTTGTATGCATATTTATAAGGCAAGGTACTTTACCACTTTTGTTAGCACTTAATTAAATGAAAATATTACATTAGTGTGGCACAGCAATTTTAGTTCTGATAACTTAAGATAGAATACCCTCCCCCTAAAAATGAGGGGCAGTTCATATGCAACATTTAGAATGGGTGTTAATGTTTCAGCAAAATTAAGCATCATTCACAGTTTATGCTAAACAACCATTATATGAATTTAACAGACTAAATTATTCACACATCAGCATATTTTCCCTTTCCAAATGTATTTGCATGGTTTATAAGAAGTATCTATTTATAAGTTAAACATTGCTTTCAATCTGAGTAACACAATGAGGGGACTATGAATCAGCTCACCAGATTACAGCATGTTAAACCTGACAATGGCAAAAATTATCCGTATATCACAGCCACAAAGAGGCACTTAGGGGATGAAATAGATCTTTAAGCCTGTTGTTGTCATTTCTTATGTAAGAACCTCTCAAATTTTGTGATGGACTGAGCTCCGCCATAAATCTTAGCAACCTTCAATAATGACCTCTGAATATGTGTTTTAGCAAAGATTCACAACGCACAATCACATAATGTTTAGATAAAAATGCACAATTTTAAAAATAATGTAATTTTATAATTCAGAAAACATCAACCTTTGGTTGTTCTTATCTTCGTTGCATAGATAAGATGAAGGCTGTTTCTATAACCCATTACCAAATAACGGTTGATTATTTTAACACAGAAAAGTAGAATAATAAGTGACTTCTACCACAAACAGCACAATAGATAATAAAAACAATAGAGAGACTACAACTATCCATTCTTGAAAAGTCAAAATACATATAAACAATATAAATATAAATATAAACAATACATATAAACTATCCCTAACCCTATATATAAATTAACTCCAACCTTACATTGCTATGAACAAAATTTTTAAAAAGCTTTCTTTTTAAGTATAACTTTCTATGTCCTTAAAAATCAACTGCAGCTTAATGAAATTATACACCAACTTCTTTGTGCAGCTACTGGTAGTTAAAAAGGGCGATAACCAGAGAATAAATACCCAGAGAGTAAATTGTCCTTGAAATAATATTTGATCATCACAGAAAAGCAAATGGCCTGAATGGCATTCCATTAAATCTTACAATGTATGAAAAATGGATACATCAACTATATACACTGTCTCTCATGCATGTAAATGTAATCAGCATAACAAAGGAACAATGAGAAGAACGTAGGCTTTAGCCTTACCAGAAGGCCAAATCACATTTTAAGCAAAACCTTTTTGACAACTGAAGTTAAATTGTATGCAGATCCGCAAACATTTCAATAAAATTTAAGTTGTAAAATTGTCTAAGAAGTAAATCCATCATTACTGATACAATTAAAATTATAGATTGCTCTGTGTGTTTGTACAGTGTTTGTTCAGTGTGTGTGTGTGTGTGTGTGTGTTGGATAATCTGCATTCAGGGTAGATTTAGGAATACCTCTAATGCAACTAAAGAATTTAATTACTAGTACTTGCTTATATTACAAAGCTTTGAAGGGCAAATCTTCAAAAGCAGGGGTGTCAAACTGCATTTCTTAGAGGGCCAGTTCAGCATTGTAGTTGTTCCTCCATGGGCTGGGCCAGGGGGAAATGGGATAGATGTCCTCCTGCAGCACCCTGCTGGCCAAAACAGGGCATGGGGGTTGCAGATGGCCCTCCAGGCACCCCATTTTCAGCCTGGATGGCCTACTGCAGCACCCTGAGGCACTATGGGCTGGTCCTTTGCTATTTCCAGGCCAGCCGCATAGGCCAGATCTAAGCACTTCTTGGGCTGGATTTGGCTCACGAGCCTTGAGTTTCACACCCCTGTTTAAAAGGGTCTTCTCACAGGTTGGCTGTTGAAATTCCAAAAAAAAAACAAAAAACCATTTTACAATGGTTCCAGTTTCTTTCCCAGTTCAAACATGGAAATAAAATAAAGTTTCAAACAAATTCGGATATTACTGCTGTAGAAAGTTAGCACCTACAGAACCAGCAATAAAAAAAAATTGAATCCCACCACTGTATCTCACTCTCCACTCCGTGTGTTCAGCTGCACCAGGACCATGTGTTTAAGGCTTCTGCATTATTAAACCATCCTTCCCAGCAGTCTCAATGTTTCCAGTGTCTTTCTCCTCACTTGGAATTGAACCTAGATGGACATTTCTGCCCAAAATGGCCTAGCATTTCTTGAATGTGCTAAGTCCTTGAAATGGCTGGCACAACATATATATCAGTTTTCCAGATTAAAAAAAAACATTTAGAATTAGCATATCTCAAAGCATCTTATTCTGGCAATAGCAACTCAGTTCTAAGGCAAGGTACAATAAGTTTCATGGAATTCCTTTTGCAGAAAAACAGCGTTGAACAGAATGAGATGGATATATGAACATATCAAGGATGACTGTAGGGATAATATAATATGAATACAGAGGGTTTGCGTTTTTCATACTGCTATTTATAGTTTGTTGATATGGATAAATGACTAATCAATGCAATAATTTTGTTATTGATGCAAGAAATTCTAAGCAACTGAATCTTGAAAATACAATGTAAATGCAATATGTAACTGCATTAAAATTGCCAAGAAAAGATCTATAATTTTCTGGAATCAATGACTACCAGAAATGTTGACATTTCTGCCATTCAAATCTCTTCACAAAAACACATACAGAGCTCCGTGCTCTCATCTAGAAAATAGAAAAACACGATAAATTGGTGAAGGATTCGAGGATTATTCATTCTTAACAAATCATGGCATGTTCCAGTTTCCTTAGAAGCTGCATAAAAGAATATGAATTGCTCTTCCCATTACAGTATCTTTATCTGTTGCTGGAATTGCGAAGAATAAGTATTTTGTTGCTAAGTAATATCTCTCAGAAAGGGAAAGAGAATCTTTGAAAATAGTACCTCAAATTTGTAAGAAAAAACCTACACAGTCACCCACTCATGTAGGACTAATTGGCTTTTTAAAGGCTATCATATAAATTGTGATGGATTGTGTTAATGAAACATCAGGAAATTGGTTGAAAATAAACCCCATTCTGCTCTGATGAATCTAACATGCTTCTGATAGCCTTTGCTAATATATTAATTAATATGCAGCTCTTGTAATCTACTTCCTTGATCATTTATTTCTTTGGCTGGTATAAAGCTACTTATCTAGCTGTACCAAGCCTGAAATATTTCGTCTTTCTTACATATAATTCCAGATGCCTCCCTCTCTTTACCAACAGTCAAACAATGCAATTTATTAGCAGGTGTTGCCTGCTAAATAGTGGCTCTTTTATCTAAAGCTAGGCTTTACTGATAGTGCTGCGGTTGTAAAACATTTTTTTATTGAACAATGTTTAATTTTTTCCAAGTATCTTTCAGTAATACAAAGAAAGTAGAAATGAATAAAAATGTAATAAGCATATTCTAAAATACGTTTTAAATAATTATTTTAAAATAAGTATGCTATCATTACATTACTTGAGCTAATACTGTCTAAAATGAAATTTTACTATCCAAACTTTTATATTAATACATAAATATAAATATGATCTAACAGGCATGTATTATAAAGTAGAATATTCCATTTATAAATGTAATATCTGTCAAGGTTCCGACTGACGAATCCAACCAAAACAAGCACGGCCAAGATGATCCAACCTCTTAATGCAAAACTTTATTGAGTACATGATTTTGGCACAGATTAGGGCAAAACCAGATCTAACTATTTCCTGTGCAAGCCCACATAGTTAAAGTCCCTACCCCTATTAGACCAGGTCATGTTGTCCAATGGAGTCTCCTGGTACTGTTGTGAGAGAGTCTTTTGACTCTAGTAAAGACCCGCTGAAGTGTCCTTGATTCTCACGGCTGGCATCTTGATGTCTGGAAGCTACATCGTATCTACCCGTTTCCTCCCCCCCACTACTTCGTTGGCAAGCTGAGAAGCAATAATAGTTGCAACAGCAAAAGCACCCTTTGAAGCTTGACAATATAGAAGCTGTTGTAACTAAAAGCACATCTGAATTAGTTTAGTTTAGTTTAGTTTAGTTTATTGTCATTGCACCTCGTGCAACGAAATCAAACACCATCTTCAATGCACATCATGACCATGACCATGAAAATAAACACAAACACACATCCTTCACCCATCACACATTGAACCGAAAACCCCCAACACCACACCAACACTGCACTATACAGCAGAGTTCAAAAAAGCTACTGCCCTGGGATAGAAGCTGTTTTTCAGCCTCTTTGTCCTTGTTTTTATTATTCTGTACCGTCTGCCAGATGGTAATAGTTCAAAAAAAGGGTTCCCAGGATGAGATGGATCTTTGATAATGTTTTGAACTTTCTTAAGGCAGCGGGAGCTATGAAGCTCTTCCAAAGAGGGGAGAGGGCAACCAATGATCTTCTGGGCAATGACATTAACTCTCTGGAGTGCTTTCCTATCTGACACTATTCAATTGGCAAACCATACAGAGGTGCAGTAAGTTAAAATACTCTCTATGGTGCAGCGGTAGAAGGTCACCAGCAGTTTTTCATTCAGTTGTTGTTTTCTGAGAAGTCTCAGGAAGTATAATCTCTGCTGGGCCCTTTTGACCAGGGCTGCAATGTGGGCACCCCAGGTCAGGTCCTCTTTTAGGGTAACACCCAGAAACTTATAACTGGCCACTTGCTCCACTTGGTCTCCATTGATGAGCAAGGGCTGGATGTCTGATCTGTTCCTTCTATAATTCACTATAAGCTCCTTGGTCTTATTGGTGTTCAGGACCAAGTTATTGTCTCCACACCACAAAAGCAACCGAATAGGTAACAATCAATAAAATAGCAACCATCATAATAACTGCCTGTGTAAAATTATCCTCATCTTTGTCCTCCTTCTCCTCCATCTCTTTCCCTCCATAATGTAGGAGATGACCAGGCTGAAGCCAAGCGAAGGGTCAAATGCATAAGCAGTCTTGAATGCCTTTGTGCCCACAAGAGATCTAAGTTTAGCCCATCTTGAATTCCATTGACTCTTATCTACCGCCAATTTACTTTGACCTTTAGTAGTCCAGATTCTTGTAGAGCAGGAGTCCCCAATCTCCAGGCAATGGCCCACTACCAGGTTATGGCCTATTCAGAAACGGCCACACAAGGGGTGGGCCAGCATGCATATGCACACGCAGCTTGAATCACATGAGTGGTGGGCTGGAGCACACAAATGCATAGCTTAAATTGCATGAATGGCAGATTGGCACGCACATGCATGCATGCACAACTCAACTGGCTGAGCTGTTTTGTGCATGTGCATGTGAACTGGCCTGCCACTTGTGCGGCCCAGTTCCCCTGTCCCCCATTCCTCCATATGGGCCACCAAGCCACAAAGATTGGATACCACTGGTGTAAAGAGCTTAAACTTGCAAAAAACCTATATATTCATTTGAACTGCCTGGATTTCTTGATTTCCCCTGCACTTGACACATGCTTTGAACAATTCAAGGTAGCATAGGTATGGCTCCTGGCTCTTATTTCACAGAGAACAATACTGTTATTATTACAGTTGCACAGCTTGGGCCAAGACAGCTTAATTCAGCTACTTTGCAGCAGCTACATAGAAAGACACAGCCACAGAAATCACCTGAGAATGAAATCCATAAGGAAATGAGATAGGTTTTATATAATATATTTACATAATATTTACATAATATTTAACCTTCAGCTTCTGAATTTACACCTGTCCCATAGTTCCCTCACAATGGCTTTTCAAATAAGTGCTGAAGCAATGGAAAAACTGTAGGAAGAAGGCAAACATTCCTTCACATTCCATATGACTTCTGCCAATACAAGTATACAGGTAGTCTTTGACTACAAGCATTTGTTTAGTGACCATTCAAAGTTACAATGGCACTGCAAAAGTCATTTTTCACACTTACAACTGTTACGGCATCCCCGTGGTCACATGATCAAAATTTGGCAACTGGAATGTACAATATCTCACAGACGTGAGTACACCTCCTCACATTTTATAAATATTTAAGTATATCTTTTAATGTGACAACACTGAAGAAATGACACTTAGCTACAATGTAAAGTAGTGAGTATACAGTTCGTATGACAGTGTAAATGTGCTGTCCCCTCAAGATAACACAATACACAACCATTAATGTCTAAATCCCTGGCAACAAAAGTGAGTACACCCTTAAGTGATAATGTCCAAATGGGGGCCAAAGTGTCAATATTTTGTGTGGCACCATTATTTCCCAGCACTGCCTTAACCCTCTTGGGCATAGAGTTTACCAGAGCTTCACAAGTTGCCACTGGAGTCCTCTTCCACTCTTCCATGACAATGTCATGGAGCTGGTGGATGTTGGAGACCTTGCGCACCTCCAACTTCCATTTCAGGATGCCCCACAGATGCTCAATAGGGTTTAGGTCTGGAGACATGCTTGGCCAGTCCATCACCTTCATCCTCAGCTTCTTTGCAAGGCAGTGGTCATTTTGGAGCTGTGTTTGGGGTTGTTATCATGTTGGAATATTGCCCTGCAGCCCAGTCTCTGAAGGGAGTGGATCATGCTCTGCTTCAGTATGTCACAGTACATGTTGGCATTCATGGTTCCCTCAATGAACTGTAGCTCCCCAGTGCTGGCAGCACTCATGTAGCCCCAGACCATGACATTCCCATCACCATGCTTGACTGTAGGCAAGACACATTTGTCTTTGTACTTACCTGGTTGCCGCCACACACGCTTGACACCCTCTGAACCAAATAAGTTTGTCTTGGTCTCAGTGGACCAAGTGGTTCCAGAAATCCATGTCCTTAATCTGCTTGTCAGCAGATTGTTTGCGGGCTTTCTTGTGCATCATTTTAGAAGAGGCTTCCTTCTGGGATGACAGCCCTGCAGACCACTTTGATGCAGCGTGTGGCATATGGTCTGAGCACTGACAGGCTGACCCCCCCACCCCCACTCCTTCAACCCCTGCAGCAATGCTGGCAGCACTCATACGTCTATTTCCCAAAGCCAACCTCTGAATATGACACTGAGCACGGGCACTCAACTCATGACAAGGCCTGTTCTGAGTGGAACCTGTCCTGTTAAACCACTGTATGGTCTTGGCCAACTCACTGCAGCTCAGTTTCAGGGTCTTGGCAATCTTCTTATAGCCTAGGCCATCTTTATGTAGAGCAACAATTCATTTTTTCAGATCCTCAGAGAGTTCACTGCCATGAAGTGCCATGTTGAACTTCCAATGACCAGTATAAGAGAGCGAGAGAGATAACACCAAATTTAACATACCCGCTCCCCCTTCACACTGAGACCTTGTAACACTATGGAGTCACATGACACCAGGAAGGGGAAATGGCTACCTGCGCCCCATTTGGACATTCACTTAGGGGTGTACTCACTTTTGTTGCCAGGGGTTTAGACATTAATGATTGTGTGTTGTGTTATTTTGAGGGGCAGCACATTTACACTGTTATACAAGCTGTATACTCACTACTTTACATTGTAGCCAAGTGTCATTTCTTCAGTGTTGTCACATGAAAAGATATAGTTAAATATTTACAAAATGTGAGGGGGTGTACTCACTTCTGTTAGATACTGTGTATTTACAACAGTTGCAGTACAGCCAAAGGAAAAGCCAGATTCAGTTTACAACTGTGTTACTAACTTATAATAACTGCAGTGATTCATTTAACAACTGGTGGCAAAAAAAGGTTGTAGAATGGGGCAAAACTCACTTAACCACTTTTTTTGCTTAGCAATTGAAATTTTACACCCAAATGCGGTTGTAAGTCAAGACCTATCTGTACTGTATAACTGGATTCTATTGCTTATCCTGGGAAGAATACCTTGTCTTCTCAGTTCACTGCATGCACTAATATTTTCCTTTCTCGTTTAAATGCACCCCTCTTCTCAAGGACCTTCCTATTTCAATTGACATTATTAAACAACTGCTGTAGATTTTAAGACACACAGAGAGAATACAGCATCGGAGGATTTTGCACAATACTGTGAAGTCCTAGAGAAATAAAAAGGAGAGTCTCGGATTTCTGCAGCTGGCTGGGCATGTTGCTGACAATATTACATGACTGGCACAATAGGAAAACATTTGTAATTGGACACAGGTTTGAAATAATATGCTGCAGAAAGAGAAAAAAAGGTTTAAGGCACAATAGCCTGCACCTACAAAACACTTTGGAGTATAAAATTTCAATGCAAACAGGCTACTGATTATTATCAAAAATCTTTGGCAAAGGTGGTCTTTGCCAATTTGGTGCTCTCTGTATCTCCTGGACAACTCTAATAATTGCTAAACAAATTGGCTGAGAGATTACAGGAAGTTCTTTGGCATATCTGGAGGACGCTAGCCTGGAAAAGACTGGAGGAAGTGATAGGTCTGCTGCTTCTATCACCTTTTCCAGTTGTGGCTTAAAATGGCCAGGGTAGTTCTCGACTTACAATCACAATTGAGCCCAACATTTCTGTTGCTAAGCGAGCTAGTTGGTAAGTGAGTTTTGCTCCATTTTACGACCTTTCTTGCCACAGTTAAGTGAATCACTGTAGTTGTTTAGTAACATGGTTGTTAAGTGAATCTCGCTTCCCCATAGACTTTGCTTGTCAGAAGGTCACCAAAGGGGATCACATAACTCTGGGACACTGCAACCATTTTAAATACATGCCAGTTGCCAAACATCTGAATTTTGATCATGTGATCATGAGAATGCTGCAATGGTCGTAAATGTGAAAAATACTCATAAGTCATTTTTTTCAGTGATGTTGTAACTTTGATCAGTCATTAAATGAACTGTTTCAGTCAAGGATTATTGACTGAATATGATTTTATAGGTAAGATTTTTTCCAGCTGGCATGAGATCTAACAGTAGATTAGCAAAGATTGTTCTAAATAATATATTATTATTGTTGGTCACATAGTCAGTCAGATGTTTAAACTGAAATTGGCATTTTTGTCCACTTATCAAGTCCTTCCCAAGGTTCTGGGACAGGCAAATGTTGTTGTTTGAGGGTGTTAAAATTATCCTTGCAGCATGTAGACTGTTCCAAGTAAAACTGCCTTTCCCAACTGACTGATGGAGTTTGCTGATAGTATTCAAGGGGTAGCTCCAGATGTTTTCTCTTGATACAGTTGTCTATGGAGTTTCTTGGCCATCCAGGTCATGGTTGTCCCAAAGGTGCTTTTTTCCAAGAGGCAACTGGACTTTCTTGTTTTTCTCTGAAGATCTTTCAACTTCTCATCCAAAAAGCTTCTTCAGCTCTGAAGATTTGAAAAAGCTTCTTGGATGAGAAGTGAAATGCCTTCAAAGAAAAACAAGAAAGTCCAAATTGCCTCTTGAAAAGTTATTTCTTGCCACAGTTATTCTGTTTTTATTTGCAAGTCTTTATATTCTGTGATTTTCTCCAGTTCTTTCTCTTCTCTTCTCTTCTCTTCTCTTCTCTTCTGTCCTACTACTATTCACCATCCAGACTTTTTGTCTTTGTTATTGACAAATGTTAAGTATGGGCTATTGTGTGGAAGATGCTTTTCTGTTTGAATTCTAATGTCCAAGAGCTCTTTAGCATCTTCATTTTCTATTACTTTGATTATTTTGTGGTTTTACCAGTTCTTGCTTGCAGGCAAAAGATACTCCTTGCAGCTATTTCAATGCTATCGTTATTGCTACTTTGTCATGCCATTTTTGTAGTCAATCTGTGCAATCTTCTTGCAGTTTCTAACTAGTGGGCCACTGTTTCTTCAACTATTTTGCAGATTTCTGTTTCTGTCTTCTCAATTCTGGCCTTGCAGGCATTTGTTCTTAAGGCTTGGTCTTATGCAGCTAGAATTATCCCCTCTTTCTTCAATATTCCTGCTTTTAGCCATTGTCAGGTTTTATTGTTATCTGCTTTGCCTGCATTTTTTAATGTACTGGTTATATATTACTTTGTTTTGCCGTATCTCTTTTCTGTTCTTCATTTGGTCTTTTTCTTATGGGCCACTTTGACCATTCTGGTACTCAGTAAGTCTTCATGATATACTAGCTTCAGTGTACTTTCTTCACTGTCATTCATATATTCTTCCAATGTTTTTTTTGTTTCTTCAAAGGTCCAGTGTACTTGCAACGTTCCACACCTACCCATTATCCTCAGTAAGTAGATTCTGCCAATATTGTTATGTTGATGAAGGGCATGATACATTGTTATTACTTTTCTGGTCTTAATATATAGTGCTTAATATATAGTGCTTTTAGTTCTGCTGGGATCCAGTCCACTATTCCAGCTGTTGAATCCAGGTGTTAAATGCTTGATGATCTATCCCCACTGAGTTTGGATTTTAAGATCTTCATGATGTATTCACCTTTTATGTTCTTGGCCTCAAAGTGCTTCCTGTTTTCAGTTTCAAGAATGCCAATCATCCTAGTGATTGTCTATTGTTGTTGTTATTATTATTGTTATTATTGTTGTTGTTGTTGTTCCCATTTTTGAGTCTCTTCTTCAGAACCCAAGGACATTGCCAATCAATGAACCAGGCTGCACTATTTCAGTTTTCTAATATCTATTCTATAGGATCCAATTTGGCCATAAAAACAGCTTCATAAAAAAATAGGAAGCCAGAAACAGCCACTTTCAATAATGCCAATTTTCTTATTTGCTATGGCAGGAAATCTGGAGCATCACACAGCAGATTGGAAGGGGTCAACATACAGACCAATAATAAAGAAAGTAACAGTGTGCAAACTATCGTACAATATCTTAATTTCACATGCAAGCAAAATAACGATTAGGATCATCCACCGAAGATCGGAGCCTTGCATGGAAAGAGAAATGTAAAATATTCAAACTAGCTTTAGAAGTGGCCAAGAAAATAAGACATTATTGCCGATGCATGCAAACTATATCTTACAAAGCATAATGACCAGGCCTGCTGCAAATCACTTTGTAGTACCCAGTTAGTGGATCCTTTCATGTATTCTCCAAATACTGCACAGCAATCATGTAGGCCTAGAAAGCACAGCTTCTTCTAATGGGGGGGGGGGGAATATGGCATGTCCCCCATTCCCTCCCCAACATGTGGAAATGGAACTTGATAAAATACAATTTAAAATGGAATCTAGACAAAATATGATTTAAGATGAAATAGTAATAAAATACAATCCCAAATATAACTGTAATAATGTACAATAATTTAAGATATAGATAAAATATAATAACATTATATTTCGGAGTCACCCTTGCAATCTACCCCAATCAATCCCACATATGCAGATCTCAACCAAATCATTTTGTTTAAATTGCTACTTTAAATGTTATTTTCAAGTTCTGGCAGGACATAAGGTAAGTTATTTTGATATGGGTATCCCAATGGGTCATTCATCTGATATATAGACCAAGATACCTGTCTCTCATCCTCTTATACAGGCAACAGTCAAATAGGATGTGAGCCAGGTCCTCTATCTCTGCCGCTCTGCAAATGCAGAGACATTCATTGTACGGTATTGCATGAAATCTCCCGTATCTAACCACACAATAAATAAATAAATGTCACAATAAACCTACAACAAGACCACAACCAAATAGTAAAATAAAACATAGAATGCACTTCCATTGATATAAGATTTTTTAAAAAGGTATTTAAAAGTTAAAAGTACAACCAAAACCAAATTCCAAAGCAAACTGCCACAGGCTAAACTAATAGATCTTAAATACTATGATGACTAATATCTTCAAGTAACAATTGTTTCTTTTTTGAAAACATGAATTTGAAAGCCTATATTTTGTGGCTTTGAATTTGTTTTAAATGCAACCACATTTTAGGACTTTATAAGCTCCTGATATGTACTCTTCACCCATTTGTAATCAAATAAAACTTTGTATTGTTAAGCCTAAAACGTGATTATTTAATCTGCTTTGTACTCTGTTGATAAATGTAGTGCTTCTTGATTCCTTATATACCAGCAAAAAGCAAAAGCAAAACAAATAGTATTGATTTTACTGCTATATTGAGTTTCTCTGTACTTAAAAGAAAAATCTTTCAAGTAGGTAACATGAACATTAGAGGGTACAGAGTACAAGTATGCAATTATTGAAAATATATTGTTATAGATGGTTCCTATTCTTTAAACATGATTCAATAACTTCACCCTCTCTTAACAAGCTAAATAGAAATGTTAAGTCCCTGAAACTACAATGAATCATCATTAGGGTTCATGGAATGACGCCTCATGTGGCAGGATAAATCAAGTTAATTTATTAGAATAATATGAATCTTCTCTGAAATGTAGGTTTTCTAAAAAATATTCTCAATTTAAGCATCATATTTTTATTTATAAGAATGATAAAATGTATTATCTTCTATGGAATCAAATCAAAACTTGAATAAATAAACTTAGTAAGGATTCATTATGGGTTGCTAGTTCATTTAATACTGCATTAAACTGGATCTATTTGTAGACAATGAATTGGTAAATCTCAATAATGTACAAATACAAACGTGAAGATATCTATCACACAAGTTGGTTTCAAAGGATTGGGATCAAAACATTATTATTATTATTGTAGTTTCTTTTCAGGGCCATGAAGTTTAGACTATTGTCTACAATATTTGACAAGAAAGTAGACAGTCAGTTGTCTCTTATGTCTACGGAGATTATCAGTTATCCAGGTCATGGTTGTCCCAAAGGTGCTATTTCAACAGGCAACTAGTCTTTCTGATTTTTTTAAAGACTTTCGCTTCTTATCCAAGAAGCTCTTCCCTGAACTGAAGAAGTTTCTTGGATAAGAAGTGAAACATCTTCAAAGAAAAAAACAGAAAGTCCAGTTGCCTCTTGAAAAAGCACCTTTGTCTCTTATAGCTGTCTCTTATACAGATTGCAATCTTAAAACAAATTCATGTCTCAAGTAGGATCTTCCTAAGCATAACACAAGCAGAATTACTCAACCCAGATGTGATAAAAAAAGGCAATGAGGATGTGATAAAGCTCTGTCATTGTCTCTAATGTTTATTTTCTTTATGCTGATTCAGCACTCCTATGTGTTTTGCACAACTTAATCAGAGTTTCTTCTAAATGAGAAGTAATTCTATGTCATCTTCTGATCTGCTCAGAATCTTGTTATCTTTCTTTTTTTTAAGCAATTTATGCTCTGAACAATCGTATCTCCTTCACCACTGTTTTGCATGTGACAACTTAAAGTTAGAAAGGAATTTTTACCTTTGGTTGTTTCTTTTTAAATATATAAAGGATGATTATAATTATAGCCCTTGAGATTGAGCTAATTCATTATGGAGAGGGGACTGATTTCCTTAGTCACAAGATTCAGAGCCAGGAACTGACACTATAGAATTTATCTTCATCAGTTCTTGTTTTTTATCCTTTTTATTTGACAATAAAATGTGTAAGATCTAGTATCCCTATTTATTTCACTCACCTGGGTTAAGAGTGAGAAAGCCAAACAAACAAAGGGACAAGTAATGATAGCAAGGACTAGTAAGCTGCTACATCAAGGCAGGAAGTACAGCAAGAGTGTCTCAATTCAAAGAGTAAACCAATCAAAACAGGTAAACCGTACTTATTTTTACATAAGCTAGACTTGCTTACATGATTCAAGAATTGCTCGTCTTCAAGTCACACCAAAATTTTGCTGCTGAATTTGTAATATCTGATGGGTACATAATAGGAGCATCAGGATTTCATATAGACCAGGGATATTTTATCCCAGATTATCCCCCCTCTCTATCACTCCTGACTGAATGTTTATCCATAAAATGAACATTATACATATTTTAAAAATCTGTACATAATAAACTAGCGTACTAGGCTTCTGCCAAAATTTCTTTCTTTATATATACGGAAATAGTTCATAAATATGGAGGTCTCAGATCATACTAGTCTATGCAAGCTAGGATCTCTAATCTGAAAGAATCTATTTCATTAAAGGCATGAAATATTACTTGAAAATGGTGACTTTATACAATATAAACCATGTTTGCAGGGTGTTATCTGCTGGGATCAAAAAACAGGTTTTAAAGCTTAGACGTTCCATAGACATCACCCTTGTTGCTAACCAGGCTATATGACCCATCTTCTTGTTTAAAATAGTCTTTTACTTAAATAAATTGTCAGTTGGCATGCTGTAACATACAGTATCAATCTTAATCCATCAACCTATTGATTTAAATCAGGGGTGTCCAACCTTGGCAACTTTAAGACTTGTGGACTTCACCTCCCAGATTTCCTCAGCCAGCAAAGCAAATAGGAGGAAAACAAAAAATACATTTTATTTTATGAAGCCACTGGTAGAAAAAAAGCAAATTGTTCATCTGTCTAGAGAATTTCTTCAATAAATAAATCTGCAATTACAATAAATAAATTGCAGTTAGATATGGAGAAGATGTACATAACCTTTATCTCCTCCCCAAGCTTCATTAAAAATTCCCACCAAATTATACATTTTAATGTGACAGATGAAAAAACTATTTAAAAACCTAGGAAATAATTTTACAAACGGATATTAACCATTAAACGGATACACCTTTAAATGTTAAATTAAATCAAGCTTATTTCTTTTGTCCTGGCCCCACCATTTATTTTTCAAAACTGGGCCCATTTTTTAAATTCATTTCCAGCATGTTAGTCAATGGAAAAGTATGGCTTTTGACCTGAAAAAGATTTGGGAATATGATCTAAACTACTTAGTTACATTTTAATAGGGACATTCTTATCCGTAACCCAATAGAATCATTAAGGAAAGGATGCCAAAGAAGAGATGAAATAAAATGTGAATGACAAAGGTTAAAATCTTTAGCTTGTATCAGCTTTGTGAAACCAACCTCTTTCTAGAGTAGTTACAAACAGTTTCTAGGTAAAGCATTTGCAAAGCAGAATGGGACAGTTCGCCAGAGTCAATTTGTCACATTCAACTCACCATGGCCAATTCACTGCAGCCAACTCACCAGGGCAACTCGCTGTGGGACAATTCAACAATTCAATTTAATTATTTAAAATAATTTTTAAAAATATTTTAATTTTTGTCATTCACATTTTATTTCATCTCTTCTTTGGCATCCTTTCCTTAATGATTCTATTGGGTTATTTCTTCAATATTAGTGTAACTCTTGACCCATGATGAGTTGTCCTGTGGTGAGTTGGCCATGGCGAGTTGGCCGCAGAGAACTGGCCATGGCAAGTTGGCTGTGGGGAGTTGTTGTAAACCCTTTGTAAAGTGTGGTGGTGGTAAAAGTAGCAGCATCAACACAAGCAAAAGACAAGGAGGGATAGCAAAGAGAAAAAGCATAAAAGCAGAATGGAAAAAAAATTCAGCCACTGAATTATTGTACAGATAGAGCAATGTGGCAAAGGATGTAAACAAACATAAAAGCTTTTTTAGTAACACTGCAATGGCATGAAGAGGAAGAAAGGTATAAATATAAATACCTATATATAAACACAAGGGTGGTTCAGTGTTCACTATATTTCCTAATGCGACCTGACAGTTAGACTGATGGGGCTTCTGATTCAAAGCAGATATTTAATTCAACTTTAAATACGATTGACTTAAAATAAAATAGTTAAGAGGTCGCTACTTGCTGAAAATATATGAATTCTGCATGTTGCCATTATTAGATCCAAAAAAAGAAGTACAGCGGCTCTTAACATTTCTTTTAAACATCTGTAACATTTCTTTTAAAAAATCCTTCTATTACTGATACAAAGGTTACCCATACTAAATGTTATTTTATTTTATTTAATAGACCTAAATAATCCTATTTTAAGCACAACAAGTTCACAAACAATCAAACCAACAACTATAAAAACATAAACCATAAAATAATAATAATATTTTTTTTAAAATAACCGGTCATCTCCTTGAGATGCCTGCAAGCAGCTTGAAATGTCATCATTCTATCCCAGCACCTAGCTAAAATGCGAGGACTAAAATACGAGGACTAAAATGCCATCACTTGAGACTTTCAAGAAGAGATTGGACTGCCATTTGTCAGAAATGGTGTAGGGTCTCCTGCTTGGACAGGGGGTTTGACGAGATGAACTACAAGGTCCCTTCCAACTCTGATTATCTGTTATCTGACAATGGTCTTCTGAAAGGCTAAAAAGGAGTCTGCCAAATCTCCAGATATTCCATTAGGTGGGGACAGCCAGGGAAAAGGCAGTTCCAAAGACCCATTAGATTTCAGGGAAAGGAGCCGAAATGTTGTGCACTTGAACAAGTTCATAGCCAGAAATAGGGCAATTACTGACAGACATTCTCCTCCATAATATTTTTATATGCAAATATCAAAACTCGTTGGTAGGGTTTTTTTAAAAAAATATTTTTTTTTGCCATCTGTCTAGTTTACCATGCTGTGAACACAGCAGGTGCTGCATGGTTAGCGGAAGAGTTTGTGGTTTTCATTTCCTTGAGAAGTTGTCTTCAACAAATGACAACAAAAGAAATGGGAAGCTGGTGAAACAACATTAAAATAACAATAAATCCACAAAACAAAAATAAAAACATCTGGAAAAGTAATTTCTAATATGCTGTTTACTGTCTTTTCCTCTAGTGATGAGAAATTAATTCATACATTTCATTTTTTTTATTGCTCATGGTATACTTCAGAATTGATTGGCTGACAGGGAACTTTTTGTGTAAAACAGAAAAAAATGAACTTATGATCTACAGTTTTGATTAGACAGGATAGACTATAAAGGAAGACAGTTGTGCTATAATCATAGAGAAAGATATAGTTGTAGCTAGAACTGCTGTGAAACAATATTATCTAAGCTTTTTATTATTTATTTATTTTTACTGTATACTATTTGTATAAGATTTTATTTCCCTTTTTAATATGTGTATTGTGTGTGTAATTGAAATTAGTACTGTATCAGGTTTACTACAGTCTATTTCTGCAAGAACTTTTACTCTTTTTATGGTGGTTGCTTCCGCAGTTTAAACAACAGTACTTTTAAATATCCAAATGGTTTCTAAAAATGCTGACCTGAATACATGAACCATCAACCACCACACCAGACATTCCAACACATCAGAAATGAATTAATAAGAAAAATATGCAAGTATTGTGTGTAGCTTCTCATAATCTCAACAAGCAGTAAATCTGTACAAGGGAGAAATGGCCTTAGAAAGCTTCCATTCCTTATTTTAGATTCGGAATATAAAAACATGTATTTAGATTTAAATATTTCAAGGTAGTCAGGTGTTAAATACTATAATATTTTGTATTGTAATATAAGATTATAGATTTCAGAACACTAGTCTTTTAATTAACCCAGACTAGTCATATCACTGTCTTGGTGGGAGGTCAAAATCAGTAAGTTGATGGATGTCTCCTCCTAAGGATGTGGGATAGTTTTATAATACTACTGGTATATGAAATATTTAAATCTAAATACATGTTTTTATATTCCGAATCTAAAATAAGGAATGGAAGCTTTCTAAGGCCATTTCTCCCTTGTACAAATTTACTGCTTGTTGAGATTATGAAGGCACTATTGAATATAACCAGGTGTGGGCTTCAAAAATTTTAACAAAGGGTTGCTGGATTGGCATGGCCATGGTGGGCATGACCTAGTTGGCCTCCTGCACCACAACTGGGGAGGGGTGTTTTTGCCATCCCCGGGCTCTGAAGGCTTTCCTTCGGATACCCAGCAGCCACCCATGAATATAACAATGTAGATTTAGTAACATGGCTAATGTTAAGAAGATGATAGATGTTCACACACACAAAAGGGGCGGGTCTTGCCCTTAGACACCCCTTTCTCATCCAGTCTTGATACTTTTCTCTGGGCAGTTTATTCATGTCTTTACTGGCATTCAGTATTTTCAATAAATAATGTATATAGTTTTTCTTTTCTCAAATATTTACATTCTATCAAACCAACTAAATCTATTACTTATGAATATTTATGAATACATGTATGCACACATATACAATTTGTGCAAACAGTATATGCATTTGTTTCAAATAAAACCATGTTCCCTTCCATAAATATCGGTTTGATATAGCAGAACTAAGGGTCCTCTCTGTTCTCAAAGAATCATAGGGTTGGAAGGGACCTTAGAGGTCTTCTAGCCCAACCTCTGCTCAAGCCAAGAGACCTTATACCATCTTGGTCAAATGGTTGTCCATTTTTGAAAACCTCCAGTGATGTAACACCCACAACTCCAGGAGGCAAGCTATTCCATTGAATAATTGTTCTTCCTAATCCAAACTTTCATATGTAACTAAATACCCAATTAAAATAATGATTATGAACTATTTACAATGAACAGATACTATTTCATGAATCAACACTGATAAAATCTCAAATCTCTGGACATTAGGCCTACAAAAATGTCATGCTAGGTTTAAAGATCTGGACTATTTTAAAACACTGTTTGAATCTCCTAAATTTTAGAGAATAACTACTAATAACATTTTTTATTAGCAAAGCACATACAGAACAAATCTTTAAAATCAGTTTGACCAATAACTGAAGAGTTTCTTTTCGTATATGCCCAGCTGCATTTCATTTAAGAGTGCAAAGAAAATTAAAATTACTTCTAAGACTGTTTCATGTGTCTTCCTAAGCAAAAGAACAAAAGAAAGAACATCTTAGAAAAAAAAGGAAAACTTGCTGATTTACTTAAAGTAAGTGAAGAAACCAGATTATTTTTGATATATTTGAGAAAAAGAAGCTCCTTTTGTTTTACAAAAATAGTGTAACTCATTTTGGGAAGAGTACATGTGGGATCACTTTAAAGAGGGGATCCTATATACCACAAATGTACCATTACATTGTGATGAATAAATATAGAATACAGAAATTAGAGTATTACAATTTTCCTGTAGCTGCCCGGAACACTGTTCAGATTTAATTTATTAGAAATAATTAATTTTAACTAACATTTGTAGCAATACATTCAACGCTATCCAATAGCTAGTTCTAGCCATAAAAGGCATACAATAAGTAAAATGGGGGTGGAGGCATGCTACAAAGAGGAACAAACTCTCCTCAACATGAATGTAAAGTGGATGCTGACATACAGAAGCACTTGAAGTAGATAAATTGTCCACTCAGATTCTCAATGATTATGGCGCAATTATTGCAGGTCTATGATTTCTTTTCAAATTTCACTCACTGCCATTTAGTAAATGCAGTGCAGAGAAAGCACCCAGGGCTAGGTAAATGCATGAGGCGCTTTTTCATCCTTTCCATATCATCTGTGACCCCAACTTGCCCTGACTGCCTTGTTGTTCCAGCTTTAAACGTGACCCTCATGCCTGAGGATACACAGCAGCTGGACCATTGGCAGTAGCAGCAAAAGTTTACCTCACAAGGGGAAGCGAAGAACAGGGCAATACCCTTCTGACCTTCTATTTTCCTAACCAATTTACTTTCAAGGAAAACCAGATCCAGGTTAAGAACAGAATAGGCTCCCAATAACAGGAGGAAAAGGGATAAAATGATTATATGAGTGTATAGTCTGGGGAAAAGGCACCAGGTCTGCGTTGTGCATGACAAATACAAGAGAAAGGTGGTCTACATTAGTGGCTGGTTATTCATAGAGGAATGTGGATATAATCTTGATGAAGGCATGCAACAGAAGTTAAAGAAAATAAAAGATAACTCAGTCCCAGGGAAGAAGGAATAAGAAATTCAAAAGAACCTCGCTTCGATACTGTTTGGTATAACATAGGCAGAGGGAAACACCATTCAATATTATGTTATGATATCCTACAACAGCAATCAAGTAGCATTCCTGGAATCCTTGAGCTGTCTTCTTCATGGCCCAGTCTAACCTCAAGGGTTGACATCATAAGCCATACTTTGTATACCAAAGCTTACTATTAGTTTTCATTCTTAATTGCAGCTGTTGATTGGATTTTTGGATACATGTAGCAGCCATTGTAGAGAACTAAGACACTGCAGGCTTTCGATTTGCTTTTCTTACGTTTTGGTTCTGTAAATAACATTAAAGTACCTTAAGTCAAGCTCAACTCTTGCTGACTTCATAGTCATGTCTGAGTGGTCGAGATTTGGCAGTGGTATGTTTTGCTATTATCTTCTTCCAGGACCTTTTCAGCTTTGAAGTTTAACACAGAGTCCACCCAGTATTGTTTCTAAGTTTCCCATCCAAATATTAAACTGGCCTAGCCTTGCTTAGTTTTTGACCCAGATGAAACCCAGATGTTGACATCCTGTTATACTGATTAAGATTACATAAAAGCTGAAGGCAGCATCAATGAATATATGCCAAAAACAGCAGCTGACTTGTAAGTCCTTTCCTTCATTCACTCAAGGAATGTAAAGCATACAAGCCCAAAACAGAAGGAACAGCAGGCTGCAATATTCTTGGTTTGAATGAATTAGTTTAGTTTAGTTTATTGTCATTGCACCTCGTACAACGAAATCAAACACCATCTTCAGTGCACATCATGACCATGAAAATAAACACAAACACACATCCTTCACACTCCACACATTGAATTGAAAACCCCCGACACTGCACCAACATTGCACTATACAGTAGAATACAAAAGAGTTACTGCCCTGGGATAGAAGCTGTTTTTCAGCCTATTTGTGCTTGTTTTTAATATTCTGTACCGTCTGCCAGATGGTAATAGTTCAAAAAAAGGGTGCCCAGGATGAGATGGATCTTTGAGGATGTTTTGAACTTTCTGAATGACCTTGACATTCAGTTTTAGGGAAAGAGGAGTGCTTTGTAACTCATTTATGTATTTAAAAACTGGGATTTCCTATTCTGAACTTATTATCACTAAAGTTTAACAGCACAGTGTTTTTCTCCTCTGGTTTATTTAAGAACAAAAGGTGATAGTCAGGAATATCCTTTTCTACATCATATTATTCTATATTCCAGAACATTCTGCTAGGTACAAACTGTGTTTTCCTTGGAGACCAGCCTGGAGAAAGAATTACGTTCCATAATTAAGTGGATGTGTACAACACAGCATGTGTTGTCCCATGTCTTCTTTACTTGTTGACAGCTAAACTGTAGGATCTTTGGAACAGAAATGGGTTCTGTTCATTGCTGTCTGTTACACAGATGGAATAGATGGCTCTTTTCTCCGCCCTTTGTTGCAGGATCTTTTAGGAAGTGGAGGAACAATTCCAGGACTCAAATCACAATGGCTAAACTAGGAAAACATGAGATTTAAACATATTTCAGGATAGCCTTCAGGAAGAGGAATGCAATATGCTTAATTGGATAACAGCATATGTGAGATCTTAGAATTTTAAATAATCACAGATTGAATGAGGGTTAACAACATGAGATAATCTGCCAAGCAGGGTATAGCTATACACAGAGAATACAGGTAATCCTCCACTTGTGACCACAATTTCTGTTGCTAAATGAGATATTTGAAAAATGAGTTTTGCCCTGTTTTCCAACTTTCCCTGCCACAGTTGCTAAGTGAAACACTGTAGTTGTTAAGCTCGGAACACGGTTCTTTAATGAATCTGGCTTTCTTACTGACACTGCTTGTCAGAAAAGGGGATCACAATGACCCCAGGACACTGCAACCGTCATAAATATGAGTCAGTTGCCAAATCTCTGAATTTTGATCATGTGACCATGGGGATGCTGCAACGGTCATAAGTGTGAAAAAATCTTAAGTCGCTTTTTTCAGTGTTGTAATTTTGAACGGACACTAAATGAACAGTTGTAAGTCGAGGACTACCCGTAATAACTTTATTCTATTCTACTCTGTCAGATTCTGCTTCTAGTGCTGTGTCCAGTTCTGGCTACATACTCTAAAAAGGATTCCGCAGATTGGAAGAGGGAAATCAAAGTAAAGAGGAATAAAAATTGAAACAGAATGAGGAAACTGGAAATGTTTATCCCTAAGAAGAAAAAAACCAAGTGAAAATATGATGGCACTTTTCATGTACCTTTGAGGGGTACTAGAGAAAACCTCAACTTACTCTTTATTATCCCCAAGTAGAGACATGGAAAACAGTCTTAAAATTACAAGAAGGCAGTTTTTAAATAGTCTTAAATGACAAGAAAGCAGTTTTTAGTTCAATGATGGAAAAACGTTTTATGAATAGGAACAGCTAAACAGCAGAATCAATTACCAAAGAAAATTATAACATTCTATGCAGGAAATAACTTCAAGCAGAAGCTGGCACACCTTTTCTGTGGATGCTTTAATTTGGAATTTTATACTAAATAACTTCTTCCAATTGTTTTATTTTAATTTTCTTAGCAAATTCTTTCTCCTTTCAACCTCTTCTTCCATCCTGTATTGGGACCGGAATGAGACCACAGACAATAGTTCTAGTTTTGAGTCAAAGAAAATCAAATTTCATAAGAACTAATACACAAGGGAAAACAAGGACTATTCCAATCTGTTAAAGCTCCAAACCATCATAGATTGACTTTGCATTTATTTTGATAAATATATTGTATACCATATTGTGATAATTAAAAAATAACGAACACAATGCCAGTATTAGCTTTTACTTAACCATTCAAAGAAAATTAAGAAGGTTCTTGTATTGTATTCCTTAAGCCCAAACAAACTGAAAGTAGACAAATGCAATGCTAACAGCTTTGTTGTATATACACCCATACAGATACACACAAGCATAGTGAAACTTCTTCAAAGGTAAGTAGGTGTTTAGTTTACTCTTAGAAGAAGTACATCCTGTAGTGGTTTCCTCTTTGCCTGTAATGATAGCAGTAGCAATAGCACTTAGACTTATATACCACTTCACAGTGCTTTACTGCCCTCTCCAAACAGTTTACAGAGTGAGCATATTGCCCCAAACAATCTGGTTCCTCATTTTACCAACTTCGGAAGGATGGAAGGCTGAGTTAACCTTGAGCTGGTGAAAATTGAACTGCTGGCAGTCAGCAGAATTAGCCTGCAATATTGCATTCTAACCACTGTGCCACCATGGCTCATGATTCACATCAATCATACCAGGAAGACAAAACTGGGTTGATATGCTTCTGAAACAACAGGGACAACCTCTTGTACACAAACTAAAGTAAAATTTTAGTTTTTTAGTTTTAGTTAGAAAAAACTAAAAAGCAACATTGTTTTCATTCTTCCCATCCTTCTTGCACTACTACTGGAGAGGCATTAAGACATTTCCCAAAGACAAGACAAGAAGAGAAGATATGAGAAAAGGGTGATAGTGCAAGATATCAAACAATAGCAGAATAGCAGGGTCCAAAAGATGAGAGAGAGAAGAAAAAATAATATGATATGCATAGAATTTGCCTTTTCTGTTCAACAATATTGTGTGTTTGATTTGCAAATCATACTTAATGCATTAAGCCCATACAAATAATGTGTTACATCATCCCCGTGTGTTATTTTTTTCCCTTTCAAATTAAACAGTACTGATATCTGCATTGAAAGATACAAAAATTGACCGCAGTTTTATAAAAATTTTGAAAGAAAGTAAAGCATTGAAAAAGACTGGTTGATTTTCATACTAAATACACCGGACTAACAAGGTTACAGACCAGAAGCACCTGAAAATCACTTCCAATTATAAGTGTCCAGGAGTTATCAAAATCACTCGATATCTGAAGTTAACAAATTCGACTACAAAAGTGTAAACAGATTCACAATAATACTGCTTTATCCATTTTATTTCTAAAATAGCATCTTAGACAATTTAGTATTTCAGAAAGGATTCCTTCAAAGTGACAAGAATCATAAATTCTATTTTCTTTGCTTCATTAAAATTCCCTTTCATAACAAAAGCATCACAGAAAACTGTTAGCAATGTAAATATGCTCAAAAGTGAAAATCCACAAATAAATAGTATACTGTATAAATCAGTCTTAAAATGACATCAAAGGACATTTAGAGCTATCTTTTCAAGCAAAATGTTCCTAAAAGCACTAATCTGTATACTGATAAAATTCACAATGTTCTGAAGCTTGTTCACACCTGAACTTCCATATTTCATAGCAATAACATATAAAGAAGGTCCTTCATACCACAGATGGGAAAAATACTTCTTTAGAGTATCTCAGATAAAAATATTTTTAAAATTCCAGCCATTCCTTCATTAATCTGGGATTTATTGCACTTGGGTTAACCAAACAAAATTTATGTACTGTTATGGCTATTTTACACTTAAGCATGTTCTAACAATGTAAATGAGCAACATATTTATAATTTATCACAAGTTTCATTTGTGCCTTGACATTTCTTTAAGGAGTTCAGACTGATGCATAAAACCCCCATTGGAGTTTCTGAAGAAATGGATTTACAGTAGGTTAATATTCTCTATGCCAAATATAAGGTCATGGATTTATGGCATCCAATGCTTATTACTTGCTCTGCACATTGTTTTGTAAAGCCTGAAGTGTAAATTAATATACATTTAAGAATTCTTCAACTGATTATTAAGCATTATCCATTATCCTAATGGATAATGTAACTTAGCTAAATCCATATTGTATTATAAATACTGCTTGTTATACTCTGCTAACTAGAAACATAAATTTACCTTTGACTTGTCATCATAATACATTTCTTTTTTTCTCTATGCCAAATATAAGGTCATGGATTTATGGCATCCAATGCTTATTACTTGCTCTGCACATTGTTTTGTAAAGCCTGAAGTGTAAATTAATATACATTTAAGAATTCTTCAACTGATTATTATCCTAATGGATAATGTAACTTAGCTAAATCCATATTGTATTATAAATACTGCTTGTTATACTCTGCTAACTAGAAACATAAATTTACCTTTGACTTGTCATCATAATACATTTCTTTTTTCCCTTGTCAAACTCTTTCCCAACTCCTAATGATCTTTTCCTTTCTTTAGTGAAACAAAAATGTTCTAGTTCCTTGCTGTTAACAAAACTAGTTGTTAACCCATAGTTAAATTTTTTAGCAAAATAATTAGTTTGAAGCTCAATAAAATAGTTCACCTGTCATAATAGGGTTATTTTCTTCTCCAACTGCTTGTTAAACAATTTAATTATGGGGAAATGTTCAAGACTTAATACAATTTGACATCCATAGCAGTTTGGCATCCATAAAGAAGACAAAAATATTAAATCATTACAAAGGTTTTAATCTATGTCCACAAAATGGATGAGATGAAATCATACAATAGATGATCCCCCAAGAATTTAGTTAAAGAATAATATTGGTTAAAGGAAGCTTCCCTTCTTTTATAGGGTAATGGAAAAAAGTTCTCAAAGATTGTGCTAAAAACAATAGGAATAAGCTATTTGTAGAGGACAATGGAATAGTTTAAGGTGGATAGTTAAAGTTCACATCTAAATTAAATTTGAAGCATTTAAAAGTTTATTTTACTTATTTTCTACAGCCAGTATAATGGTTGGTTATTTTAGGCATTTCCACAGTATCCAAAGATCTATTTAAATTATTTTTTGTTTCCTCTATATATTGAAAACACTAAAGTCAGAGCACAGTTTTTTAAAAATATGCAATTAATTATAACTACATAGTGCAACTGCACAATATTTTAACATATTATAATGAAATGAAAAATCTGGTTGAAATGTTTCTGAGCTGCAAAAAGTTAAAATGCATTAAATCTTTTTTCATTTTGCAACAGTAGCTCTAGTGGAGTTAATAGGAAAAACAAACAAACAAATGCTATTGCAGCGTATCACTTCAAACTCCAAAGGACAAAAAGCTAAGGATGTAATAATGAGAAAGATTATTTATGGTTATACCAATTATTTATTTATTTCCATTTAATCTTGCTTTTTTTTTTTTAAAGAAAAGATTGCCTTAAATTTGGAACTGCCATTTTCAGGGTGTCTATAACATTTCAAAATAAACATACATAGGGATTAGGCTGTATAGCCTATTAAAACCTGTTGCATCAGTTTTAAGCAAACATTCTTCAGACAAAATTGCCTGCCAACTTACTACTAATAATCTTATAAATATCATAGTTTGATATATATGTAAAAACAAATATATAGAACCACTTCATTTTCAATGATAAATACATGATAAATGTTGTGTTCCAACCTCATAGCTTTTATTGTTAAGCTATGCATTGTGGGTCTGTATACTGAAGGGCTCCATTTATTTCCATACTCCTGAAAAAGTTATAAATTAATCTGATATATTTTATCAGAAAATAATCCATAATCTCAATACCCCATGGAAGTACATCAACATGGCTTTACCATAAAACAAGCATACAAATTTAAGGACATAATCTCACATACACACAAGGAGAATGTAATCTATTGGAAGCCTTTCCTACACAACAACACTGAAGCTCCGAAGTAAGCTTCCTCTACATAACTTCCACACCATTTAGCAGAGCTTAAGAAAAAATAAATGTTGTTTGTAATATTTTGGAAAGTACCCTATACATGTTAAAATTGAGCTTGCATAATCCTGACGCTTAATCTGACTGTACCAAGATGAAAATATTTAATTTACAGCATGATCAGTTTTACTTTAAACCAAGAATGTTTTAATAGGAGAAGCATGTCACTTTTCTGTGTGTTTGTTTGTTAATGCCACACAGAATGACTTGGGTGTGTACATAAGAGGGTCTTGGTGAATTAATACTGGTTGTCCATTTCTCCAATGAAAGCAAAGTGAAGCATTACCTAAATGTAATAGCGAAGCTAATTTCACAATTACATATCTAAATAGTTTAAATAGCACTGAAGGCACACTTAAATTTTCCCATAAAAATGCATTAGGATAAATATGGCTTTCTGCTGTAAAACAAAAAAGCAAAGATCTTTGTTTTCACTCCCCTCTAGTTAATTCAGGTCTAGCTGCATTACTGCAAATATATTTCACAATAGCTTAAGGATACCCACCCCTTGCTGACAGCTTTTTAGTGTTGATAATTTTGGCAGCATATTCTTGTCCTGTAGTGATTTTCAGGCATCTTCTTACCACTGAGAAAGCTCCCCTGGAAGTCAATAAACAAGAGTAACATAAGTGCCAGTTTGGGGTATGCTATTTAACCATCTAATAATCTGAACAGCGTTAAGAAACAAGACAAGAAATATATATTTTTTAAAGAAAAAATACTGCCTTAATTTGGGTTTGTTGCAGTGGATTTAAACTGTAAAGAAAAGATATCTTCTTCAAATATATTGAATGTATGCCCGAACTCGTGTAATTTTTTTTCACACCCATTCTGTGTTTTACTGCGCTTTGATTCAAAGGCGTGTGTGCATGTATCTTTTGCAGGGATCGTGTCGTTACATTTTATCCATTTTCCTCCTCTTCCGATATAACAGACACAACACCCCTTCTATTTATTTAAGCTCGAGGCTCCGCGGAGTGGGCCTGGATGCCGCCGATCTCACGACCTGCAGTTTTAAGCACGAGCGTCCCTGGGCGATTCCCTTGCCGAGCGAGCACGGAAATGAGGCTGCTCTCTCTGACAGGCGCCCGACGCGAATCCCCCGCCTGCCATTGGTCAAGCATTTGCAAGTCGTTTCTATAAGAGCCTTTAGATAGCCCCCACTTGAGAGATGTTTTGGTTTTGTAAGGAAATAGTCCTAACAAAAGAAGAAGCAGCAGCAGCAGCAAGAGGAGGAGCCCCGTGGTCGGTCTCCGAATTGCCCCCTTCCCCTGAAGCAAAGGCACCTTTCCTGGTCCTTAAACGCGGGGCCAGCCTCCCGCCGCCCACCTTGCTTTTCGACTGCCGTCGTTCGAACGGACGTCCGAATGCAAGGCCACCCACGCTGCCCAAGGGCCGATTTCGTCATGGGCGGTTCTCCCAGGATCCTGGGTCCCCTTCCACTTTACGGAGAGGCGGGCAGGGTGGGAAAAACCCGCGTCAAAATTATTGCGACCGGCCGCCGGCAGAGCTTACAGCCCGTGGAAGAAAGGCAGCGGAGAGCGGGAAGGTCTGCCGGGAGCGGATCGCCCACGAGGCACACAGAGAAACACGCCCTGCCGCCCCGGGCTGAACTTTACGCGTCAATAAACGCGGCAGCAAAACGGGCGAAAGCAGGCGACCTTTCCCCGAGCATCTGCCTTCCCCTCCCTCCCTCCGCCCGGCCACCAGTTCGGCTCAGCCTCCCCGCAGTTCAGGCCGCCGGCCCCGAAGGCAGCGAGAGGCAGAGCTGCCGAACAGCGCGCCGTCCCCTTCGCGAGGGGCGACCTAGTGGCAGGGCTCGACCCAGCGCAGCTCCCCGCCGGCGCGCCATTCCTCTAACCCCCCAGCTGTCAGAGCCCTTTCTCCCCCCCCGCCCGCCCCGAAGCCCTCCGGTCGCCGCTCCGCGGGCTTTCGGCCACGCTTACTTTCCAAGCTCCTCAAAGAGCTGATACTCGTCGGTAAACCTGGTGCAGGTTGCGGTGGACGCCATCCTCTCAGTGCGGCTCTTGCAGCCCCTGGGCGCTTCCGAGGAAGGAGAGAGGGCGGCGGAGGGAAGGTGGATTCAAGCAAAGGGGGAGGCGGTCAGGACGGAAGATGGGAGGGCAAAGGCGCTTCTTCCTCGCCTCCTCCGCCTCCTCTTTTCCTCCAGGCGAGTCTCTCAGTCACGCTCCTCCTTGGCAGCTTCTTGCGACTTTCCGCCTGGCTTGTTTGTGAGGTGAGCCGGAGGGGAGGCTGGGCGGGCTTCTCCGCGAACTTCCCTCTGTGCGTGTGTGCGTGTCTCTCTCTCTCTCTCTCTCTCGGAGCGCCCGCTTCGGGGGTCTCTGCGGGAAGAGCCCTGGCTATGGAAAAGCTGCTACACCATCCAAAATGGAAACCCGGAGCCGCCGAGAAAAGGCTTGCGCTCACGCGGGGGAAGCCGCAGCCCTCGGGCGGATTTAACGTCAGGGAACGGGACGAAGCAGAGGCGGGGGAGGATGACAGCCTCGTCCCTGGCTCGGGCAACCTCCGATGCCGCCCCTGTCAAGACCGTCTCTTTCTGCCGGGAGTCCCCCGAAGCGCCCCTTGCCCGAGGGCGGCCTCGCCAGCGGCGCCTCCGGGGACTCTCGCGCTGGAGGCGAGGCGAGGGAAGCCCGAGGGGCGACTTGTCCTTCCTCCCTTTCTCTCTCTCCCTCCAAACAACCCCGTCGCCTTGGCGGGTCTGGCGGCCGTTTGCTCTCCTTTCTCCCTATACCACACCTCCCTCTAGCGACGAGTGGACGAGCCCCGCTGCCGGGCTGGAGGAGAGCGGAGCAAAGCAGCCGCAGATCTTCCCGGCTTTCCCTTTAGGTCTCCATATAAATCGACTGCGGAATGTAGTGCTCTGTGGGTTTTTGTGGCGAGTTCCATGAACGCCCCTCCCTCCCTCCCCGATTCTTTGTTCCAAGGCGTGTGAACGAGCGAACGCGTGAAAGCTTTTTCCAAGGAGATCGCCCGAAAGGAAAGATTTGTTGGCTACACGGGCCAGCTAAGGAAGAACGGCGGGCCACGGATCCTTTTGCATTGGCTGCCTTTACAGGGCTTCGGCTTTAGCCACGACTTTCAGCCCAAATCGGCCGGCTTTAGAAACAAACCGATCCCGAGCGGGTTCCACTCCCGGGCGGTCGGAGGGGAAGGGTCCCCGCCCCGCCGCTCTTCTCCGCGTTCCATTCCTCGGCGTCACAATCGACGCGAGGCGGCTCCGATTCTCGCGAGACAGCCCAGCCTGCCTTGATGGAGGTGGGGCCGTCGGGTTCTCTTCAGTTGGGAACGAGGAGGGGGGAAGAGGAGGCGCGGCGGGCGGCGATCTTGGTTACCTGGGGGCGCTGCATTTTTTTTTCTTTTTTTAAATTGGAAGTCTGATTTTTTTTAAAAAAAAAATAATAAGTTCTGCATTATACTTTTATAAGCACAAAAGCGTGTCGGGATAAGCACAAAGTCGGCATGCTACATTTTTACACGCGGGGAAACCTCCCACTCGAAAGGATTCCTAGTCACGTCCTTAAACTTAGATTAGAAGGCTGTGATCCCGGCTCTGTAATGCTTTCAGACGCGACGCGGTAAAAGCCTTCCGCATAATCCGTGCAAACGAGGGTGCAGGTAAATTGGGGGGGGGGTTGTCCCTGAAAGCAAGGGACAAAGCGGGATTGGAACAAAGCTGGGGGCTCCATCCAGCGCCCTTCCGTTTACATGTAGATGTGGTTTGGGCTTACACCATCATGTATTGATCAGCCCGATTTAAGATACTGTAATGCTTTTCAAAGTTGCAATGTCTGCTCTTCGTTGAGGAAGTCGAAGGTATTCCACACTTCAGAAATTCCTCAGCCTCGCCCATTCATTCATCCTCTTTCCAACTGAGCTAGTATTTTTGAATACGGAATATGCTACTGGATTTACTTAATTTGTGGGAATTGCCTTTGAATGATTATGACTGACTGTAGAGCTAATTATGATTTTTTTAAAAATCTATACTAGAAACCTGATTCCTCCTGTTTGCATCTCAGTGCAGCTTGCTGGTTTCATTCCTGTTGGGGGTGTGCATATTTTCATGAATGATGGCCACTCTTCCTTCTGGCACTGAAGTCATGTTTCCTGGAGCCTTTCATTGATACAAAACAAGCTCTTAAAATTAATATATATATTCTTTAGATTCTACACATAGGTTCAAATACAGCCAATGAAGTCAAGCTTATAGATATCAAGGGAAGGAACATTTTCCAGAAGCAGACAAAAATAACGCCAATAAATATGAGATTATAAGAAAACTTCCATTTCAGTGCAATATACTGTAATTTTATTGTACATTTTATACAGAACATATTAGAATGTCTATAACGATGACAGAATGAATGCATTTATTGAATTATGAGTAATCAACCTAAGGATAATTTTTAGGGCTCGTATGAGACAGTGTTTAATATTGTGGTAAATTCTATGTGTGCTTATAATTAAAATATAGGAAAATAAAATATTGCAAACCATTAAGCCACTGCCTTATTTGTACAGCCTGAAATGGCCATGACTTTTGAATAATTTGTGTTAATTGACAAAGGACATTCAGATTTATTATAATTTTATTTTGTAAATGTTCTGTCTCCTCTTAGTCATTAGTGTAAATGGTTATCAAAGGGAAGACACAATCTATAAATGTTCAGAAAGGAAAGCTTTGCCAGGAATGTTTTTAGCAACATCTACCAGATTCGAATGGATAAATACATTTGCTAGATCTTGTTTTTATTGTCGAATGGATCCAGCTAACTCCAGAGAGTTAAGATAATTTCAATCAAGTGATCATTAGGTATGTGCAGTGTAAACAGAAACAATTTTAAAACTGTAAAAATATAAATGGGAAATACTGTTACAAAAAATAAGCATACATAAAATGTTTAAATACTATAAAGCCCCCCCCCCAAAAAAAAAAAAAAATCCTGAGAACTAAGGTGCTTACAGTAGTCTTGGAATGAAATACCTTCTGCTAAAAGATTTATTCTCTTATTTGAGGATGGTGGTAGAATGTAATGTGAATGAGATGAGATGTTTTGAAATATCTCAGAGAAACTTTGGCACAGTAAGTGAGAAGCATTTTAAATGCCTCCTCAGTGGCACATCTTTACTTCTCACTATAGTCTAAAAAGAAACAATATAATTGTAATCATAATTCAGTGTTATCGTGAAATGCAATGCTACAAATAGCCCCAGAATACTGTAATTAAAACATCCAGATTTTAAAGTATGTATCCAGAATGAATCCCTCCAAAGTAAAGATTTGTGTATTTTATGTGTTTTATAACTAAACACCAAAATTTCATCTCTGGGCTTTATTTTTATAAAGTTCGACTAAAGAGGCTTATGTCTGCAAATATAGCTGCAATCCAAGTTTGTATGACTTTAAAGGTCATGTCAACATATAATAGATTTCAAGGGCACTAAATTACAGAGATTACCAGTTTGGTGGCATAGGTTAAAAAAGTCCTTTAACTTTTATTTTTGGTTATCTCTGGGATTAACAATAATTGTTAATATATTGCTTATTATCTCTGGGAATAACAACTTTGATATTTATGGCAATATTTACAAATGATTTATGAATTATCCTATAATAGGTTTATGACTTTTAGGAAATTTCTTGTCATTTATGTAACATAAATTCTGGCATTGATCAACTTGTCAAAGAAGTGGGTGGCTGTATTAAATCATCATCATCATCATCACTTTCAAGGGTAAATTTGTACAATTGGGAATGTCAAATAGCATATCAACACAAGTGATGTTGAGCTGGCCATGGCCACCCTGGCCACAGGCCCCCTGCCCCCCCGAGGTCAAATACAACCCTGATGTGGCCCTCAATGAAATAAAGTTTGACACCCCTGGTCTAGATTTTCTGGATAGCATTCCTCCTAGAGACTGATTCTCCAGAAAGATGTGCAGGGCATTCTGAGCTATCACCTCTTGAACAGTGAGCTATTGGACATACAGTACTGGACATAATCCAAGCCTCAAGATGCCCATCTACATCTAATTGCTGCGGGTAGTTGCAAGCTGTCTATCCAAATGGTCAAGATTACAATGCAGCCCTTATAGCCTGTTCATTAAAATCCCTTGGCAGTGGTCAAGCTACAATAAAGCTGAAGGGAGTTTATGAATATTAAATCAGTATGACTCCTGATGTTTACAAATAATCCCAACAGCACTTTTTATAGCAAAAGTACCACGTCATCTATATGTACTTGCTTGCTTTTTTTGTTTAAACATCACACACAGTTGTGCTCGAGTTTTTTTTCCCCTCGTCCTTTTTTTCCCCTTCTAATTTCCAAAATGAAAAATGCCTATTGCAAAGAAAGAAGCAAAATGCTTGTGATTTAATGCTTTAGGAAGGAAGGCTAGATTTCTGTAGTATTTCATTCTACAGTATAGCTGTGATATATTCTAGGCATAATTAGATTGTTGACACAAGGATTTAAAAAAAAAATCTCTATTTTTCTATATAGTTGGCAGATGAGTTTAGGACTTCAATTTTAATTTTCTGTTTCATAGCAGTATATATTAGAATTTTATTTGTAAATGTTCAACTAGTGTGGACACATAAGATGCCAATTTAAATACATTAATAAAATAGCACTTGATAGGTATAGGATCACCAAAATAATGAAGTGAAATCAAGAAACAAGAACATACATTCCATTTCAATTGTTAAATCCTATATTCATTTGACTGATTTCTGGATTCATTTTTCTTCTGCATATATAATACTTCTTGCTTGATATTAGAGTCACTTCTAAAAATATTTTAAGATATGTTTCCATGTACTCAACCCTGCATTTCTCAAGTTCTTAGGACATGCATCAAGTGCTTAGCATGACAGAAACTTCTGCTATCATGTACTTATTGTCATGGGAAGATGTCATGAGAAGGGCAGATTAAGGGAAAGTACAGAGCTAAATTCTACCATTAATTTGAGAGGTGCTATTATGGACTTAAGAGACCCAATCTCATCTGAATTGGTAAAGCATAAAACATCGTGATTCCTTACTTTGACAGGGCAGATCTCTTTTGTTTTTATCTATGTATTAGATAATACATAATTAATCTATGCAATTAAGGTATCATGACACCAGAGGATGCAATGAACTAGTATGGCTATCTTTCCAAAAATGACAGAGATTTATTATCAAAAGAGGTAGTTTATTGCTTACTTTGTCACGGGAAGCAAATTTACTTCTTTTGTTCAATTGAGCAAAAGATTCTTCACAAAAGAGCTAGAATATTTTTTTTTAAAGGCTCCACAATTTCTTTATGGATTTTCTGTGCTTGCTGATGCTGGAAATAAGGAGTTCTTCATAAAGGGCTCAATGAAATGTGAGTATGTTTGCAGCTTCAGATAATTCTCTCAACGCTGTCCAACTATTTACTAAGTCTGCATTACTATCACTATTAATCTCATTACTCCTATCACCCATCCACTCCCACTTGTGATTGTATGACTGTAACTTTGTTGCTTGTATTCTTACGATTTATATTGATTGTTTCCTAGTATGATTTGATTGCCTGTTTGTATTCTATGACTATATTAAGTGTTGTACTTTATAATTCTTGATGAATGTATCTTTTCTTTTTATGTACACTGAGAGCATATGTACCAAGACAAATTCCTTGTGTGTCTAATCGCACTTGGCCAATAAAGCATTCATTCATTCATTCATTCATTCATTCATTCTAAACTTAAAGAGTTGATTTGGGAGAGGCATTGCATGATGAAAATCCATGTCTTTTCAACCTTTGGAAAATGTTTTGCATTTATTGATAACTGTCTAGCCTAGATAAGTAATGCAAACTCTAGGCTTTAGAGAGAAGACCATTTATACAGAAGAAAAAGATGACTCTTAATACTAAATTGGGCACAGAACAGATTTCCCTACAAACTAAGGTTTTAGTTTAATAACTAGCCTTGCTCAAGGTAATGTATGGGAAGCTGTCTCCTAATATTAGCCCCACTACAATGATCTGATGGCTAGAGTAGAGCGCCCATGATTTCTGAAGGCAAGCTGTTCCACTGGTTAATTGCCCTTACTTAGGAAGTTTCTCTTAATTCCAGGTTGCTTCTCTCTTTGATCAGTTTCCAGCCATTATTTCTTGTCCTGCCCTCTGGTGCTTTGGAAAATAATTGGACCCCCTCTTCTTTGTGGCAGCTCCTCAAATACTGGAACACTGCTATCATTTCACCCCTAATTGTCATTTTCTTTAGATTAGCCAGACCCAAAACCTGAAGCTGTTCTTCATATGGTTTAGTCTTTTTTTTTTAGTATGGAGACCAAAATTGGTTGCAGTATTCCAGGTATGGTCTTACTAGGGTTTTGTAAAGCGGCACTAATACTTAATGTGATCTTGATTCTATGCCTCTGTTTATACAATCCAGGATTGTATTAGCTTTTTTGGCTGCTGCTGCACATTTCTGGTTCATATTCAAATGACCACACTTAGTATAGAGCTTGGTATAGAGAGTCATGGAGTTGATCTTGGAGAAACTTTGCAAATAAAGTTTGAGCCTGGCAAACTGTGTGAGAAAGAAGCTCAAATCAGCCATACTCTAATTCACTACCACAAAGAGAGTGGAAATAGAAAATTCAGATTTTCAAGATTGTTATTATAGCCTACATCTGTAAAATATAGTAACAGTCAAACTTGCTTAGCCCATTTCCTTATAGTTGTAGGGCTGACAGTTGGGGTCAGAAAGTGGGATGGCCACCAAGTAACCAGGTGAGCTTGATTGTCAAGTTTCTTAATGATTGCACTGGTTGTTCAGCAGTGTATTATACTGGAGTGATTTATTGATTGATTAAATTTGCATGCCACCTGTCTATCAAGTGACTACTAATTAAAAGCCATTGTTCCACATCCTTCCTTGTGTAACACATTTTCTGTGATACAGAATAAAAAATGGGAAGTAGGCAGAAAGAAAATATAAAAAGATTATAGATGAAAGAAGTCTTTAACCCAGAATTTATCCCTTCCTATGTATGTGAATCGGGCAGAGCAATGGCACAATATACAGAGCATAGAATCTCAAGAGGTCTAAAATTGACTTGAAGTAGAAAGCCATTGTGGAGAAAACTAATGACCAGAAGTATGAAAGTTACACTGGAAGGATGAAAAATGGTTGTGATTAGCTTGAATGTACAAAGCTGTCCCTAAATAAATTGCCCCTGGTTAGACTTTCTGTTGTGTAGCCATATAAGAAATGTTGTAGCTTCCATGTAATATTTCTTCCAATTTCTTAAATACCTGGCATACATCAGTTGCTCATCAGATGCTATTACCAGCAGGCACAATATTTCTGAAAGAAATATAGACGTAATACTGCCTTTGGCACTGAGGGTCGTTTAGTCAAATTTAAGGAAAGCCTGCAAAGATTTTCCAAATCCATAATAATCCTAATGCTAACATTAATCTGCCCTAGCAACAATTTCTGTCAAAACTAGCTGTAAGAGATGACATATTTATGTACCATATCTGAGCACTGTTTAATCCCATTTCTCCAAGGTTATCCCATTTTGTTTTTAAGTTGGGTTTTTATAACACCAAATAATTAAAAAACATTTTCCTCCAACTGGATGCTGTTTGATTGAATTGAGCTATAGTGCCCAGTATAGTTGATGACTACAGATTATGGGGGTTAGTATAAGAATGGGAGAATGAAATGAAGTATTTTTATGTTGGTTCTTTCTTGAGGGACACCATTGATTTTAGCAATATGTTCCTACTTGCCTGCCAGCTATTCAATTGTTGTGTAAAAAGCCATTTTATGTTGGACTGATTCCACTCTGATGGAATTTATAACAAAATCAAGGGCTTTTATCTGTGCCACATACAGATTCATCAAATGTCTGAAAATACCTTTTCCAGGCTCAGAAACCTATTTTAGCATTTTCCTTGAGATATACCCTCCTTGATGTTAGCCAAATGGATAGAATTTTATTCAGTGGGGTGGCCATTAACTGTCTCACAAGGAAAACAATAATGAAGGCAAGATATTCCACAAGTTGGAAAAACAAGCCAAGAATCCAATAAAATGTATGGGAAGCACATCTCGGGAAAAAGAGAAGGAAGAATATTAAACTAAAACCATTCTCAGATCTTGGCCTTACAGTCATGTGGAAAGTTTATAAGATCTCCTTTCCCCTTATTTCCTTAGGCAATACAGCTGTCTTGCCATGGTACATTGTAAGTACAAATGTAATAGAGTTGAAAGAATGGAATTGCAAAGTATATTTTAATTTCATAGTGTCAATGATGTTCTAGAGCTTTGCTGGCTGGGGAATTCTGGGAGTTGAAGTCCTCCAGGCTTAAAGTTGCCAAGGTTGGACACCCCTGTTCTGGAGTCTAGACTTACCTTACATGCCTTATATATTGGCTTATATATATAGAAGTTTTAATGTTGTAAGCAGCCACATATCAGATTTGTGCTTTTGATGGAATATTGCAGAGTGCTTGGACTGGATGCCTACTGATACAAAAAGAGAGGCCAAACATTTAGGGTGGTAATGGAAATTTAGGACAAGGAAGGTCAACTCTCTTTCCCTTCTTCTAGGCACACGATGTATAAACACGATGTATAAACATTGCCAAACTGATAGAAACATTTCTGGAACTTAAAGCTGTTTGTAATACACTGCTCAAAAAAACACTTAAACAACACAATGTAACTCCAAGCCAATCACACTTCTGTGAAAACAAACTGCCCACATAATAATCTGCAAATAATTTGTAGAATTATTATTTAGGCTGTCTTGAATAAAACTTCCTAAACGTTCTCAATTTGCAAATTAAATTGCTTATCAACTCTGGCTTAAGAGGATGGAAGAAGTTTGTTTGCTTGCCAAGTGAGGTTAAAAAAACGAAACTTCACGTTCTTGCTTTAATATGCTTCTTAATAAAAAGATTAAAAATCTTGAGGTGGTGTCTTGCATTGAATATCTATCAAAGCCTAAGAATCCACAGGTTGCTTTGCTCAGAGTCTTTAGCTTAAGGCACTCCGGAGGATTTTCTTTTAAGTCTTCATTATTACTTATCCTAATTTCTTATTATGCAATTGTATTTTATGTAAATATAATATGCGCAATTTTCTCTTTATTAGACTGCAGTACTGTCAACCTACCAATTCTTTTCTCTTCATTATTTAAGAGTAACAATAAAGAAATCGTATTTTTATCTTGTTCTGCTGTTGCTCGAAGTTATTTTAATTGAATTGTGATTGAGGGAACAGCACAGGTATTTAAATAATACAATGAACATAGGTGTATAAGCATCATTTTGCATTTTCTACATGCACTATAGAGTTGTTTGACTTTGAATCAGTGGGCTTTTTTTATAGGTTCTAAATGTTTGGAAACATTCTGGAAACTTGTCATTACATGGAGTCCTCAACTTACAACAGCAATTGCGGCTGGAATGGTGATACTGCAGAGGGATTAAGGCAGAACACATAAACTCATTCCCTTGACTTGCGACCTTTCCTGTCCACTGGGAATGAGACAACTTGCCACAGCCAACTCAATATGGCCAACTCGCAGTGGCCAACCCATCATGGCCAACTCTCCATAGCCAAGTCACCCAGCCAACTCACTGAGAGACAACTCATTGATGGACAATTTAACAATTCTATTTAATTATTTAAAATAAATAAAAATTATTTTAATTTTTGCCATTCATTCTGTCCTTCTTTTGCATCTTTTCTTTAATGATTTTATTCCACCATTTCTTTGATACTAGTATAACTCTTGTGCCACAGTGAGTTGTGACAAGATGGCTGTAGTGAGTTGGCCGTGGCAAGTTGGCCGTGGTGAATTGTCATAGATCTCTGTCCACTTCCTCATTGATTCTCTAAGGAAGCTGGCAGGGAAAGTTGCAAACAATGATTATGTGATCATGAGTGATGCAACAAGTCATAACTGTGAACAGGTTAGGATTTTCATTTTGGAATAAAGCTCTGTGGAACTAAGTTCTGGTTTTGCTTTTGTTTTGTGCTCTTCTAACTAGGTCAGTTCAAATGGCATTATTTATTAAATTTATATTGTGCCCTTCTCACTTTGAAGAGCAACTCTGATTGGACTGGATCACTGCTTCAGCAGCAGCATTAAAGACTAGAATACCCCACACCTATAATATTAAAATAATCAATAATCAACAGATACAGGCTTGAGTCATTAGTTGCTAATCCCATCAAAAAGCCTAACAAATAGCCTGAAAGAAACAATGATTCTTCTGAGGAACATTAATAGGTAAGCGTTATTGCTGGATTTGGCACAATCATTAACTGAATTCTTCCAAAGGTGCTTTTTCAAAAGGCAACTAGATTTATTTTGTTTTTTGTAGAAGACCCTTTACTTCTCACCCAAGAAGCTTCTTCAGTTCCGACCTAAAGAAAATTCTTTAGATTAGTTAGGTCATGTCTAAAGTTAGGCCATCACATATGATTAAGGATTTACATTCCTTCCTTGCACAAAAATTCCAGGGAAGTAAACTGTTTATGCCACTAATTTACTTGCTATTCTCTCTATGATAAGAATCAGGCTGCAACCTTTGTTTCTTACCTTTTTAATCTTAAAAATATTTTGAGATTAGTAGGCTGTAAAATGATTTTCAGCCCACCAAAGTGTTGGCTTGCCCTTCGACACACCTGTGCACCGCACCATATGTTCACTAGTTAGTAATTTACATGCTGAGGAAGTTTTCCCCCAAGCAAAAAATAACAAGAGTTTTATGCTGAAGTAGGTCCAGCATGAAACATAATAAATCCACCGTGTCCAGCATTTAATTTTATTTTGCTTCTTTGGCATAAATAGTAAAGACATCCTTAAGTCAAGCTCAATTCCAGGTGATTATATCCACACAGTTTTCTTGGCAGAATTGTTGAAGTGCTTTGCCAATGCCTTTTTCCAGGATGTTTTTTTTCAACTTTCCAGTCTAATGCAAATGTTTATTTCATTCGCAAAAGATAAATAAAACACTTTCCCACAGCAGTTTAAAAGATTTTTTTTTCTTTTTGGTAACATATATGGATCCATACTGAAGAAGCAACATGGATTGCTTCTTCTAAGTAATAGGGGACATGTGATCTCCCAGAGATTGGTAATTTACAGATTCAAAAGAATTGTCCTCAAAAACAAAGAGCAAGAATCATATTTAAGACGTGTGATTTGCAACCTCCCTCCTGAATTTCCTATACTCAAACAGCAGGGGGGGCTGTACATTCAATAGTGTCATTTTTGAATTTGTCTATTAAGATTAATCCCAAATTGGAGCAGGTTATCATGGACCTCAAAGGTAGGTGTGCATTGCTAAAGTAGTCAGAATATATCTTCTTATTCATGCTTATGATGTCCTGATCAGCATTTTGAAAGGAGAATGACAGCCACCTATAATAAAGTTCTTGATAAGTGATTAGAAATAAGCATGGATTTCAAAGGACATTATTCATACACAGATATAACTTGCTTTATTCTTTACACAGTACCATAAGGTAGCTGTTTATATGAAAAATATGCTGCCACCCCCACTACCCAATATTTAAAAGTCTACAGCTGGCATTGGGGAAAGGAAAAAATGACACTGATTGCTTAAATTTGAATGCAATTGTAATTAGAAGTTAAGATTAAAGGGTAAGTCATAATTCTTTGAAATGATTAGTATGAAGAACGGGAAAAAAATCAGAGACTCAGCTTAGGAAGTAATTGAAAAGTTAAGGTTCATGTTGTGTGGGGACTGAGAATAATTAGTAGCTCTGTATGTGTTGTGGTTCACCGGCAGCAGGTGCGGACGGCTGAGGTCTTGGAAAGTGAGGACTCAAATGAGGGGCCTACAGGTGATGCAGGGATGGAGCCAGGACCATCAGGGAGTGCAATGCTGCCTTCGGAGATTGTGAAGGCTGGCAGCAGTGATGAAGAGGTCCCGGAGGAACCTGTGCCCAGTGCAAGTGCAGGGCTGCTCGAAGGAAAGAGCAGCTGCAGCAGCATGGGCAACTCGGGAGTAAGGCTGCAAGGTAATGGCCCCTCCCTCAAGTGATAAAAGCCAGCTGAGAAACTAGAGTTCTTTGCAGGAAGCAAAGAAGTTTTTGCACTCAAGCCTCGTGGACGTTCTGAATATTTAAGGTTGGTGTTTGGAGACTCCTTGTGTTTGAAATATTTCTTAGTAACTTTATCTTGTGTTCTTGCCAGCCTTGCATAACCTTGGCAAGGCTTGTTCTTATCAGAGACAATGTTTGAAACAGCCTTTAAACCATGAAGGAACGGAATTCATAAAGAATTGTTAAAAGGTATTGCTGTTTAGCTCTGTTTCGTGTTTGTTTCCTTGAAGAAAGTTTGGGTCAGAACAGTATGTGTGGTTATACACACATACGTATGTATGTACGGTATGTATGTATATCTGTATTTTTAGCAACATTATAGATGGGGGTTGTAAATCAAAGTTTTATGTGGTACATTTAGGAAGGAGCCTCAACCTAGGGGAAATTGATGTCTTGGTGTGTAAGACATTTTGGCCAATACAGGTAGTTCTCGACTTACAACAGTTTGTTTAGTGACCATTCAAAGTTACACCAGCACTGAAAAAATGACATGGCTATTTTTTCATACATCCATTGCAGCATCCCTGTGGTCATGTGATCAAAATTTGGATGCTTGGCAACTGACTCGTATTTAGGATGGTTGCAATGTCCTGGGGTCATGTGATCACACTTTGTGATCTTCTGACAAGCAAGTCAATGGGGAAGCCAGATTCACTTAACAACCCTGCTATTAACAAGTGCAGTGATTCACTTAACGGTGGCAAGGAAGGTTGTAAAATGGGGCAAAACTCACTTAACAAATGTTTCACTTAGCAACATTAATGTTGGTCTCAATTGTGGTCGTAAGTCGAAGGACAACTTGTACTTTTCACAAGTTTGGATAGTGCCATCTGCATTATTTACTATAATGCATAATAATATTAATAGGCAATAAATAGCTGCTGATTTATTGATAATCAGATTCCTTTTAGGATCTTTCAAGTATAAAGACAATGAAGGTGTACTTGTAGATATTTCAAAGGAATTATTTCAAAATTATTTCAAAGGAATCAGAAGAACAGAAGAAATGTTAGAGCTCAAGTATCTTTTTTTTTTTTTAGTAAGAATGTTAAAATGTAAAGAAAACAAAGTTGGCATAAATTTACTTCTGCTCAACTTGAATCTATAATGCATTTCAAAACATCTTATCCAATCCTCTTTGTCTGATTCTCAAGATGACTATTCTGTCTTTTTAAAGAAGTGGTGGTAATGGTTGTGTCACAAAATGGAAATTGTCAGATGAAGCTTTTTATCCTCCTGGTAAAAGGAAAGTCCATATTTCAAATAAGCTGGTTTTAAATTTTACATTTTAAATTCAGTTTTCAAGTCGCATTTTCTTCCCCCTCATATATGCATTTGTAACTATGGGCAGTCAGCTTTCAGTAAAACAATGAGCTCCAAGCCATACTGGCTAGTGTTTCTGGATCATGCAGATCCAATGTGTCTAAGAGTCCTGTACTGGAAAGGCTGGCCCTTTTTCTTTGTGGCCCCTTGAATATGAATGCCCTGTTTTATAGAGATTCTTCCCTGTGCATTGATTCTTGTTAAAACAGGCTAGAATAGGGTGTCAAATTCACGTTGTCGCAGCAGAGTCACGTGATGTATCAGGACTTTTTTCCCCTTAACTAAACTGGGTGTGGCTGTGGCCAGTGCGTGACACATCTGGTCCGTGGGACACAAGTTTGACTAGACTAGACTGAACTAGAATGACAGAATAATAGAGTGGGAAAAGATGTCTTCTAGTCTGATCATGGCGAACTTCAGTCTTTTCTGTGAAAATTTTTCCAGTTATTCATATCATTGCTCATACATAATTGCATCTGTCTGCATTAGGGATTTAACCTTAACGTGTTAACAGGAACAACAGCATCATGATTTTACAAAAATGGAAATCCTAGTATAGAAATGTGTGCAAGCTCTCTTGAGAAAAATTGTGCATTTCTTCTCTACATTTCTTCTCTACATTTCTTCTCTTACTGCTTATATGTATGTGAGATACTATCGGGGGGGACAATAGAGTCACTCCCATTTTTCAGCCCTACTCCTTATGGCCCTAACAGATCGGTGTTTTCTGCTCTCCTAACCTTCCAATATTGAGACTATGTAGTCCAGAAAAATTACCCATAATTAGGGAAGGCTGTGCTAGTTGTTTCTCTTCAAGAGATCTCATTTGTATTCATGTATGAGTGTGCATGCGTGTATGGAGAGACAGAGAGACAGTGGGGGTGAGAGGGAGGAGGTGAAACATGTGTTGGACCTCTGTAATTAATGCGAGTAACTTTTGTGCAAAATGTATAAAATGCACACCAGGCAGTTAGTAGTTACTAATAAGCAGTACATGTAACTGCACATTTCATACGATTGTTGTTAACATTTCTCCTCCCAAAAGACTTAAGTCATGGGTAGCTTATTTTTCAATGACTAGAGGCATTTACTTCTCTCTCCAGCGTATTTTCTGGAGCAGCTACAACAAGATGATTGAAGCCATGTGGATTTTCTGCTTTTCTGGGCTGTTCTTTTTATCATATTTTATAAAGCCATCTCAATATTAGTTTTTTTAACTTGGAAAGTCAATGACATAATAGAGTATTAATTTTCATAAAAATAAACTATTTTAATAGACATATACAATATATTCACATAGCTTTTTCTACTCCCCCCCCCCCAAGAAAATAAAGTAATTGGTTACAGTTACAGAGTCAAATCATTACCTTGAAAACAAGTGAGACAAGCACATAATGAAGAGATGCACTTGAGCAAGGTTTTTCACAGGTCTTTCTGATTTACAGCTACGTGAAGCAGCAATCTCTTAGGAATAGCAACGGAGCAACAAACTAACCACCCGTAAAGTACAAGCCAAAATATTTGGACTTGTGACACAATTAATTATGTCATGCTTGTACTGCAAGGGGCAGTCTGCTTCTTCTTCCCCCCTCCCTTGTCTTATTTTTTACAAAGTATACAACTCTTCATTCAGGCTTCTTATCTTGGCAAGCTACTTTCATATCAGAAAATACCCAAGAATGAGCTCCATAGGGATTTTAGAGACTGATGGGATGCAGCTTAGCACTGAAGAGACATTCTGATTCTGCAATAGGTTGGTAGCAACAATTAGAAAAACAAGACTACCTTCATTATTTGGGTGTCTTGTTTATTTCTTTCCTTTTGTTTGTTTGGCAGAATTATTGCAAATCCTTTAAGATAGTATACAAAGATCAAAAACATGTTACAGGTTTTTTTTTTTTTAAAAAAAACTTTCTTACAGGATCAGGACTGTAGGGATAGTGGGATAATGCCGATCCAGGGATAGAAGTGATAGAGAAGGTACATATCCAAGGTTCATTAGGATGATGTTGTCTTGATGGGAGATGCTGACCCTGCCAATTCTTGTAGGACAGGTAGAAACAATTGGAGAAAGGCTATCCTGTAATGTACAGCCCCTTTAGACATGAAGAGCTTTATAGATAACTATAGGCACTTTGAATGGCAAGGGAAATCTAAATGGCAAGGCAAGTAAAGATAAACTGAAATTTACTCATAATTGCTCTTAATGTGGTATCCTGAAGCAGGAAGGGCAGCCTCATGTACACTGTGTTGAAATAGGCTCTTCCAATACAGGAAAAGAGTGCTATTAGTACACAAGATAAATCTGTGGAAGAGTTTTCTCAGCTGCAGCTGCCATTTGCTTGCAATAGGAGTCTAGAACAGGGGTGTCAAACTGGCAAGGCAGTTTGCATCATGTGTAGCCCACGCCCACCCCAGCTCCGCAAAGGGGGGAAAGCGTCACAAATGTCACATGACAGCAAAGTGATGCTGCAAGTTTGACACTCATGGTCTAGGAGATCAAAATTGTGTGCCAGTAAGCAGGATGGACCCTAAAAATGAAGAATCATTAAATCCAGAGTCATCTAGTTTTGTTAGAGTTAGATCTAAATCATTTCCTCCAATTCTAGACCCCAACCGCATCTGGTCATGGATCCAGAATAGGATTTGCAGAATTAGACATACACAGGTTTGCATCACTAGTATACAGTATTGTTACCTGATCTCATGCTGTCAATGATCATGTACAGCAGCAATTTGTAGATTTTAACAAAGATCAGGGTAAGTGACAAGTGAAATATCCCACAAAGTGAAGATTTTAGGTTTACTATTTCCTTCCCAGCACCAAACAGAATTGAACCTGAAAAAGGAGAACCACTGAAGCATAGTCTCTCATTCCCAACTTTCTAAATCAATCCCAAGGTACTGAAAACCAGTAAGACATTAAGAAGAACCAAGAAAGTTTGCCCCCTCTCCCAGGCAAAATCAGTACTGTATCAAATAGTGAAATCTGTCTGAAAAGAATCCAAATTAAATTTCAGTTTACAGAAGAAATGCCCCTCCATTAAATAGTTACGACTGTAACTGCTATTTGATTATTGTCAGTTGCTTAGTTTGTGTTCATGGAATGTCACCTATTCTAAGGAAGATTGGATCTGGATGGCCTATTGTTTCACGGGAGTGCAGCTTTTAGCCACTGCCCTTACTTACAAGCAATTCCCTTATATGTTAGTAAGATATATTTGTGGCTAAATTCTGCCGAATGAATTCACATGGTGACTATAAAACTAGTATAAAACTCTCTTAGCTGGAGGCTTTCTTTGCCTATGCTGACTCTATTGAGATTTATTGAAACTGCTGGGAAACAGTAAATTAGGAATGTCGGGTTCTGCCACGCTCTGTTTTTGGGTTTGGACAATGGTAGAAAGCTACCTATTTTATAAATGTAGTTAGGAAATCTGATGACACCTTTAAATGGAGTATGCTGTTTAAATCTTCAGAATGATTGGAGTAAAAATGGAACCTGGTCTCTTCAAATCAGCCAAGAGTGATTTTAAAGGGTGTAGGAGAGTTACTGAAAATTTTGGCTTTGCAAGATCTTCAAACACCCTTGCAGTTTTTCAGAGTTGAAAAGAGAAGTTGAATGGTGTGATGAACTGATAGTGACATGAGTAGCAAGCCAATTACTTCAATAGCCTTCCTGCCCTTGTCTGTTTCCCTTTTCTGATAGAATTCAATTAGGACAGTTTGTTTAAAGGGAGACAGATTTATTCTACTCTCTTTTATCTGTTTTGCTAGGGCCTTTGTGATCCTACACATTTCCCTCAATTCACAATCATTATATTCCTTTTATTAGATCATACCATTTATCAGACCAATCTATTTTGTAGCATAATCCAATCCAACTTTGTATTCCGTTTGTATGCTCTTACTTTTCTCCTTTTAAAATGTTTATTGGTTTATAATCAGAAGTCAATATAAAATATTTACTCTGCTATTGCCTGTATTTCCTACATCTTGTCCTAACTCAGTCTAAAATGATCGAGTTCACTGCTTGAACTCTAGGATGCATATATCTAAATTATTTTATGTCATTGTAAATGTTACATTGTAGTGCATTCTAAATGCAATTATGATATATTTCTATTTTTAAAACAATGTTGGACTAGCAATGTTGCCTTAAATATTTATGTTTTTATTAAATCTAGGGCAGTTTGATCTAATAGTTAAGGCACCAGGAAAATGTGAATTCCAGTTTTGCCTTAGGCATGAAAGCCAGCTGGGTGACTTTCTCCCAGCCCAATTCAACAATGGAGTTATTGTCGTGTGGAAAATGGGAGGAGGAAGGGCTATTAGCTATGTTTGCCACCTTGAGTATTTTATAAAAATAATAAAAGTAGGATTTTTTAAAAAAAAAATTAAAAATAAATACAGTGAATATTCACAACTATAGAAAGAAAAATTATCAACCAATAAATCAATAATAAATATATAAATAGTTATCTATATGTCCTTTGTTAGACAATGGAGAGAGTATCGTGCTATCATTTTACTTTTGGACTTAAAGAGGTATATCAAGAATTTATTTGGGTAAAACCTTGAATCCACAGATTTTCATCTGATTTTATAGATGAACAAAATGCTGGCATTTTGATGCTTGCCCGTTAGAGTTAATGACTGAATAGAGACATGGATTAATGGACTATGTCTATCAAATCAGTGTTGACTCTTAGCAACCACTTAGATTTTCTCCATGACTATAGACACATCTGCATGAAGGTAAAATGTTGTGATGATGCAGAGCAAACCACATGACTTACATGTTGGGATACCAAGCGTGAAAGGCTGGAGTTACATTGTAAAATAACAACGTACATTTTTTGTTCTTTATGTTGTGGTTACTATTAGATGCCTATGTGGTTATTAAATGTCTAATAGGTTCAAGTAAAATCTTATATTTAAATCTTGAATTATACATTTCAATGAAAACATAACATGTTCATATTTCTCTAATAATCTCAGTGCATATTCAGTTTCCATAGAGGATATTCCTTAGCAGTACTTGGTGTATTACCTGACTGCCATTCTTTGCAAAGTTATTTGTGGATACTGTAGTAATTTGAGTGTATTAACGCACACATCATCTAATCCAGGATTTCAATTTAATCTTTTTGTAATTATAACCATTTATAAGGCATTTTATTTATATTTTATTTTTATTGGAAGGAATTATAGCCTGGCACATTCTAGAAGGGGGAAAAGTCATTTCCAATTGAAAGCCAGGCAAAATCTATAGCAGCCTTTTCACCACCACTTATTTAAGTTACTTTGGTAGCAATATCTGAATCTGCTTCATCCAATCAAAATTAGGAGATAAACCCAAACTCTTTTAACATTTTGTCTTTTTTGTTTTGGTCTATTTTCTTTAATCCAGTGGAGATTTTATGTCTAATTAAAATGTGCAGATGGGTCCGAGTTCAAAACCATATAGGCAAGTGTCCTAGAAATTAGGCTCGATTTAGTTATGAGTGCAAAACATATCCGTAAGACTTTATAATTCTCTGTATAGGCATTGACGTTAACCACATCTTACATATGAATTCTTCTGTTCTAATTCAAGCCCAAATAAAAACCTCAAGAGTGCAGAAATGACACTTTGGTGTTGATATTTCAAGTACAAATGTTGGAGAACATTTCACTTTCACTTCAAACAATGACATTCTGAGGCCACGCACCTTTATTTGGAAGTCAGCCTATAATGCTTTTGACGAAGATAAGCATGGTTAGAATTGCAGCATAAAATTCCAGCTGAAATCATTGATTTAAAAGGCAATTCAAGGAGTGTCCTTTCTGCCTATTAGATTTCTTCTTGGTTTGCTTTTGCTTTTTACCCAGCTTGTTTTTATTTAACATCTTATTGTTTTTATTCTCCTTAAACCATGGGCCCCACACTCCCCCATTAAAATTTGGGTTGCTCCTGGGGTCTTTGGGTGGGTAGCGGACAGGCACGGCTGTCTTATTGAACTGGGAGAGCCTTCGCAACAGCTGCTTGACTATACTTGGATACTTATTGGAGAGGTCCTCTCGTTCATAAGGATCGGCCGTGATATTGAACAACCACACCGTTTTACCTGCTGTCCATGAAACCCGTTCATTGTGCCAGCGATTGGGACCAACATTACTAAAAGACTGAGGAGGGACCCAGTCGCCATATCCTGGGTTTCCTGTTAGTAGTTTCCAGTGGCTTACCCGGATGGCTGACTGAATGGCAGTGTTCCATATTCCAAAGCCAGCTGCCCAAGAACCATTTCTGGCTTTTGTGTATATGGGATCAATATTATGTAAAATATCTATTCTTGGAGACCGCCTGCCTTCACTGATGGTCTCCCAAACATCATAGCCATCCAATTGTATATCTTCATCAATCTGTCCTTCCGCTAAGGTAATAAGTGTTGGAAACCAGTCGGTTATATGTATAAGCTCCTTGCATATACTTCCCTTGGTTTTAAGTAAAGGGCTATGAACAAAGCCAACTGCTCGAATCCCTCCCTCCCAATAAGTACCTTTGCTTCCTCTGAGAGGCCAGTTATTTCCACCAGCTGTTGGCTGGCCTCCATTGTCCGAAGAGTAAATTATAACACTGTTGCTATAATAACCATATCGCTTTAATGCACGGGTCACATTGTTGATAGCTTCATCCAAGCATGCCAGCATGGCAGCGTATCTGCGCCGATTGATATTATTAATTGACCTATAATGTTCATAATACTTGCCCGGGGCCTGAAGTGGTGAGTGAACAGCTTGGTATGCAAGGTATAAGAATATGGGTTCCCTGGGATTATGGGAGGCTAAGATTTGTTCCACTCTTTGAGTGTACATCTGTGTGGAATACATTCCATTGTCATGATCCCAAGCAGCGTTGTCATTTTCATATAAGTCATAGCCACACATTCGAGGACTGTCACACTTGTAATGGGTGTAATAATCACCACTGCCCAAAAGAGAGCCAAAAAAGGTATCAAAGCCCCGTTGAGTTGGCATACATTCTTTGCGATAAAAGCCCAAGTGCCATTTGCCAATCATGTGGGTTGAATAACCTGCTTCTTTCAGTTTCTGAGGTAGTGTCACATTGTCCAGAGGCAGGCAGTTCGGCTGGGTGGGCCGTATGACAGAATGCTGAAGACCTGTGTGGATTTGATACCTGAAAGAAAGAAAGCACACCTTAGATGAAGGAGGAAAAAAATAAACTGTAAACTGATATCACGAACAGGATGGAATGCACAATGGAGCTTGGAGCACAGCTCTATCCATCTTTATCTGGAAGCAAGCCCAGAAACATTCTTTATGGTTCTCAAGCTAACTACTGGGTTCCAGATCTGAAATTTGTGATACACTGTATGAAAATGCATTCTTGCTAAGAAAGAAAGATATTCCTTTTTTATCTTCTCAGGGCTCTTTGCCAAATGACATGTGGAGGGTGGATTCAAGTTATGGAACCTCACCAATAAAGTGCCTTCTCCAAGGTGGTATGCTTGGCATAATGTCTTTTAGGCATCAGGCAAAACCGCTTCTCTTTTCTCAGGCGTTCATACAATTTTATAATCAATATGATTTTAAGATTTTAAGATCTAACTTGAATAGTGGCCATTATGTTCCCTATGCTAAAAATTGTACCTTATTGTAAAATTGCATTTTATTATTTTTATTAATTAATTACTTTTTTTTGTTTTTGTAATCTTTTAAATAATAGTAAATCATGAAGACTATTTTGTTCACAGGGTGGATTACAAGAAATAAACCCTGTGACTTCCATAAAACCCTCAAGTTGATTTATTAGTCTAAGTAATTACTGGCTCTTCAAATACAAAAAAATATTAGTTCTGAGGCTCCTTCCTTCCTTCCTTCCTTCCTTCCTTCCTTCCTTCCTTCCTTCCTTCCTTCCTTCCTTCCTTCCTTCCTTCCTTCCTTCCTTTTATTTTATGCTAATCATTTAAATGCATCCTAATTATTTTTCAGACGTGACTTTAAAAGAGTTGTTTGTACCCCAGTATCAAAATGATACTGTCAAAAAATGACACTGTATGCATGATTTGAAATCAACCATCGACAATTTCTAGAACAACTTCAGATTTTCAAGCAGAAAGACACATTCAAGTGCACTATAATACTCATAAATTTTCAGTATATTGTTAAAGCAGCAGCTCTAGTAACTGACTGATTGTAAAAAGTAAAATTGAAGCTTTGATCAAAGCATTCACTTCAAAGCTTTGTATCATTTATTAAATAGGTATTATCTTAACCCATGAAGCCCAACTTTGATAGGGTTGCGATCTGGATATACTAGAGTCCCATGAAACTCTGAATAACAGCTTGTCCTTTCTCCTATAATTGTGAAGATGTGAATGGTAACACCAGTTCAACAAATAGACAATGGATTTGTATAGGTTTATTTTATTTTATTTCATTTGCTATATGTTTGGCAATATAGTGGAGCAGGATCTAGTGCTCTTAATCTTAGTCATTTCATTTACTTGCTGAAAAGGGATAGTGATTGCATAATCAAATTTCTCTTAATTCTGTTTAAATCTATATTACAGAAGACAGGCATCTATATGTACACTATGAAAAAAAAGCTGGATGGAATTTGATGCTGAGATGTCATGTTAAGACTCATTTCCTGTAGAACAAGAACTTTAAATAAAAGCAGATCTTCCTGTCCATCCAACCCCAGCAATGCAATCTGAGAAAGAATATGCTTACTTATGACCAACTTGTATAAATACTACAGCCAAAAAAGCCCTATAAAAAAAGAACCCTGGAATGCTTAGATTTTTTTTTAAATTTCCATGGTTTTTAATTATTCACATGCATAAATATTCATTATATCTTTAATCAAAAACAGCCCAGTTATCATTCCAACTAATACATGGAACATATGTGAGGAATCCTCATGTTTACTGAGAAGGGAATAAGCACTATATTACACAAATGATGCTGTAGCAATTACATTTTTGGTTACAAGTTAAACAAAATGTAAAAACTATGCTCTTGAATTGTGATGGCGAAGAAAACGTCTGAGAACAGCTTGGACTGCTAGAAAGACCAATTATTCAATACTAGATGATATAAAACCAGACTGCTCACTAGAAGCATTAATAATGAAGCCAAAGGTTAAATATTTTGAATGCACAATGTAAAGGAAAAAGTCAAGGGAGAAGGCATAGAAAAATGAAAGGCTTTCTAAAAAGAGGTGACAAGGTGGCCAGGTACTATTATTGATGACACAAGGATGAACTTAAAAGAACAAGTGAAATTATGTAGATGAAGTCACAGACACAACTGAATGCCTGAATAACATTTTGAAAATGGAAGGAATGGGAAGGGGTACACAAACATAATTATCTCATTCACTGAAAAAACATGAAGTCCATTCTCTTGAAGATAAAAGCAGGGGGAAAGGTGCCTACGTTTTCTGAATGCATTTAATACATTCCCCACATTTTTTTTCAAAAAGTTGCAGAAGCAGTGGGTTAAATCTACTGTCCTGCTTTGAAAAGTCATTTACATTATTGTTATTTCTTTCTTCTCAGGCTGTCCTGCAGCCCATACATGTAATCTTGTGGGGTTTTTTTTAACTGATACCATTTACATAAGAGGACATATTTGTCAAAAATAAATATTTGAAAAAGTTGAAGGAATTCTAGAAACAATCTTAAGAGGACTGTTGTAATATATTCTTGACCCTTCCTGAAATATCAGAGCTGTATTTTATTGAATCTCTGTATGGAAAAAAAAATCAGTGTCCCTGCCTATAAACCCCATTCTTTTATAAATCTAGCTAGTCTATTCTGATGCATTCATATGCAATGGCTTGAGTTCTTGGAGCATACAAATATTTTAAAGAGTAATGCTTCATGTGATACAGTGAGCTAATAGAAGCAACAGTAAATGAAGGACTGTACTGAGTTTATTTGCCTTCCAGGCATAAACAAAACTTTAAAGGATTTGTAGAATTTGGGACTATTATTGTTACAATTGAATAGAAGAATTAGATGAATTCAGGAACTCCACAAATATGGACTGCCCTGGATTTCACCCTTCGATTGATGATTTCCAGTTCCGACACTACTTCTCTCCAGTGGCTGCTTAAGGACAAACAGTCCATAACTACAGCACAGGTGGCTAGATTCTGCACAGCAGCACTGAGGATTCATTAGAAAAATGTGTCTATTCCACTGTAGCTATTTTATTCAACAAACGTGGCAAAGCTGTTGCACTGTTTATTCCTTTCCCTTTTTGTATTAAACTGACTATGGGCCACACAGTTTATGGATTGTAATTCTAGCATAGTTAGACCGTGTATAATTGACAGACTGGATTTTATCATAGTTTTTAGTTATTTGTTATTTTCTACTAGAATTTTTTAATTGTATATTTATTGAGTGTTTTTATTTGTTCTGGTCTCTGGTCTATGACTGTAATAAACTGAAATGGGTTAAACTGAGATCAGCATACAGAACCTTTGGTCACGAATGCTTCTGACCATGACCAAATCGGGTTCCAACCAAAAAAATCACATTTTTTTTCGTGGCCAATTTCCCCTTCTATGCCATTTTTTTTTGTAAGTGCCAAATTTCAAAAATTTGGTTCAGGACCGAATCGGGTTACGACCAAAGTTATGGAATGAATTATGGTCGTGACCAGAGGTTCTACTGTATATGGGACTGATTGGGGTAGATTGTAGGGGTGATACCAAAATATAATTTTATCATATTTATCTATATATTAAATTATTGTATTTTATTTTATTCCAATTTCATTTCAAATTGTGTTTTATCCAATTCCATTTTAAATTGTTTTTATCAGATTTTAGAAATAATTTGTGCCTGGAACTCTGCACTTTGATATGGCCCAAGGGCTAATCAATAAAGTGAAGTAAGTAACCTTTGCCTGTTCACTTTTACTGTGTCACTTTAACTAAAGATCACCCCAAGTACTGCAGCTGTTTTTTCAGGGGATCTGTTCTAATACCCTAATCATTCCACCTGCTGTTTTCCCTTCCTGTTCTGTATTTTCTAGGCACAAATCAGACAGGAATATTTTCAGAGATAGTGTCTAATTTGAGAATTTACTCTAATTTGCAAGGACTATTCTATTTTAATATTTCATTAAGCATGTTTCCCATTGCTGAATTACAGCATGGAACTACTTTACTTTGCATATTTTTAATCTTTAATTTAAAACATATTATATATCATTAGCTGTTAGCTGAGTATTTTTTTAAAAAAATTTTTTAGATATTTAAAATAACTGTGTCAGCTTAGAAGCCATTTTTCTTTGAGGCTTCTGGGCTGCCACATTCAGTGCCTGGGAATTTGGGAGGGGGACTTCAAGGATCGGTGGAAGATTAGCCACAACAACATTAATTTCTCAGAAAGTCAAGGACACATTGCCCTGCACCTGGAGGGGAGTGACTAGGGATAGTTTCCAGTTGGAACGAAGTAATGATTGGACCATGTGATGCAGGAGTTGATTTTTGAGTTTTCTTTGGGCTGGGGAAAACCCAGAACTCTCAGATTCAGGTTTTTCCCAGATGTGCCAATATGATATATCTAATAAAATGGATCTTTGGGAAGATGATATTCTCAGAATCTTTTTCTCTGGAGGCTGTTACTTGGAATGCTGACAAACTGTCTCTGGAGATATTTCAGATGAAAAAGTGTTATTTGTGACAATTTCATAAAATGGATAGAATAAAATTATCATATGCACATATGAATATTCTGTTGAAATCGCCCTTGGGTAGCTTAATTAAAATGTTTAAACTGCTCAGTGCTCCTCCAGGAAAAACAACAGCATATTATCAAGATTAAAGTTTTAAAAGCTGGAAGACTTTATTCTACAAATTGATTAAAAATCTATCTAAAAGTCTATACATTGCACACAAAATTCCGCAAGATTATGCCCTCCAGCAAATGGCTAAGCTAAATTTCAGTTATGGGAGCTGTAGGCAATGCATCTGACCAGTAACAGACTGGGCAAAGTTGCCTTAACAAATGGCAATTAAACTTTATATAATGTAGCAGAATTTTGGAAAGTCACTGTCAAAAGACAGCTGAACCTGCGCTAAATCAGTTATGTGATTTAGCATGAAACAACCTTTCCAATTGGTTACTAATTAGCTATCACTCAGCCAATTCTATATTAGCTCTGTATTCTATTATAGAACCATATTTGCAATATGTGTTTATTAGAAACTGTTCAGGCTAGATGGGAAAACTTTGAATCTTTATAGTCCTATCAAATCTAACATTAAGTTGGAACATTTTCCTTGCAGTGAATTACCACTTCCTGAACAGATACTGAAAACTTCCTTGTTCTGTCTAAAACTTACCTGTGCAACATGATCTTTTTCAAGGGTGTTTCTTATCTCCTGTTTCCTAATTTGTTCCAGATCATTATGCATTTTAAATTATTCCAGCAGTTCTAACTTCCTAGGTCCTGATCTATGTCTGGCTGTAGTCTACATTTTATAAAAAGACATTGTCTTTTCTTTTTTTAAAAAAACCAATATAACAACCAATTAAATTCATCATAGTACCAAGATATTTTTAAATAAAAATAAATATATATTTATTTTTATAAATAAAATAATTGTTAAGGGGTACATTGAAAATAAAAAAACCTGAAAAGCTATCAAAGAGTTGTTGTTGGAGTTGTTGGGGAATATTCCAAATATCATAGAAAAAAGAATTGTAAACGTAAGAAAAGGCCGTATTTCCAAGGGTTATATCTTCTGCCTTTTCTTGATGAAACAACTATTCTCCACTATTCTAAAGTCCAGGATATTCTAACTGGACTTTAATATAATTAATGCTAGCAGAAATTTGAAATCCATTAGAAAGAGCCAGATGGGGAATGGGCTGGTTCGATCATAAAACAATGGTAGAATTAACTATTTAGATCAATGTGCTTTTGAAATATTTGTGAAATCAATGTCCTGGGTAAGGATGCATTCCAAGCTTGGAAAGTATTATCACAAAATAAAAATGATATATGGACAAGATTATGATTTATACCTAATTCTTTTTTATTTTCAGGTACAATAAAAGAAGATACTTTCTGTTATTGAAAACACAAATGTCCTAAACATGATGTATGCACGCAAGTTGAAATTACTTTATCTCAGAAGACATTAGCTTTGATTCCAAGAACAAGCTCAACATTAATATAGTGTGTGTAAGAGAGAGAGAGAAAGAGTAAATTGACTTTTTGGCAATACTTATTTCCTTTTTGAATATAACATTATAGAACAAGGATAGAAATAAGTCAGCTAAAATGTATCATGACATTAAGGACTAAGCATTTGAATTATCTGACCCAGTTTTGTATGCATTTACATTACCTAAACAGACTGATATACTCCTTCAAATTATATTGAGGATTGCTTCTTGGAGGAACAGGGTAAACAGATTAAATTGGAAATTCCTTTTTTTGTTTGATTCGAGTTGCAGTTGTTTTGGAATCTAGATTTTTTTTTACTTTAACAGTTAAAAGATAGATAAATGTTTTTTGGCTTTAATATCCAAACCAATCTTAAGACTGCGACAATTTTTGCAAACGCAATTATAATTCCTTCTATTCTCTGCAGTTGTATAGACCACAAAGAACAATAGTATTGTTAAAGATATTAACCTAATAGCTATTAGATAATCACCTAATATAATCTAATTCAATGACATCACAGTTGGCCTTCAATTAAAATTATTCCCCTACTTATTTTCCCTGGATATTATTAAACAAAATTTACCTTTCTGTTATATATTTTTTCCAGGCAGAATATTTATACTTAGCTCTGTCCAGCTGTCTATATATTTGAGACACTCTGTAACTTTATATGGGACAGAATGTAAACACAATTTATTCATAAATTGTGATGCAAACACTGTATCACTGCAAGTCACTGCATAATGACATGAAATCAAATTTGTATTTTATGTATATATGACAGCTTTCTGATAAATCATGTAAGCTTTCAATCTCCCTATTTTGAGCAGTGCATATATATTCTGTGAATTGCATTTTTTGATACCAAGAATGAGCCAAGGCTTCCTACTTCCTGGGCTGTGTCATCCATGTTAGACTCATAATACTCTCTACAGCCATCAAACAGCAATCCCATAAAAAAGGAAGAGTCCAAAAAATACACCTCAAGCTGCAGAACTGCAAAGTCTACTCTTAGACTTAGTAAAAAAAAAAAGCTGCATTAAAACAGTTTTGTTCTGTTAATAGAGATTGATGGTTGAGAGAAGTCAATTCAGATACCATTATAGAATATTCAGTATGATGCTGACAGAACAGTTCCAGAGCCCGCTGCCAAAGCAAATTAAATGAGCTCTTAAGCTCATCCAACAAGAATGATGTTCTTGGCTAGAAAATCAAGCAAGGAGAAATTGGAGTTCTAAGCACTTTGTTCCACGTAATTCTACAAAACCAAGGCAGAGAGAAAGATAAGAAAGAAAATAAGGTTTCCAGACATCTGACAAAGATGGAGCAAGCAAGCAGGAATTAATATAAAGTGCCAGGAGCTATACTATCTAGGATATTATAATCAAGAACAGTGATGGTGAACTTATGACATGTTAAAGGAGACACACCATTAAACTTTAATGTACAGTAAAACCTGACAACAACTGTTCTTGAAAACATGTCCTGTTTCATGTGATGTTTGCAGACTGTAGAGGTCACGTGAGGATCAGATGTGCTTTCACATGGCCTTCAGTCCCTCTGTAAGTTGCACAAGAAAGTATACATTCAAAGTGTACATTATGTACACAAATGTACATTAGTGTACATTCAAAGTGACAATAAAGTTATTCTAAGTCTAAGTCTTCCCTTTTGTTCATACACCTAAATGTCAAATTAGGCATTTCCTGACTTTTTGACATGCTGAACCCAAAAGTTTGCTGTCACTGAAGAAGAGCCTTTTGTAGCCTCAATTTTTTGGGGACTTTGAACTTTTTAGGTTCAACTGGATGGCATACTTTAGAAGTCAAAAATAACATTATAGTTGGCAATTGATGCAATATTTGAAATAATGTTTAAAAGAATAGTATTCTGGGCAATTAGATGATAAGCAAACAATCTATGATGATTTTAGCACATTCATTTCTGGGACAGATGAAGGAGTTCAGAAAGTCAGAGAATCAACAAAGCAAGACTTCTGAGAGAGTGACAGGGGGAAGACTGCGGACAGCATGTTAATAGCGATTCCTTTTATGCAATGTTCAGTTTCAGGAAAAGGATAAAGAAAGAAAAAAGAAAAAAAGAAAAGAAACCAAGATTTCCTTTTTTAAAAAAGTTTTCTTGCCATAGCAAAGTGGGAGAATCCATACAGGATTTGCTGAGAAAGAGCAGCTTTTGCACAGAACTATTCACTTGCGAATGGAGAATAAAATAGAATATTTCAGGAATGGAGACAGAGCGAAGGAGACCCAGATGGGAAAATAATCACCTTTGCAGCCCTGAGCTCTTTGTACATAGAGTTCTGCTCTCTCTTTTTCAATAGGAAAGCATCTATATAGAGCTCAGGGTTGAACTATTTAACTCCAACAGTGTTGCATTGATGATGTTACTTAGCCAGGTAATGAAATGTCTACAAGCAAACAGCAAAGCTCAGAGGGCACCAAGGATTCCCCAATTTTTCTTAAATAAAAAAGCCTTTTATTAGTGTTGTTAGTGCTTAAATATTGTAGTGACATAGGAAATAAAAAATAGAGATGGAAGAAGATACAATATTATAAAAAAAGAAATATACAACATGAATGTGTTGTTTCATGGCTGCATAGCAACAGTTTTACTTGGTGTTGTTTATATTTATATTATACTGACTTGTTTTAATTTTAATGTTTTATGATGTATACCACCCACAGTCAATTGTTGAGATGAACACTTACAGAAATTAAATAAATAATATTTTCACCCTTTTCTTTTTATTTTGCACAACCACTAATTGTTGCTTAGATATTCATACATTCTTTAAACTTTTACAGATGGTGTTTAAGTCTTTTAGCTGTTTGTTAATTTCTTTCTTTCTTATCTTCAAAGCCATGTTTATATGTCTTAGCTTGCCTTGCTCTATAATATGTTGTCTGCAAGAGAGCCATTCCTGCTTGAATTTGTTTAGATCTCTGTTATAAATATATACTGTCAGTTTCACCATTGCCTCGTATTCTCCAATTTTGCCTCAATATTATATGATTCACGAGCTTCTTGTTTTTCCAATATTGTGCCTCTTTCTTTCTGCTGTCAGCATTTATTTCAATAAATTGTGATACTTTTCATTTATACTCTCTTGAATCATTTGGTAATAGATGGCTACAAAATAACTTAAAATTTTATTTTCACAATTCCCTAAATATTTTGACACATTCCTTTTGAATTGTCAGAATTCATACTATGAGATTAACAAATTTATTTTTCTCCTGATATCAAAATGGCGCTTTTGAGATATCATGACTTTATGACTTTATCAATGCATACAGCTATTCAGCACCATGGTTGAAAAATAAGCCGAATATATGAAGCCTACAGCATCATACATTCAAAAGGAGGAATTCATGTAGTGGATCCATGATATAAATATAGTTGAGATATAGATATTTGTTTCTCTGGTCCCCAAAGCAATACAATAAATCATCTGAAAGAAATATATAGAAATCACTATTTGTTAATTAGTAAAGACTATTCTACCATCACACCAAATTCAAGGAGGATAAATTCAGGCAACCAAAAAGTATCAGTAATTCAGAAAAAGGTGCAAAAATTATTTTAAGATAATGGGACTAGACTATAATGGTCTTGGTTGTAAGAAAATAGGCATTGGCTTACCTGCAGTTTCTCAGCATGCCTTGAGAGAATACACATATATGTATTGAATCTGCCTTTTTGCAGAGACTAAGTCATCAATCTTTGCCACGCCTCTTCTTGTCGGGGCAGGAAGTCCTCTAGCCCCAGCCATGATGAAGGCACAGCCACCTGATGATCTTCTTTTCTGGGGTTGGCTCTGCCTCCCACCTGGACACTGGACCAGATGGTTGCCTGAGTGGGAGTGGATTATCCCAAGGCATGCTGAAAAACTGCGTTCAGGTAAGCCAACGCCTATTCTCCAGCATGCCTATGGGAGAATCCACACATATGGGACATCCCAAAGCTGGGAGTCCCTATGGGAGGGTAGAAGTCTGGTCCTGTGAACCCCCATCTGTATGCATTTGTTGTTGCACTCTTCTGCCAAAGGCCGCCTCCGTGGAGGTGTATGTGTCCAGTTTGTAGTGCCATATGAAAGGAGATGGGGAGGACCATGTCACTGCCCTGCAGATGTCCTCAAGTGAGGCTTGTGTCGCCCAGGCAGCTGTGGTAGCTGCACTTCTCATTGAATGGGCAGTTACTTGCTTAGGTACAGAAACAGCCTGAGTCTCGTAGGCCTTGGCTATACAAGCCCTGATCCAATGGCCTATGGTTGAGGAGGAGACTTTAGTACCCATTGAAGACGGCTGAAATGAGACAAACAGGACTTCGATTTTGCGATATGTCGATGTTCTTTTGATGTATATGTGAAGTGCCCTCCTTACATCCAGTTTATGCCATCTGTGCTCTCTCTCATGAGATGGAAAGGGGCAGAAGTCAGGTAGGATGATTTCCTGAGCTCTGTGGAAGAGGGAATTGACCATAGAGATGAAGGAAGGGTCAAGATGCAGGACTACCCTGTTTGTGTGGAAGGTGCAGAGGTCTTCTTTGACTGAAAGAGCTGCCAATTCCGATGTGTGCCTGTCCGAGGTAATGGCCACTAAAAAGGTGACTTTAAGTGTAAGTAGCACAGGCTTAAAGATTGAAGAGGTTCAAATGGTGCCTGGGTAAGGGCTTGTAACACTGTAGACAGGTTCCAGGAAGGGTACCTGTGAATCATTGGTGGTTTGAGATTGACAGCTCCTTTGATGAAGGTTCGGACTACCGGATGGCAGACTAGGGAGCCCCTCTTTCCATAGTGCAAGACTGTGGACAGGGCAGCTACCTGTCTGCGCACTGTATTCAGAAAGAAACCTTTGTTGAGCCCGTCCTGCAAAAATTCCAGGACATGCGGGATGGAAGCCACCATGGGATCTGTGTCCTTTCTGGTGCACAAGTGATGGAACACTTTCCAGGTAGAATCATATATTCTGGTCGTGGAGGGCCTCCTAGAGGCTTGTATTGTCCTGACAACCTTTCTTGAAAGGTTATCCTTCCTTAGGATCCTCCTCTCAAGGGCCAGGCAGTCAATTGGAGCCACTGAGGTTCCAGGTGTTCCAAGACCCCCTGGCTGAGGGAGATGCTGTCCTGAGAAATCCTCCAAGGATGGGACACTTACAAGCTCACTAGGTCTGTATACCATGACCGTCTGGGCCAATGGGGAGCTATGAGAAGGATTTCTGCCTGTTCTAATAGCACTTTCCTTATTACCCCCAGAATAGGGGAAGAGGAGGGAAGGCATAAAGGAGACCCTTGGCTGTGGCTGCGAAGGGCGTTGACCCAGTGATGGGAATCTGGAGAAGAATCGGGGAAGTTGGGTGTTTGTTGGAGTGGCAAAGAGGTCGAGTACCAGCCTCCCAAATTTCTGAGACATCTCCTGAAAGAGATCAAGGTGGAGATGCCACTCAGAGTTGTCCACCCTGGTTCTGCTGAGGTAATCTGCCTATACATTTGATGTCCCCGATATGTGCTCCACCTTGATAGACAGTAGGTGAGCTTCCACCCAGATTCCTAGTTGCTCTGCTTCGGTTATGAGGGATCTGGAGTGGGTCCCTCCCTGGCGATTGATATGTGCTTTGGCTGCCACATTTTCCGTTAGGATCAATACGTGTTGGCCAACCACTGTGTTTGAAAGCTAAGTGAATGGCACGAAATTATAACTGGTTTATGTTGTGTTGAAGGTCCTCTGGGGACCATTGTCCCTGTGTGACATGGGGCTGTAGATGGGCTTTCCATCCCAACAGACTCGCATCTGAGGTAACTGTTTTGTGATTGGGTTCCTTAAAGAGGAACCCCTTGTGGTAACTGCTGAGGAAACCCACCACCTGAGGGATCTGAGAACATCTGGTGTCAGTCAGACCCTGATGTTGGAGATGCTGGAGCCTGCCTCTGGACTGGCAAGAGGAACCATTGGAAGGGTCTGGCATGTAATTGGCCCAGGGCATGATGGCTTTGCATGAGATCAATTTCCTCAGGAGCTGGGAAAGCACCACTAAAGGAGCCACTAACTCCGCTGTGAGTTGCATAACCAAGAACTTGATGCTGTCCTGGTGCTCCTGGGACAAGTACACCTAGCACTGATTGGTATCTATCACTGCGCCTAAATTTAGTAGGCGGGTGGAAGGGATTAGCTGGCTTTTCTGGAAGTTGATGGAAAATCTGTGGTCCTGTAGAACCCAGATCGTAGAGGCCAGGTCTGACCTGGCTTGTTGTTGGAACTGGACTGGATAAGAATGTCATCCAGATAGCACTGGATGCGCACCAGGATTGTTCTGAGGTGAGCGGCCAGTGCAGCCAGTACTTTTGTGAAGATCCTGGGGGCCGATGACAGGCTGAATGGCTGGGCCTGTATTGATAATGACTTCCCGCGTAATAGAAACTGAGAAACCTCCAATGGGAGGGATAGATGGGAATGTGGAGGTAAGTGTATGTCAAATCAATGGACATCAGGAGATCGCCCCCCCCATGCCTTCCAGGATCGACTGCAGAGATTGCATTTTGAATCTCTTGTGTTCTATATGAACGTTCAGCTTTTTAAGATCCAGGATCGCTCTCCATCCCCCCAAGGCCTTTGGTATGATGAACAGAATGGAGTAAAACCTATGCCCCCTCTGATCCTCTGGCACTGGCTTGATGGCCTGGATGTCCAGCAAGTGCTGGACCACCGTGTTCATGAACTCTTTCCTTAAAAGGTTTTTGGAGGTTGGAAAACAGGTAAAGGTCCTCAGAGGAGTGGACAGAAAATCCAGGATGAGACCAAATCAGGACCCAAGAATCGGATGTGATGGTCTCCCATTGATCTGCAAATAGGGCCAGCTGGCCGCTGATGGGGGGAGGGGTCCGGCAGTCATTTGGATCGATGGAAGGAATGACCTCTTGTGTCATGAAAGGGCCATTTGGATTGGAACTGTTGTCTATTTCTATCTCGAAATCCCAATTTATCTGGGGGTCGATCTGACCTGGATTGGTAGGATCTTTGGAATTGAGAAAATTCCTGACCTGATTCTGAGGAATGAAATGGCTGCTTATGGGTGTAGGGAGAAGCCCTTCTATCTGCCCTCCTATTAAGAGAGGAGGACACCTTCTGCTTGTCTTTGTTTTCTACTAGGAAGGGATTTAAAGCTTCTCCAAATGAAGAGGAACCCATGTTGGGCGCTGAAGCCACTTTCCATTTGATTCTAGCATCTGCTTGCCCATGTCCTAACCATAGCAAATGACGAGAAGTAACTTTAGATGCCAGAGCCCAGGAAGAAATTCAGGCTGCATGCAGGGAAGAATCAGCTGCAAATTCAGCAGCTGCCATCAATTGTTGATGCTCTGATCAATTCTGATTTCCTCTAAGGGAATCCTGCCTGCAATTGGCGGAGCCAGAGGAGAGATGTTCTGGTGGAAAAGGAGGTGGCAGCAGCTGCTTTGACCACCCAGGCATTGGTCTGGTGAGTCCTGCAGAAATGCTGTTCCATCCTCTTGTCCTCTGTCTTAAGGGCCTCTGCTATGTCACCAGAGATTGCAGATGGAGACACCAAGGATGCCAAAGTCTCATCCAGAGGGGGCAGTTGAAGTGACTTGGTAAGGAGAGGAGCCATATTGAAAAAAATCATTAACACCACCCCCTGGGGTGGGGAAGGTCCCTGGCTGCACCCATTGCCTCTGAACTATGTCCAGAAATAACTTGGGACAAGGGATTTCTTGTTGGAGAACTCTAGGCTCAGAAAAAAAACCTGCTGTTGGGTCCCTGAGTGTCAGGTGAAGCAGTTGGGACATTAGGCTGAGGATCAATTTGGGCAGTGGTCCTAGCCTTGTGGAATAGAGATTTACACAGCCCCGGACTGAATAGGCCAATAAATGGGGGTGGATCAGGTGATAAGCCCTCATCTTCTGAGAACTCTTGTTCTCCCTGACCTTCCTCTTCCATCCCAGATGCCCTACTTCTGACGGAGAAGTATCCCCCTAGTGCCTAGGGGATCCCATGGAGTCCACTGGTTGCAATGTCTGACGATCAGACCTTAGGAAAGATGGATGGCTCCTCCCCCTTAGGGTGGAGGCTACCCCTTGAGAAATGGCCTGAGAGATAAAGGCCTTAATGTCCTCTGATAACTCTGGGTCCAATCTATCTACTGAGTGCAAACCCGCTGCAGTGGGAGTAAACATGGCCTCAGGAATCCTAGTCCTGTCTCTGACTTGTAAATCTGCAGGACTAGTAATCATGCAATCAAAGGGAAACCTTTGAGCTTGGATTTCCACTGCAGATAGAATAAATTCTTGTGCTCTATCTCCCTCTGGTGACCAAATCCTGGGAGCTGCAGGCAACTCCTGCACTAATGGCTGCTGAGGGAGGGAACTACCAGGCTCTGGCAAAAACGGCCGCCCCGGAGTTTCCCAGTTGAGTCTGGGCATGCAACGGCATGCTGGGGACAATCGCGGCTTCAGCAACCACCCTCAGGGGGTGGGGGATTATTTTGGGGCTCTCCCTTGTTTACCTGGGCTGTTAGGCCTTCAATTGGTAGTTCAGGGGAGCCGCGAAAAAACGGAGCAGGCAGGAGGTCCAATTGCTGCCTGTTTACGATGTTTTTCACTTTCCTTTAAAGCTTTGCAAACCTTTTTGGAGAATCCACACTTTAAATGCTGCTTCCTGTTGAAATTGTTGGAGCCAACCTTTGCCACATCTCTATAGGGCCAAGATTGAGTCATGACTGGGGCTAGGAGACTTCCTGCCCCGACAGGAAGAGGCTGGGCAAAGATTGATGACTCAGTCTCTGGGCAGAAAGGCAGAATCAACCCATATTTGTGGATTCTCCCATAAGCATGTTGGAGAATTGTTGCAGTTTAGCACTAATCTGCAGCATTTGCCCTGTCTCCAACACCCTAAGAAAATGCTACTAAAATTTGCAGAAAAAAATACTGGCTTTTTGTAGCACATTTTCCTCCTTTACTGCCTTCAAAATTATGGGCTTCCTGCTCCAATTTTGTCAATTAGTCCCTGTTCTAAAAGCCACTTTTTAGACAGATTTCAGGCTGAACTTGGCACTGGATTGGGACAGAAAGATAACCATCTTATCATTAATCCTAAATTAATGCATCTCAATGGCCGTACAAAGACTCAACTGATACATTGAGTGAACAGCTCTACAAACCGTTGTCCAGCTATAGGAGGCACAAAATTCAACAGCAAGAAGTTCAGGCTAAAAAGGGCAGGTATTATATTGTATTCCCTGACCTTTAAGTTTACTCAAGAGTTTTTGTGGACTAAATTTATTACAAGGCTTTTCGAAATTAGAAATAAATAATGTTGACATATCTATTCACATGCTGCTGACACTGAAAAAAAAACATTGTGAAAAACACCTCCAGAAATTTGTTAAGATAAGATCTATTTTTCTGGAATCTTTAAAAAACCTTGATTTTCCTTCAGCACAATTATTTTTCCTGATGTTTAGCTGTTTAATTTTGATTACCATTTCTATCAATTTGTACAGAAAAGACATTAAGCTGACTGGCCATTAATTCCTGGAACTACCTAACTCCATTTTTTAAAAATGATGTCATATTAGCTGTCTTCTGTTCTTTGAGCCTGAGGCTGACTTGAGGGACAAGTTACATAATTTTGCAACATAATCATCAAATTTACATTTGCGGTAAGTCAGGTGGATGCCAACGTGGCCCAGTGATTTGTTTCTGTGAAATCTCTCAGTGTCCTATGAGTTCTGGAATAGCTTCTCCAGTTACCTCAATTTGTTTTAACGGTTACAGTGCTCCCCTTGAGAAAGTCAACAGGGGCATCTACCCTATATCTTCTGCAGGAAAAGGCAGATGCAAAGATTACAGCTTCTCTCCAACTTCCATACCTTTCTTGATTCACTCCACTGGATAACTGATTCACTACTAGGAAGGGTTTTTCCACCTATCATTAAATCAGAATCTGCCTTATTGTAACTCAAATCCTTTATTTCATGCCCTGTGTTTTGAAATGAGACAGAACAGATCTTGACTTTCCATGCATTTAAAGAGTGCTATCATAATGCCCCCTTCAAGTAACTTAAGGCCAAGCATAACAGTTCCTTCAACCTTCTCTTCATGGGGTTTGGTTTCCAGGCACTTAATTATTTACGTTGTTCTTTTCTGAACTTCTTCCAGCTACTCTGAAAATTGAAAGTAAACACAATACTCAAGATAAGGTCGAACAAAACAGGATGAAGTGAAATAATTATTTCCTGCAATTTGGAAAGTATATTTCCACTAATACAGGCTAAACTTCTTTTTGCCTTTTTTTAAATAGCTGCACAACATTGTTAATTCAAGTGCAGTTTGCAATCAAATACAATTTCTACATCTTCTTCACAATTATCATTAACAAGCCGGATATAAACTATCCTATATTTCTGTGTTTGAGTTTTATTTCCCAATGAAATCACCTGTGTTAGTTACTTTCCCTTTCACTTAGTTACTTTTAGCCCATTTCCCTAACCTATTAAGGTTATTTTGAGTAGTTTTTCCATCTTTAGGCTATTAGGTATCCAATCCAGTGTTATGTTATCTGCAAATCAAAGCTTTCTTATCAACAAGTTGTGGGGTACTTTGTCAAATATTTTGTAAAAGTCAAGGTATATTATGTCTTCAACATTCCCACAGAGTTATTACATAACAAATTCACCAAGTTTAAAAACAAGAGGAAAAAAAATACTCTGGCAAGATTTCTCCTTGTCAAATCTATGCTGATTGACTTCTGGTAATTACCACATTTTTCAGTGTGTTTACAAATCACTTTCTTTTATGATCTGCTCTAAAATCTTTTCATGCAATGATGTCAGACTGATTTTATCAGAACTTTCTTTTTAAAAGATGGGAACAACTCATGTCATCTGGAACTTGTTGATAGTAATGTCTTAAGGATGATACAAAAAAGTGCAACCACTGGTATTCTCGAAAGGAAAAACAAGAGACAGACAGCATCCCATTTCCACTCTTTACCTGTGCACATTAGCCTTTTGCAAGGTACAAAATAAAATTAGCTACCATATTGGCTCTTATTGTGGAAGTAGCAAAGGTGTCCTTGTTCAGCTGAGATGGAGGAGAGGTGGCAGCATAATGTCTTGGCTCTTGCAGGGGGTGGGTAGGAAATCCTACAGGCAAAAAACAAGGGAAGCTTCCCCATCAATGAGAAGCTACATTACCCCGCATCTCCCAAAGCAATGTTCCAAAACTGTTATGTGATATTTCCTCTGGAGAAATAGCTGAGCTTATAAATATGCAGAGCTAATCAGCTCAACTTTCCTAGGGTTGCTGGGAGCCCCAAGACTTTGTTGGAAATTATAAGAAGGTTACCTGAAAGAGATGGAATGAGCCTATATGTGTGTCGTGTGGCAATTGCCATTATTATCTCTCCCCAAATATTGCTTAACTTATGCCATAGACAGAGGAAAAATGGACAACAGATGCTTCCCAATTATTCTCCCATTTTATTGAGAGCTGCACATAATAACAGATACTGTACATTGAAAGATTATCATTTTGTATCCAAGTTGTAAAACAGAGATTACCACAATGTATTTTGTATTTCTTTAATCTTCCTGTTTTTTTGACATATTACCACTTTGTTTTGGCTCATGGATTTTTTTTAATGGAGCAATACTGAAATTGTATTTAACACATCTTATAGACATTTAGAGTAAAAATGTACTGAAATAAAGGATTATATTTTTAATATGCTGTATTGCAAAAGCACACTATCTTTGGCTCATAATCCAACACACATCTGATTCTCTACTATACAATACAATTTGCTTTATATAGTGGAAAGTTCAGAAGTATAGAAAGTAGTTCAATGGTATGCTTAAATGGCTCTGGTGCTATAAAATGGACATGTTAAACCCTGTTTAATGGAACATTGCTCAAGTCCAGCAAAACTACTTACTATATAAATAGATCTGAATATAAGATACACTACCTATTACTCAAACTTCTGTTTTATGAAGACCTTTGAAATGTCAAACTGTCAGTCAATTAAACAGATTGTCAAGATAAGATCACAAAACTGGTCTAGTCAATATTCTGAGGTATTCATAATCAAAGAAAACTTTCAGGGAAAAAAGAATATTGCTAAGATAGCAAAGCTATTTTGAGTTATTCAGTGGTTAGGAATGATGAAATGCTAGAGGAAAGGTTAAATAGAAGACTTCTAAACTGAAGAGGAAAATATACCATGAAAAGGCATTTTGATATGAAATCGATTAGGATGCCTTATGTTCAACTGAAGAACTAATGAACTTTGTCAAGTATTCCATTCATGATTATACTCTAAGACAGTGGTCCCCAACCTTTTTTGTACCAGGGACCGGTTTCAAGCAGAAACATTTTTTCAAGGACCGGGGAGGAGAGAGAATCCGACTTTGGTAGTTTGCTTGCAGACGTTTCATTACCTGACTAGGTAACATCTGATGTTGTTACCTAGTCGGGTAATAAAACGTCTGCCAGCAAACTCACCAAGTCTCAGGAGCGCCTTGGTCCTGCCCCCTCAGCCCCATCCCTCAGGTGTCTCCCTCCCTCCCTCCCTCCCTCAGGTGTCTGCCTCGTTCCTCTCTCAGTCACTCTATCGCTCCTACAGCAGCCCAGGAAGAAACTGCTTCAAAGAAGCCGGGGGTGGGGGTGGGGTGGCTTTTCCTGTCGCCACAGCTTCCCAAGCGCCCGTTTCACCCCCCACCGCCCGCCCGCCCGCTCGCGGTTCAATCCACAGTGCTCCGTTCTACCTGCCTGCCTGCCTGCCTTCTTCGTTTCGGAGCAGCTTCGGCTGATAAAAAGAGGCGAATAGTTATTATTCTCAGCGAAGCTGCTCCCAAACAACCAGACAGGCAGGCAGGCAGAACGGAGCACTGTGGATTGAACGCGAGCGGCTGGCGGGCGGGGTGGGGCGACGGGCACTTCGGGAAGCTGCGGCGACAGGAAAAGCCTCCGGCTTCTTTGAAGCAGTTTCTTCCTGGGCTGGTGGAGGAGCGAGAAAGCGACTGAGAGAGCTGAGCCAGAGAGCAGGACAGGCCGGTTGCTTCCTCCCTCCCCTTCTTTCATTTGTGTCCTTGATCCCGATCCCAGCAGCATTCACCGAAGGCGAAGAAAGCCGCCATTTTTTTATTTTTTTTCTTTGCGGCCCGGTAAAGAGTGCTCCACGGCCCGGTACCGGTCCGCGGCCCGGTGGTTGGGGACCCCTGCTCTAAGATACCCATCTACAAAGAAATGGGAGGAATTGGAAGGCTCCATTGATTGACACTTCTTAGGAACTGAAGAATAGGTGAAGGTTCTACTGTATTGCATGCTGTTGTGAGCATCTTAAAAAACCTGAATGTCCATTATTTATAATAAGATAAATGGACAAGCCAAACTTTTCATCTGACCAAAAATATAGTGATGAAATATTCTTACTATGAGAAAGAAGGCATGACATTGTAGCTATTTTAGAACATAATGTGAAAGTGAACACATATTTGCACTAAACAATTATCATTTGACATAATTTATATAGTTCCAGTAGAAAAATATGTTCTGCCAAGTGCTATAAAATGAACATTTTTAAGAAATGCAATAGTAATAAAAGCCTTGAACTGAATTGAATAAGTGGAAGTAAGATTAAAGATAAAGATCAAACTAATTTCAAATACAGCAACAATGGAGGCATTAAAAGTGTGGGGGGAGGGGATTTATTTACATCCCTTTAGGATCAACTATCAACAGTAAAGGAACCAGCAATCAAAAATACACCACAAACTACTATTTGGTAGAGTAGATCTGAAGGCCTTGGAAATGATACTGAGATACTGAGACATGTCTATACTTACAAATAATAGAGTCATGTAGGTAATGGTCTATGCTAGCAAAAGTTGGACTTTGAAGAAGCGGAATAAAAAGAGCTTTGACACTTTTGAAATTTGGTGTTGGAGAAGACTCCTGAGAATATCATGGACAGTCATTATTGGAAAACCTGAAGGATCATATTGGGAACAAATCCTCCTGAATAAAATTTACCTTTTTGATCACTAAAAATTGATACTGACTGGATGGAGCATGATCAGTGACAACCAACCAAACATCATCTGATCCACCATTTAAAACTGCCTCCAATAACTTACCAATAATTTAACATTGTTTATGGCTAAAATCAGGAGTGTTTATTATCATTTCTTAATTTGTACTGACTTATGTTGGAGTCCACCTATCTTTTTATTTCCATTAGCTTCTTTTGACTAAAATTCTGGATCTTCTGTTTGCTTTGAATACTAGTGTTATGAATATTTGCTGACATTTCAAGAACCATTTATATTTTGCTCACTTATGAACCACTAAATTGCATAAATGCGACATAGAACTCCCTTAAAAGAAACATAAATTTTCTCATTTTTTCTTATGTTATCCAATAACAATAATAGCTTTTATCCTCTTAAATATAATTATTCTTAAATATTTTTTGTATCATTAAGTGGTTTTCTCAAAAATTATTATACATCTAAATATATCTCTGCTATTAAATCTATATCATTTATATATTTGTTCCATCTGTACTACAATAAATGAAGATAGATCAGATAAGGTGAACTTGAATACAATGCTTTAAAGAGAACTCATTGAAATGGCATTAATCCAGACAGATAAGAGTATGGTGGAGAAATGTGGGCAAGGAATGAGAAGTTCATTTAAATGAACTAATAAAAGAAACCACCCTTCTAAATATATACCTATATACATATCAATAGGCAGCTCCTTGAAACAGTTAAACTATAATTTTAACAATTATATGGCAATACATTTTTAGTAACAATTCTAATAAGCATTTGAAATTGTAGTATTGAAAGCATTAGAAACTCCAACAGATTTATGTGTAAGATAGAAAATAATATTAATTACATGAAGAGAATATTTAAGCATGCCCTCTAGCATTCTTCAAAGATCTGAGAACATCAAAGAAAAGTAGTCAAACCCTTGATAATTTTTCTTTACAAGTGAGATCAGAACTACTTTTAATAGATTTAAATAAATAGATAGATATTTATATAGGAGGATAACATTTTGATAGTAAGCACATATAAACAATTTTAGAAGATGGTCTTTTCTGAAGTTGTGAAGGAAAGTATCTTTGGAGATGTTCTACAATTTAAAATAGCATCAGGGATTAATGTTAACAAATTCATCTCCAATTTTAAGAGTAAACATGATCCTTGAAATTGGTTTAAAATGAAATACTTTAGAAATAAATATACAGGTACATTTTCAGAAATTCTAGGAGAACATCAGGAATTGCTTTGAAATCCTGAATTTCAATGGTAGAGAATCAGAAGCATTATGGAATGAACTTAACCTGGAGTAAAGAATGGCAAGTGCTTTAAATCTGTATTTTGATGAGTTCCCCTGTATCAAGTTTTATTGGATTTCTGAAAAGTTTTGCAAAATTGTAGATCTTATGATTATCAAATAGCTTTGAGGTGAACATATTTCTTACTAGGAAATTCATAAATAGTGCGATAAAAAGGAATTAAGGTTTGAAGAGGACAACAAATGAAACAACCTTAGCTTTCATTCATCCACTTGAAACTTTTGTTTAGTTTTATAGATGAAAAACTCCTGGTGCAAAGGCCCTGTTTCATCCTTCCTTCCAAGGAAGACAGATAGGGTAAATAAAATAGGTCAAGAATGATGCTATTGTTCTATGAGATATACCTAAGGCTAATTTTAAAATCATATAAAGATTCTAAATTATACACAAGAGATAGATCTTCATTAATTAACTTCATTAATTAATGTGGATAGCATGATTTTAATTACTTTATTGGCTCTGTGGTTGCAGAAGGTAATCAACACTCTCAATCAAGGCTTATAAAAAAATCAACAAGTATGAGATGCAAAACCCAAGGCAAATAATCAAGGATCATTATAGTGTTTATTTGACAATATGTACTAGAGGGGATCTACCAAAAGAATAGTGAATGACACTCCTGCAAACAAAATGATGCCCTGATATGTATGCATTTCAAAAAGGAAAGAAAACGATACAGGCATACATATGCAGCAGAGGTGGTATTCAGCAGGTTCTGACCAGTTCTGGAGAACCGGTGGCGGAAATTTTGAGTAGTTTGGAGAACCGGCAAATCCCACCTCTGACTGGAGATTTTACAGTATCCTTCCCCTGCCACACCCAGCAAGCCATGCCCACAGAACCGGTAATTCATCTGCTTAAAAATGTTTATGTAAATAGTATTGATAAAAATCTGATTAATAAGAAATATATTTAGTCTGTACTGGACTCCCCAAAGGATGTCCTGTAGAAGATGAAGGTCTGATTTTTATTGATTGGAGATGTTCAAAAATTCTGGTTTAATTTACTCCTAAGATACGATCCTGTGAATCTTTGACACTTTGGGTGGTGGGGGACTTGTATTTTAAGATACATAGTGGTAAGTAGTTTTATGGGGAAATTGCTAAATGTGAAAGATATCAATGTGATCGTCAATTATATACCAACGTTCTAAAATAACTGTCCATGAAGAAATATGGATGTACCAGACATTGTGGTGGCTAAAAGGAAATTACTGAGAAATTGGAAACGTGATATTATTCCAGATAGTCTGCCTTTGGAAACATGTAACTTATCTATTTCATACTAATCAAAAGATGAAACGATATGCCCTTCTTGGCCTAGATTTTAAGATATTTTACAATATTTTTCATTGGGTTATAATATCATATTATACATTAAGGAAGGGGGGTTGTTTTATTTCCTTTCTTCCTTTTCTTATTTCTTATTATGGATTATTTTGTTTAGCTTGATTCTTTTTGTTGTATATTTTTTATTATTGTATATTGTTTTTTGTGCTTTATAAAAATTTAGAATAATATTTAAGACAAATAAAGAACAATGCTACCTAACTGATACTATTGACATGAACAAAATGACAAAAACACTGAAGTACTTCTATGCAAATTAGGTGCTATTGAAATATTATGAAACCAGTGATTTTAAAACACAACATCTAAGAATGGATTTAATAAAGTACATCTATTGGTTAAAGTCCCTGCTTCCAGGTGTGATATGTTAATCTGTAACAAATACCAACAATGTGGAGTTGCCAATGCTTTTAAAAAGAAACTGACCTCCTAAGATGCTCTCATCAGCAAAATAAGATTCCCAGTTATCTGGAAGTGAGCCCACCCACTAAATTCAATGAGACTTCATTCAGAGCAGTCATATTTAGAATTGTGCTAAATTGATGTTTAGGATATCCTCAAATTCGTGTGGTGTCCAAGAAATAAGAGCCCATAAGCACACCAAACCGTACTTTTTAAAGACTAATCAATTAATGAAATAAAATAAACATGTTTTTTTCCCCCAGACAAGATCACTGAGATCATGTTCATGATCTCCCACCCACCCATATCACCTACCTCCCAGTGATGAACTGACTTCTGGACGGGGTGCACATCGGTTGGACATAGTAATTCTCTAGCTTAACTCCTTCCGCGGCTAGTTTATCCAGGGTAGGAGTCCGGATCTCTGAGCCGTGATAACCGACGTCTCTGAAGCCCTGGTCGTCCGCCAGAATGAAGATGAGGTGCGGCTGGAAAGTGGGGGGAGGTGGCGTCTCGGAGCCTTCTTCCAACTTGGCCGTCCCGTTGGGTTCCTCGGGGTCTTCTGCCGTCGGCCCAACTAGGTAGCCTTGAGCAAGGAGGCTGAGCACGGAGAAACCGGCCAGCAACCCCCCGGCTCGCATTTTCCCTCAGCAGAGCCGGGTTCGGGTCCCTCCCGCGTCCCTTTCCAGAGGCGGAAAGAGAAACCAGGAGTCAAGAAAACTTCTCCAGGGGGAAGGGTTGGAGGGAGGGCGAGCCCATGGCAAACGTCGCCCGGCCAAGACTCCGGAGTGTCCAGGGTGGGACGGCAGAGGAGCAGTCGAGGGGGTCCCGTCGATCTCAAACCGTCGGCGGCGCGTCCTGCTTCATCCTAAGCTGAAGCACCCACCTAGGAGCTGCCAGCTGAAGGCAAACTGGAAGCCCGATTTATGCCACTGTCCCACCGCTGGAGGGACAGACGCGCGCGGGGGGGGGGACGACTCGCGCGCGCACCCAAATGGCTCCCGGGAAGGAGCTCTGACTTCTCTCTGAGGAGAGGAGAGGAGCGAGCCGCCAGGTCTTCGCCCTTCTCTCTCTCTCTTGCCGCCGTCGGCGGTGAATCACTCCCGCTTCGGTTCCTTTCCCTCTCCGCCCGCCTCCCTTGCTCTACCCCCCACCCCCTCTGCCTTGGCGAGAAAAGGCCAACCAAACGCCCGCCTCCCGGCCTCGGTCCAGGAACGCGCACGCCCTCCGTTGCCGGCTGGAAGTGACCAGGAGCAAAACTGCTGGCTTAGCAAACGCTCTTGGGAGGACTTTGCAAATTTAGTAGCGCCGGGACTAATCAAAACTATATTAAAACAAGAACAACAACAACAGCCAAATATACAACTCAAACGGATAAAACTAGAATCAAATAAAGCATTAACGTGGTGTGTCTCGTTTTTCTGCAAAGAAGAAAGTGTAAGGGCTTGGGGGAATTCTTGAAGGAAGGTATTACAGGTAGTCCTCGACTTACAAACAGTTCATTTAGTGACCGTTTAAAGTTACAAGGGCACTGAAAATAGTTACATGTGACCATGTTGCATACTTATGACTGTTGCTGCATCCCCTTCAGAGGTGGTATTCAGCAGGTTTTGACAAGTCCTGGAGAACCGGTAGTGGAAATTTTGAGTAGTTCAGAGAACCGGCAAATCCCGCCTCTGATTGGCCCCGCCCCCATCCATTCTCTGCCTCCTGAGTCCCAGCTGATTGGCTGGGTCTTCTTTGGTTGCCCTGCACAGGAGAACGGAGCTGGAAAGCAGGTTAGAGGGATGGGGAAGGAATGGGATTTTACAGTAACCTTCCCCCAGGAATAGGGAGGGAATGAAGATTTTGCAGTATATTCTTCCCCCGCCATGCCTACCAAGCCAAGCCACACCCACCAAGCCACGCCCACAGAACTGGTCGTAAAAAAAATTGAATCCCACCACTGATCCCCTTGGTCAAGTGGTCAATGTTCAGATGCTTGGCAACTGACTCATAGTTATGACAGTTGCAGTGTCCCAAGGTCATGTGATCTTCTGACCAGCCGAGTCAATGGAAAAGCCAGATTCCCTTAACAACTGTGTTACAAACTTAACAACTGTGGCAAGAAAGGTCATAAAATGTGGCAAAACTCACATAAATGTTTCACTTAGCAACATAAATTTTGGGCTCAATTTTGGTCGTAAGTCAAGGAGTATCTGCGTACATATCTGGGGGGAGGAATTATGCGGGGTTGTTGTTGCCTATTTTTCTGTTGCTCAGGGTTTTTTCCAAGTATAAGAATCTTCTCTAGCATCCTTCGCTTTCTTCTTACGTATTCAGATTATTCAAGCTTCAACAGGCCAGTGAGCAGACCAATGTAACATTATCAAGTACTGAATCACATTTTCATTTTATGGCCCAAGGAATTGACAAGACTTTCTCCTTCACAAATTCACAGGCAAAAAATTCCTGGTCTCTTGTCTTTTTTATGGTCTAACTCTAGCCTTCCATTGCCTCATCCGTACTTCCTAAAAAGGAGAGAGGTCACATATGTGTCAGGCGCTCCTTGGATCCTATGTGTCACGTTCTTCCCTACTGGTTCCAAAGGGGTGCTAAGCACTATATGGCAAACATTGCTTTAATAATGTGCCAGCTAGAAGCAAAAGAGATAAATTGGAAATCTGAGTGGCCTCTTAATATAATCCCAGGGTCAGGAAAATAATATTGTAATGCTACCTAATGAAACAATTGTTAGATAGAAACAGAACTATTTGTGCAGCTGTCATCTGGCCAACATTCTAAACTAATTTGTCTAGGATTTGTATTTTTGCATCTTGTGTGAACTTAGATACTGTAATGTGTTTAGTTTGTGGGGCAATCTGCTGTAGAACTCCAGGGAGATGGATAAGCAATGTTAAAAATAACAAAGTTTAAAACGATGTGTGGATGCAGCCAATATCTGTAAAAGTCTCAACTCCGAAGGAAACTGTTTGGAAGAAGCTTTTTGGCAAGTATCATTTATAGTGGAGGGGTGAGAATAGTTACATCTGTTGCAATTTTTCCTTTGGCTCAGCAGCAAATTGTGCAAGAGTTCTATCCTTTGCATTTGTCTTTCCTGTAGTAGGAATGTTAGAAAACCAAATGTGCATTGAAAAAATTATTGCGATTAATCATTTGTTTGTTAGATTTATGTTTAATCTTTTATTCAGGAATTGAAGACAGCATCAGCTTAAAAAAAATAATAAATGTATTGTCCATATACCCCAGAGTAGTTGATCAGTTGCACGTAGAAATGTCTTGAGAGACAAATGTGTGTAAAAAAGAGTTAGATGGTGGTGGAGAACAAAACTGAGCATGGTAAAGAAGAAAAGAAAAAAGAAATGGGAAATTTTTGAAATTGTGACTATAAATCACAATTTTGGGAATGATATTACTAGTTTTCCTCTTGAACTGATTGGGATAACCACCAACATACTTTCATCCTTCTTTTCTTAGACTTGCAAGAGGTTTTACAATATTTTTCATGCTTGTTACTTTAATTTTTTCATGTATGTACTGCTGGCACTTGGACATATGTCTCTAATTTTGAAAGACATGTTCATTATTCCTATTTTCCCTTACTGTTTCCCATTTCCAAACATTCCAGCTATTTTCTTTTGATACTCAGTTTGTTTTTCTTTAGTCTACTTTGTACTTGGTGATGGTGCTGTATGTCTGGTGCTGCATCCTTTTGTAGAAGTTGATTTCACTACAAAAATACTGTTTTCAATGCTTCAGATATCAAAAATGTGAATACAAAGGATTTATTTTCAACTATATTGCCACTATTGTAGTGCCATATAAGAATATGCCTACAAAACATAACTTTAAAATAATACCAACTGGATTTCATTTTAATGAATGCATACAACAATTTTTGCATTTTATTCGTTGTAATATTACAGTTCTCTTAATATAATTAAATTGACTTGACTAGACCTATATGATATTATTATCCTCAACCTGTATGACATTTGCCTGAATTCCTTGCATTGTCAACTATATTAAAGGATAAACATGATTGCCGCCCCCCCCGCCCCCCCCCCCCCCCCCCCCCCCCCCCCCCCCCCCCCCCCCCCCCCCCCCACCGGGCCCCCCCCCCCCCCCCCCCACGCCCCCCCGCCCCCCCCCCCCCCCCCCCCCAATCCCCCCTCCCCCCAAAGCAGGAGGGGGCCCCCCCCCCCCCCCCGGGGCCGGCGCCCCCCCCCCCCCCCCCGGCAGGGGCCCGGAAGGCCCCCACCCAGAACCCCCCCCCAAAACCCGGGGGGGGCCGGGCCGAGGGGGGCCCGGCCCGGGGGGCCGGCCGGCCCCCGGGGCCACCACCCCCCCAAGGGGGGGAGGGCCCCCCCCCAGGAGCCCCCCCCCCAAGCCCGCGGCCCCGCCCCCGGGGGAGAGACGGAACCCCCCGCCCCCCCCCCCCCCCCGGCCCCCGGGGCCCCCCCCCGGGGGGGCCCCCCCCCGGAATTGTGATAACTGAAATACTTTCAACAGTTAATTTTAGATCTGCCAAATGAATGAAACTGAAATCTACAGGTGTACTAAAATCTATACATCTGAGACAGGTATATTAAAGAAAGCATGATACAATGGAAGATAATATATGTTGCTCAGGATTGAACTGTAGGTCCTTGGTTTTCTCTGAACTTAGTTGTTTTCTTGCAGATGTTCTATTACACAGGGATACACATAAAAATGCACATATCTTTTTCTAGACAGAATGGCATCTGCTATTAATTCTTTCTCTCTCCCTCCCCCTCTCTCTCTACCCCCCTTCTGTACATTCAACATTATACATGTACTCAACAATACATGTACTTAACAGGTGGAACAGTGTTGTGATATGTTTCATCATTTTGATGGCATCTCACGATTCAGGAGATGCATTTGAATGTAGTTTACATCAAAAGCATTCATATATCTTTTCATATTTTTTTATCTTAATTCTTGTAAATCATCCTTGATATACCATTTCTATAAATTGCTTCATATGTTATATTTAGTTCTTTAGATTACTCATCTCTTCCTTTTTGTCAATCTTATCCATTCCACATAACCACAATCACATACAATTTACCCAGGGGTTGGGCTTCAAAAATTTTAGCAATGGGTTCTCTGCCAGGCTGCTGGGTGGCCATGGTCATGGTGGGCGTGGCCTAGTCAGCCTCCTGCACCCCACAGGGGTGGGACATTTTTGCTCTCCCTGGGCTCTGGAAGTTTTCCTTGAGCCTCTAGGGGGAGTGCCTCTGGAACAGACCTATTTCTGGCCTTCCTGAACTTCAGGGAGGCCAGTTTTTCACCCTCCCTGAGGCCCCACGTGCACCCTGCACTTACTTGTATCCAAAATAGGCCGTGTGAGGACTCCTGAGAAGGGGAGAGTGGGATGGGAGGGGCCAGCGAGGAGTGGGATTTGGGGGTTCTCTGAACTGCACAGAATCTTAGCTAGGGGCTCTCCTAAACCCCTGTGAACCCCCAGTAGCCCACCACTGAATTTACCCATTCACACTTCATATATTTGCTTTGTGATTCTCTCTGTATGACCAATATATTTCCTGCCAAACATAAAGCTGCAATTCAGTTTCTCAAATCTTGATCATTGTGATCTGTTACACTCTTTCAATCAAAATACTTCCAAATACTTTTCCAGGTATACTTAACAGAGTAGCGCCATGAGCCATAATTTTTGCATTTATTTTTTGCTATCTTTCTATTTTTAGAGAGGAACAATAACAGGATTCTTTCAATCCCCAAGCATAGAAGCTGTAGTCACACAAGTCAAATGGAGCCATAAGTAAAGCATATCCATATTTTTTTCTCCAGTAGCTTTACTATTTTCAAAGTAGTCACTGCATTTAAAATTCCTTTCCATCAATATTTTTGTACGAATGTTTACAGAATGTATTTAAATTACATGTTTTCACATACCATTATCATTCCTGCATACATGTTTATAATATTCCTTCCAGCATTTTTTATTTTATTTGAACGTCAGTTCATCATTTCTATATTTAATAGAGCTCCATTATTCAAATTTTCTTGTTTAAACCTCTTCACCCATTTCCAAAACAAACATTTATTTTCTTCAAAATGGCTCTGCATTTTCTCTCCCTCTTTTAATTTTAACAACCCTTAGCTCTCTTTAAACACATTATTTCCAATCACCTTTCTCTACTCACATTATGCAAAACCTTTTTTTAATTATCATTTTTGCAGCAATCATTCTCTTCCATACATTTTTCCAGATCCTTTCACCATTCCATCCAACCTCCCTTTATATATTTCCCATTATCACAATTCAAGACCCTTCTGTGGCACTCTTTGGTACTCTCTTCTCAGCAGCTTTCAAAAAAAAAAATTGGATGTCCAATATCTATACCTTCTTTTATATAACTTTTTCACAGCATATGTACTTTTTCTTCCTACAAATATTCTATTTTCATCTTTTGGGGTGAAATTACATAGGTACATTAAAAACTACAACATAAAAATTATATTAAAAACTAACATAAAGCATTGACTGTAAGTTTTACTTCTTATGACATCTAATGCTAGGAATAGTAAACATGCTACAGCTACATCCTCTCCCATTATGCCCGTAACTTTTTTGCCTTTATTTTTTTTATCTCATTCCTTTTAACTGTGTCTGTTTTCCCCCTCTAGATCCATTCTTTGAAAATACCAAGAAACAGTCGATCCTGGATTCCAAACCTTTCACCACCCCTATAGATTTCCTGGGTTACATTTTACTATCACATCAAGACACTCATGATAAGATTCTGAGACATTACTTTAAAAAATGTTGGTAGGTGCTGGTATTTTTCATTGTCTTATAAAGTCCAGTGCCACTTTTCACACTGATCAATACTTGACAACATATTAACTTATGTGTTAATTGTGGAAAATACTGTCAACGATGATAACAATGCTGATTTAAGCTTTCCCAGGGTCATTGTTTTTACAGCAACACATTTATGCAGTTATGCCTTTGGAACCTTGATGATGAGATCAAAATTAAACATAATTCAATTATCTCTGTATTTTTATGTTAGTATTACATTATCATTTTAATGCATTTTTCTCCTGTGCCAATTAAGTATGCATTAATTTATTATAATGACTGAATCACTGTCACTCATTTTCTCATAATGAATATAAGACTGTATGTAAGTATATGGTAATACGATGATAGTACATGATGATAAGTATATAATGATAATGACCTCACTCATTATATCACAAATCCTAGATTTAATAGACTAATAAGATTAGTCTGTTAAAGATGAAGGTCTGTTAAATTAAATCCAATTGCAACAACAACAACAGAACTGGCAATTAGGCTAAGACTAGGGTGTATCTTCCTCTTTCTTCTTCCCTACAGTAGATCCCAGCATGGCATATTCCACTGGTGTGTCCACAGTTTTCTTCATCTGCCAACCCTGATGATCCAGTGCAACATATTTGATCAGCCTTCTGCCTCCTTGTGTTCCAAGAATTCCTCCCCCCCTGGTTTTCCTATTTCCCATTAGCTGCTTCTGCCATTAGCTGCTTATATCTCTAGATCAGGGGTTCCCAACCTGGGGTGCGAGATGATATTCCAGGGGGTACAAGAAAAGTCCAGGTAAATAATAGGATATTGGCTATATGTTGGCATTTTTATTTATTATGCAATGGATTAACTTTGTTTTCATTTTAGAGTTAAGTATCGTTATTTAGTGGCCGTCACATACATAGCTGAAAAGATTCAATCCTACCATATATTTAACGCGTTCAGTAGTTCCTAAAGTCTAAATTTCAGGGGGTGCGAGGTTCGAGTGAAATTTCTTTAGGGGTGCGGGGCGAAAAAAAGGTTGGGAACCACTGCTCTAGATGATAGATGTTAGATAGATTGATTGATTAATTGATAGATAGATAGATAGATAGATAGATAGATAGATAGTAATTAGATTAGATAGATATAGATAGTGATAGAGATTGAGATGATAAAGATAAATGATAGAGATATATGCCACAGTTAGTGTGTCATATTAAAAATACAAACCAAAGCTATATTAAATAGTAGTTTATTAAATAAATAATCTCTATGCATATTTCACAGACCTGAAAGAAGCTTGTTAGGGCCTAGGGTCCAAATCTTTGCTCAGGGCAGGAATTGAAATTAAAACATTTTTAATCAATGTCTATCAAATTCTCAGCCTAGCATATCCAAGACATCCCATAGTTTATTTTATTTATTTATTTTTTTGTCAATTGCTTGCAAAATAATAGGTATAAGTAAAAACATAGTTATGAATACATTGATACATATAAGAAAAATAAAAAATAAAAATAAAAGAAACAATAGGATAGTTTTCCAAATGCATGTATCCATTACCAAGTGACTGTTACTTTCCTGTTTTGCTTGTTTACCATTATAATTTCAAGTCCTGAACAATGTAAAGGAAATGGAGACTTAGTCTACATGTTTGGTTTGGATGGATAATATATTATAATCCAGTGGATGAAAAAGGGGGTGCTACTAAAACATTGAAGGCCCTTGAAAGACATAACCTGAGATTTGGGTGACATGAATATTTGTAGTATGACAAAGTGAAAGCTAATTTGGATTTTAAAAAAGCATTATATTAGATGTGTAATCTAGATTGAAAATATGGAATAGATAACAAACCTAAATTGTGAACCTTTATGGTTTCCAACCCCAGAAGCATTTTATAAATGAGGTACACATAAATGGCTAACTTAGTAGAATTTTTTGAAGGAAAATGTGAATAAAATAAGAAAAGATAGATAAGATAACATTTATTGACTTTTTTTTTACTGTGAGCACACGGGCACACATTAAAAATGAAATTCTGTTGCCCGCTCTCAAAAGAAAGTATATAAAATGAAGAGAACAACTGCTGGCAGAGGGATAGAGTTGTCAATGTTTCCCTTTATTTAACAGTTATTAGAAAGATTTAGACATAATGCATTTCTTCATAATTTTACAAGGAACTGTTTTATTTTGTTTAGTATGGCCTTTTCTTGTTTAACATCTTCTCTTATAACTGTGTGAATTTAAAGGGCACATTTGCTGAACACATTCAGTTCAGCAAATAAACAGTTTTAGACTCACAAAAACAATGAACAACTGGTTTAAATTCTTTACCTGTCAGGGATTTTTCCAGATTTTCTACAAACTGAAATTTGAAAAGGTCACACATGACAGTTATAAACAAACAATGTAATTATTGATTGATTATGTGCCATTACTGTTCACTCTTAGTGACCACATAGATATTTTCTTCATGACAACTTGTTCCTAGCCCGCTCTTTCAAGTCAACTAAAGGTGTGCTTACCAGCATTGTAACTAAATCCTTGTTGCTGGGCTCTCTTTCTTTCTACATATCCCAGCATTAGTCTTCTCCAAAGAGCTAGATCTTCATATAATGTATCCAAAGTTGGATAAATTCAGCTCAGCCTTGTTTTTGGCTTGAGTAAAAACTCTTGGTTAATTTGCCTGATGATCCACTGGTTTGTTTTCTTGGCTGTCCATGGTGTTCTCAGGAGTCTTCTCCAACATCAAATTTCAAAGCAGAAGTATTCTTCCTATTTTCTTCTTCAGGGTCCAACTTTCTCTTTCACAGCATGTCACGTCATAGCACATCATCAAATGCTAGTCCAGGTGTATTTTGTGATATTGTTCCTTGACTGTTGATGATTGATCATAAAAGACAGAATATATCCACAACTTTAATATCTTCATTTTTAATATTAAGAGTGGTTGTTCTACCTGTTGTCATTAGTTTGATCTTCATTTTATTTATTATACTCTATTTTCTCACTTGACATTTATTGATAGAGTTTGCAGATGCTTTGCTCTTTGGGCTGTTAGTATAGTGTTATCATAACAGAGATATTTCATCCTTCCTTTCACCCATCTCCCATCACCCACTTAAGACTGCATGAATGTAACTTTGTTGCTTGTCTCCTTATGATTTTTTAAATTGACTATTTACTAGTATAATTTGATTTGATCACTTATTATTATGTTTCCTAGTATGATTTGATTGCTTATTTGTACCCTTTGATTACTATTAAGTGTTGTACTTATGATTCTTGATAAATGTATTTTTTTCTTTTTCTGAACACTGAGAGCACCAAAAAAATTCCTTGTGTTTCCAATCACACTTGGCCAATACAGAATTCTATTCTATTCTATTCTATTCTATTCTATTCTATTCTATTCTATTCTATTCTATTCTATTCTATTCTATTCTACTCTACTCTACTCTACTCTACTCTACTCTACTCTACTCTACTCTACTCTATTCTATTCTAACATATGAAGAACGGTTACAGGAACTGGGCTTGGCTAGTCTAGTGAAGAGAAGGACCAGCGGAGACATGATAGCAGTATTCCAATATTTGAGGGGCTGCCATAGAGAGGAAGGGGTCAAGCTATTTTCTAAAGTGCCTGTAGGCCAGACAAGGAATAATGGATGGAAACTGAACAAGGAGAGATTTAACCTGGAAATAAGGAGAAACTTTCTGACAGTGAGAACAATCAACCAATGGAACAGCTTGCCCTCGGAACTTGTGGGAGCGCCATCACTTGAGACTTTCAAGAAGAGATTGGACTGCCATCTGTCAGAAATGGTGTAAGGTCTCCCGCTTGGGCGGAGAGGTGGACTAGATGACCTACAAGGTCCCTTCCAACTCTGATTATCTGTTATCTGTTATCTATTCTATTCTATTCCATATTGGTGCCTGTTCCTCATTTATTAAAACTGTGCTATTTATTGATTACTCCATAATTATAGTATAAAACTTCTTATCTCTTGTTTTTTAGGCAGAATTGGAAATTTAGGTATAAGAATCAACTGTAGGAATGGGAAATTTTTTAAAAGAATATATTAGAATCTTAAATCTATGATGAAGAGAAGGCATAGGGGAAACTAAGGCTGTAAAAAAATCAGTGTAATAAATGTTCTTCGTGATAAAAAAAATTTCCACTATCCTAGGCTCTGAACATGAATATATCTCTACTCAATCTCCTACTTATAAAATGATAAAATAATTAAGCATTTAAAAAATAAATTAGAGGGTTGGAAGTAGGCAGGGAAAGAGCCATTTAGTGAACTGTTAGAACAGAAACAAAAGCAATTAGCTCCTGATTATTGGTTTGTAAGAACTAATTATACAGAAGCAAGCTCATTGCTTTATCTGTATGCACATGTTGTTCTGTTTGCTAGGGGAACATTAATTATAGTAGCACATTTTCTCTCATTAAGAGAGTCTAAACCTCCCTTTAACTGGAAGTAGTGATCAAAAAAGAAACTAATGCAATTTGCAGATGATAATCTTTGGAACATAGTGATCCTTGTTGTCTTTTAGTACTTTCATTGCTGAAATCCTGAACTTACCACCAAAGTGCAAAATTGCTTAAACACAGCAGACAGACATATAAAAACCCTGCCCAAGAGATGATTTATTTGATCTCTTCCTTCTCTGTTGTAGTCCATGTGTCTTAGTAACAATTACTGAAGTAACCATCCACTGCTGTATTGAGATGAAATATGGCAGCGATGAATCTTCATAGCAGATGCCTAGGCAGCAGGGCACTGGGACCAAAGCTATTTCAGGGCTACTCTTCATTGTGCTGGAAGCCACAGAAAATGAAACAATTTATGTCAAACTCACAGGTAGGTAAACCTATTCCACAGGCAATTAGAATTTGAGCAGGATTGCTAGACAGAGGCAGGACAATTCAGCCTATCATATTCAAACTTTCAAGATTTCTGTTTTTGAAACTGCCTTCAGAAGCTGATGGAAAGAAAAGAGAGAATCTCATTTCTTCCCAGAGGGAAGTATAACACATTCTATGGATTCTAATCAGTGGTGGGATTGGTATAACTTAAGAAACTGGCTGGGTAGGCGTGGCCAGTTGGTCTTGTGACTGGGTAGGTGATGTCACTCATCATACCCAGCCCTGCATCTTGGCCACTCACCTCAAAAGCAATGGTAGGATTCAGCGAGTTGGGGCTAATCCCACAACTGGCTGGCCCCATCCCGGCCCATTTTTGGCCTGGTTTTGGGCCATTTCCAGGCCATTTTGGGGACTGTTTTTGGCCTGAAAAATGCCCCCCAAAAGGCCAAAATATGAGTCAGGTCAGGGTCAGCCAGTGATTTGCCGGTTCGCCGAACTGAGCAGAATCTTAACTACCAGTTTGCCTGAACTGCTGCAAACCGCCAGCAGCCCACCTCTGATTCTAGTTAATATACCTGCCAATTTCTGCTTCTCTTTCCTGTTGTTTTTTATTTTCTATGTAAAGAGGATTGCAGGGTTAAACCTTAGAACTTCTAAATTCTTACTCTATTATACTGAACAGAGGAAACATTTCTGATAGGGGACAAATGTAATTCGCATGTTAGCGAACCATGAAATTATGAACCACAATTAAACTGGCAGCTCCAAAGAGAAGTTATCTTCTATGTCCAATCAGCTCAAGAGGAAATGCTCTGGGTTCTCCCTCTTAGGAGAGTAAAGGGGATATGGATATAAAAATAGGATTTTTTCTATAGGTGTCCTGTCCCTATGCTGCCTCTGGTGATGCACTGGACTTATTTTTAGCCCTTATGTGTTTTGAGATATGTTGTTATTGTTTTTATTGTTATGCTTTTTGATTATTATTATCATTAATCTTGGGAGCATTATGATTTCCTTATTTAATATTAGCAACTCAGAGCTTTGGGGGCGAAGTGGAACATAAATATTAGTAAATTAATAAAATAAATACATATATAATAGATCAATGAAAGAGACTTAACTCTGCAAAGATGCACTGATCGTGGGTAGTACCACTAGTATATATGCCATCAACATTGAAACATTTGCTCAAATGTCTTTGAGGTCTGATATTACAGCACTGATACCCACGGATGAAAATATCAGCCTCGCCTGACAGATTTCCAAATATCATCTCAGTGTTCTAGATTTTAAAAAAATATTTCAACCCCTTTTGCTTAAGAAATGGTTCCTGCAACCTTTCTTACTATTTAAAGAAAGACTTTTATGCATGCATGTTTCCATGTGAACAACAATCCTGATGCTGCAGAGTCCCAATAGCATGCAAAGACTTCCTCTGGCAAATAGTAGCACTGCAGCAGAATCTGCAGTGAAGATGAATGGAGCTAAAATAGCATTCTGATAGCACATTCAAAGCCCCACCAACATCAGTGTTGCATTTACATAAAGAGGGGCAGGTCTGTTATTATAGTGCAGTGATTTTTATGTTGACCTTTTTGACTACCCTTGACTTTTTAATCTACCCTAGTGGATACTACTGCAGCACCATATATGCATGCCTTAAGGAAGAGACTAGTACATATGTTTGATTGGGTTCTTATGCTACCAAAATCACCCTTGTGAACTGTTGATTTCAAAATTTCTGTCCCTACGTGAGTCTAAAGTCAAGTTTATGCAGAATTTATAGTTAAATCTAGCAACAGCAAATCAAAGCCAGTGCTAAGTTTCTGTTTGCCCACTTAGGAGATACAATGATTGAGCATTTTATAGATGAGAAAAGTAGATATGAGATCAATTCCCACAACTGAAATTCTGACAGTGATAATACTAGCAATTACTCTACATTTGGTCCACAAACTCCATCTTGGGACTGTGTTATTTATGCATTATGAGTGCTTTTAGACAGCTTCAATAATTTAAATTAAAGTGGTTTACAAGCAATAATATATAAAAATATATGAAAAAGGATCGATATATTGAGCAATGAAATACAAGCAATATTATATTACAATATTATAATCTTTAAATGGTATGTCATTAAGGGACAGACATTTATCACATAGGTAATTCTAACAAATCTAGAACTCTAGCAAATCTCCAAATACATGTTGAAAAAGCCACAGATTTAATAACTTCCTGAGTATATTAAATGATATTCATCAAGCATAATCTATTGTACTTCCCAAGTTGTAAAGATTTTAGCAAGGGCTCTCTGCAGGCATACATTTTAGATCTCATGGGAGGTGCAAAATTTAGATTGCTAAGGCCCTAAGCTACATAAAGCTTGATTTAAAAGTTAGATCAAAAGATCTCAGAATGGTACACACTAAAAAGAAAAGAAAATATATATGGTCCTTCAGGTTCAAAGAAGACACATTGTTTTCTGTAGTCACAGTCTGGGAGCGTAGAGTCTAACCCAAAGGAGTCAGTTGAAATTCATTACTGTAATAACTGTAGGTGTTATTCTGTGAAATCACTCATGGTTTTCTATCAGTTTTTGACAGTGTTTGTCTTCAAAGCTGGTGAGGCATCATAGCACAAGGGGCGCCAGTGTCTTTTCCCAAACTCTAGTACACTTTAGAGCAACTAGTGGGGCATATAGCAGTCATCCATTCTTATATAAAATGTCCCACCCATCTTATCTGGGCCCTGATAATCAGGGACTCAATGCTGATTTTTTTTTTTTTTTTGCAAAAAAAGAAAAAAAGGATGGAGTAGAGAGTGTACATGTGAAACTTCTCCAATTGTTTGATATACTTTTGGTACAGGATCCAGGACTCAAATCCATATAGAAGGGAAGGGGTAACCACAGCTCTATGAACATTTAGCTTTGTGAAGATACAGATGTTGTGTTGATTGAGCACACTAGTATGCAGCTGCCCCAGTGTCTTGCTGGCCTTCTGATCCTGGAGTCAATTGTTGTGTCCAAAGACGTATCACTTGAGACAGCGCTTCCCAAATATTTGAAACTGTTTACATCTGTCATATGGTTATTCTCAGCAGGGATTTTTGGTTCTATAGGGTATTTGGCAAAAGCTGAGAAAGTATTTCAGTCTTGTTCAAGCGCATAGTCAGGCCAAAGAGCCTTTTAATAACATATAAAACCATTTTAAAATTACACACAAAAATTTGATAAAGATTTTAAAAACTATATTAAGCATTATAGCTGCATCAAATTCTAAAAGCTACACCCCCTCCTCCAAAAATCTGAAATTTTGTGGGGCCCAGCCAGCACAGCCAACTGTGAAAAATATCTAGGCTATTACTTCTCAATCTTGGCAGCTTTAAGATGGGTGAACTTCAACTTCCAGAATCCCACAGCCTTGCTTCACTGGGTGTTGAAGTCCAACTATCTTAAATCTGCCAAGATTGAGTTCCCCTTCATGATTTTTCCTAAATGCCCAAATAATCATACATAATGATATTTTTTTAAAAACATAACTGGCAAATAATCCAAAGTTCTTTTACACATTTAATTTCAGTAAGTTTCTGACAATCCAAAACTTAGCCCAGGTTTTATCTGAAGTACGTCCATTCAGACTTGTTGAAGGTGTTTCTGCATGATAACAGAGCACAGCCAAGGGATTGAATGAAGCTTTTCTGTTTTTTTCTACTCATATATTTTATGGGTTAAGAAAAAAAGAAGACATGATTAGGCAAGTATGGCAAATCTCATAGGTTTCCTTGAACAAAATTGCCCCTCTGTTCATTCATCTGAAGTAATTTGAAGCCTCCTGTATTTTTTGTATAATCATACCAAAAAAAAGCAGACACATTCTGATTAAATTGCAGCATATTTCTTCCCACCCCCCAAATTAAATTACCTTGGAACATATCAGTGGCTAACTCTTATTACTTTGTCCATACCAGATTTTGTGATTTTTGCTTTATTATAGATTTCTCTCCACATTTCGATACTGTAGACTAGTTACTTATGTGTAAGATGAATCCTACAGAAGAAGTTAGATAGACCTTGATTACACAATAAAAGCATAGGATATCTTTTGAGGGATAGTATTTCCTTAGTAAGGATAGGCAGTAATAAAAGTGAAAACTCCATTTTGCCTTGTTTCCTGTCTTGGAATTATTATCATGTAGAAACTTCATTACCAACTTTGTGTTTCTGATGTAAATATTGTTAGGGCTACCAGAGATACTGTAAATCCTTTTGAATAGTGATGCTTTAAATCAACAAAAATATTCAAAGCATGAAACAAAACTTCAAAGCTTCTGTTATTAAAAAGTGCTTATATTTGCATACGGCAATTACTTTATTTGTGCTTGCTAGGACTTCTAATCTAGAGGACACACCTCTCATTGGTTTTCATGCTCCTTTACCTAAAATTTATAATATGCTAGCATTCCCCAAGCAGGATGCCTTCAGAAACTGAAGATTCTGGGAGTTGAAAACCATGAGTGAAATTAGGCCCATAGCCAACAGCTACTAGGCAAGTAGTTATCCTCTCTCAATTTTGCCAACCAGGAAATGATGTACCACACCCTACTTTCATGAATTGTTCTCACATAGAAAAGGAGAGACGTAATTTTAATTCAAAGACAGAAAGCCCGAGGCAAATTTTGCTAATGAAAAATTCAGAACAAATGGCAATCCTTGCAAGTCCTGAAACTGAACAGAATACACACACAAAAGTACACATTTATTTAAATGGCTAGCAATTTAACATAACTGAAATGTTTCAAAGCAATGCAATAATCAATAGCAATCAGAAATTTTGCTCACGTTGTAGTAAAAGGAAGACTGACAGTCAACCAATTCTTCCTTAAGGACATTTTGAAATAGAGTATATATAATGGTAGGGCAGATAGAATGAGAAGGATATTGTCAAACCCATCTTTGATACTTTAATCAGTGGTGGAACAAAGAGAAAACAGGACATTTTTAAAAAAGTAAATATTTGTGAATTTTTAAACAAAGTAGCTAAATCATCTCATCTGAAGAACATAACTATTAGATTTAATACTTCTCTATGTTGTGACACACCTTAGGAACTACGTCAGTCTGCTGTTTTTTTCTTGCTGGGTATTGTACAGAATTATTCTTTTCTGCACACGAGGCAGATTCCTATGCTGCTGGATAAGTCAGTAAGTTACGTTTTGAAGTTACAGGAACATCTGCCACAAATAGTTTTCTTATAGTGCTAATCATGAATTGATGTAAATGTGAAGAAGTGTCAGCCTGTGAAGTAGATCAGGCAGGAAACCCAATCAGATGAGCTAACTCTAATTTATTGTGAGGTTACATTAACAAAATCTTGCGAAAACCCCTCTCCCCTTTACAGCCCAAGAAACTAGGGAGGGTTCCTTCTGAGCTGTTTGCTCCATCCACATTCTTGCTATGGGCTAAGCTTCCTTTTATCTGACCATTCCCTTGGCTGCATCTCTTCTCCCAAGGTCATTCTCACATATCATTACAAGAAGTATTTAAAAAGCAAGCATTGTGTAGGGGTGTTTTTTTTTTTTTAGGATTAGATAACATAGTTGACGAATTATGTCTGCTCTGTAGACTTTAGGTCAACCTTTTCCAAGCTGGTGTATTATTTCAGAGCATTTGCAGACACCAATTTGAGGAAAGTTACTTGAAAATATATTTCCCTTGTTGACCTTTCTACTAACAATCATTTTTGAATCATCTCAAAATAATAGGTGTTAAGGAGTAAAAAAAAGTATATTTATTTATCATTATACTTTAAAATAGGCTTCATATCTTATATTCTTTTTCTAGTCTCAGATTTTAAGCACATATCTAATCAGCTTTTTAAAAACATGTAGCAAACCCTATGTATTAGCTTGAAGTGTGTGTGTCTGTGCGTGATAATGGATATTGTATTTCCCCCCCTCCCCACATTTTAACTCAAAAAACAGAAAGTTATATAATTACACCCTCTCTCTGTAGGGACATTATATCTGGCTCCCAGCAGATGTTAGATGTGAATAAATAACTATTAGCACAAATAAAATAAGATATAGGAAGAGCCAATCTTGCAATCGTATGCTTGGAGTCATTTTTTCCAAGGATATTAGCATTCTAAAAACATTTACTGAAATAAAAACCAGGCCAAGAGAACATATGGCCCTTAGATTTTTCTTAGATGAGGTCATTGTAAACTATGATCTCTCCAAGAAGAATTTTTCCTCTACAGACATTTACACACCATTCTCAGATTTTAGACATGATACACAGAAATTATTACACTCTCAACTCTTTGGATAGTCTCAGTCTTATTCTCTCTATTATATTCTAGGAAAATATCCACAGCTTTCCAAAATGACTAACAGATTGTGGCCTGTACTGAAGCCAACATCAACTTTTATGATTGCTTTTATACACAGGTTGGAGTTTTTTCATGCCTCACACAGACAACATTCCTGTAACCAACACCACTTCCTCCTCTTCCTCCTCCTCCTCCTCTGGTTTGTTGCCAGTCAGCCAGATGTTTAGATTGGATCTGGCATTTTTATCCACCTATCAAGTCCTTTTCAAAGACCTAGAGCAGGAAGATGTTGTTTGATATTGTTAAAGGGCATCTTCATAGGATGTAAGCTGTTTCAAGTAAAACTGCTTTTGCATTTAACTGAAGGTGATGTCCTTCAGATATTCTTTCAATGCCTTTTTTTCTTCAACTGTTTGGTTTATCTGTAACATTCCATGGTTATCTATGCTCCTTGGTAAGCAGAATCTGTCAGTAACACTGCATGAATGAAGGGCAAGATTCATTGTTATTATTATTATTTTTTTGGTCTTCCTATTCAGAGCTTTTAGTTCTGTTTGGGTCCAGCTGTGTGTCTAATGACTGGAATTGCCCATGTGTTAGTTGCCTGGATGATATTTCCTCCAATGAGTTTGGACTTCAAGATCATCTTCACTCTCTTGATGTATTCACTTTTAACCTTTTTCTTCCCTTTAGTGAAGAAGTTCAGTGTGCTTGATGAAGCTTGAAGAATTCTCAGGTATTTGTAGTGATCATCTTGATTATAGACACTTGATGTTGTTTCCATAGGGCATCTTGATTCCTTCTGTTTTCACTAATTTTATCCTGTTGATGCCCAGGCTGGAACATTTATCCAGTTCAAATTCCATTGTGATATCTTGGCTGTATATACATATAGTGGAGCAGCTATTCTATTTCAGATAGTGTTTTTCCATATAACTTCTGATTGTCTTTGTAAAGGAGATGGGGTAGCCTGCCAGATGTTGGATAGCCATGGCCTGACCTGTTCAGTATTATTGACAGAGGAATCAATGCAATAACAAACAGTAGTGGTGACATCAGTAGTGAATTCTCCCAGTCAATCATCATTGACAAGCAACTGTATCTTCCAATATGCCATCAATCTTTATACAAGGTTTCTGAGGTTTCTACTGATTTCCATTATCTCTAAGCACTTGATTATTCAATCATGTGGCAGTGAGTCAAATGCCTTCTTGTAATCATGTCACATTCAAGTCAATCTTTTTTTTCTCACAGTTTTCCAAAATCCTCATCTCAACTAGAAGATGATATTTTGTTTTTCTGTTGTTTCCATTCTGCTTAGGTGGAAGTTTTTTTTTATTTTTTAGATGCTATTCATTGCATTAGCTATCATATCAGTCAGTAACTTGAAACTTATGGGATGGTGGCCAATTAGTCTCTGGTTGACTGGTGTTTCATTATCAGGTAGGTTTAGACAGAAATTAACTTATATTCAATTTCACCTTCTTCAGTATGTTATTAAACGATTTGGCAACAAGTAGGTGAATGACAGACAGATGTTTCAACCAAAAGCCATGCAGCTCATCTTCACCTGGTGCTCATCAATTCTTGATCTTCCTTGCCCTTTTCTCCACCACTTCTAGTGTTATTACAAGTTATTCCATTTCAGCTTTTTTCCCCCTTCCCCACATACTTTATCCAAACTGCATTCTTATATTTGGGGGGGGGGGGGCGTTTGTCCCATAACTACACTGTTTCTTCTTTGTCAGTCTTCTTTGTTTGACTTATTCATTGCATTCCATCCATTAAGGAATTGGTAGAAACATTTCTGATTCAACTGAAATTGGAGATTCTGCATATAGTGTGCAATTCAAACTTGTATCTGCTGATCTTCTTGGCTACAGCTTTTATTTGCTGCTTGTTTATTCCAGTGCTTCCTTATCTTCCTATTTTGTAAGTAATAATTCTTGATCAGATATTCTTCATCAGAAGTTCCATTTGTGTGAATAGTGGGCGAACAAACACACCACTTGTGTAAATGGAGCTGCTTGTGCCTCTCCCTCCTCCGTCCTGTCGGTCCACAAAGCTGGAAAGGTTGGAAGAGCCATGGTTTAGTGGAAAGTTCAAAATATTATTCTTGTGAATTTTCTCTGCAAATTTACTAATAAGAAATGGTCAATTTTGTGATGTCTGGAAGGAATTTTGAAAGTGGTAGGGCACTCTCGGCTTATTGAGCCTAAAATAAATTCTTATAGATCAGCAAAAGGAATAAATCCAATATAAATATAACTAACATTAGAAGCTAAAATGAGGAATAAAGTTATAAATTGTACTATCACATTGATAACAGCTGTCATAAGTCATATTTTGTAAAAATGGCAACTGACAAACAAGATGTCATAATGAAAAATATATTACTTCAAAATCTGCATCCACCTAATTTGAGGGTGCAGGAAGACATGGAGGAAAACAAATGATGACCAAAGAATGCAATTAAAAGCTTAACTAGATGTCCAGACTGACAATAGACTCGATTTCTGTCACAACAGTTATACATCAAGCATAGACAACTATTACTTAAATAGAGAGATATGGAAGGAAGCCCCATTCAGAATGTATGTATTGTTACATAGATGTATATTAAATTTAATATACATTTAATAATATAATTAGGATGTCATAAGAACTTTTTTAAAAAGAAAAAAAAAAGAAGGGACATAGGAATAATTGTAAACTCTCAGGCACAAGGAACCAAAATGACATGATATGCTATTCAATTACTTTTTTTAATCACAGCATGCCTATCTACAAGAATCTCACTAAACTGACTGCCTTCTCACTAAGCCTTCTCTTGAGAACAGTCAGTTAAGCTTCAGGGGTTCTGGGGGAGATAAAATCTGTGCCACTTTCTGTTGTGCCAGGACTAAGGTCACGCCCCCCCCCCCCGTTCATACCTCTTCCCCCTCTTGTTAGAGATTCCACTCCATAAGCAGATATAAAAAAGGGCAAATTGTTTCATTTTAAAAAGGTTGTAATTCTTTTTTCTATCTGTTTTTCAAGGAGTAAATTCCACTGAATTCAAAACTCTGCTCTGTATAGCATTCTGAGGATGAAGATGCATGAATATATTCAAGCACATCTTTTAAAAATCATTGATTGTTAACCATCCAGAGATGGCAAGCATCATGCTCTCATGCTCAGTCTGCATTAACATGACTTTTACATTTGTAGGGCAATGTCAACAATTTGGTGATTAAAAAAGAGGTCAGAGAGGCAAACCACTGCAAGTCATTCAGCCAGAGACTTCCTCTGTGTTTAATACTTCCCATCTGTAAAATCCTAGCCTTGTGCTCATGGGTGACGTGAGACTATATGAATTCATATTTGTACAGAACACATAGATTATTTTGGATTCCCTAGCAAAGACAAGCAATGATTATTATTATTTCCATGGCAATAAGCAGTTCTATCAAAAATACAATGTTATGGTTTAATTTTAATTCAGTCGCCAACAGACTGAAAGGTTTAATCAGAAAGAACAATTTTTAAATTAAAAACTTACCTGTGAGGCAGAAACATTTTTTAGAGTGAACATTTTATTTCTATTTTTAGCTGGCAATATAAATGCATAATGTCATGCCCCTGGTGGAGACTGACTCTGAGGAAGAGGAGGAACAGCCAACAGGGAGTGGAAGTGTGGCTCCAGAGGTGGTGGAGGAGGCTGGGGAAGGGCAGAGGCCAGCTGAGCAATCAGAGGAGGCTCCAGGCCCATCCCCTATCCATCCTAGGGCACGCAGGGAGGAGAGGATCAGAGAAAAGCGTGGTCTACTTGGGAGGAGAGGGCCATGATCCTCCTTATGGGTTGCAGCTGTGAGCTCTGTATAAGAGTTTGGAACTGCGTGTTCACAGACACTGGAGTCAAATTAGTGTTTTCCTTGGATGAGGTTTATCTTTGTTAGCGTTCTTCCCATGGACTCTCCCAGGTTATCTTCCTGGAATGTGTGATTAATTATTATTATTAATAATTATTATTATTAATTAATTGGTTTGCCTTGGAACTCTCATCAATGCGGTTTGTTTTTGGTTTCCTTTTGCTTCATTATCTACTTTTTGAATTTAAACTGTGACTAATAAAACAGCGAAGCTAAGTTGAAGGCATTACAAGACCTTGATTCATGTTTTAGTTTTTGTGTTATTTTTGAGACACATAACTTCATGCTGCATGTGAGTCAGGGGCTTCCTGTAGCTCAAAGCCATGGCACGCCAAGAACCTCTGAGCCACAAAGCCCTCTTTCCCTGGGTTCCCTGTGTTCATGCTGTACTGCAACACCCTCAAAGTCCCATGTGGCCTCCCTAAGTAAAGAACTATCTATAGAAGTGTCCTTTCAGATGCCAGGTTTCTTTCATAAATGAAGGCCTGTTTGGTATGCAAATGGAGGCTCTAGGCAAGGCATGAAAGAAATTGGCACAAAAGACAGTGATGTGAAAGATGACCCCAGCCAATACAATAGGATTGCATACTGTGGCAGTGACAGCAGCAAGCAAGTCCAAGCCAGGCTGGAGGGAGGGGGTCCAGGTGTCAGGTGGTACAGTGGGGGAGACAGGAAGCTGAAAGATGAGTGGGCCTAAATATGGATGGGCAGAGTGGGCCTGAATTTTGTTCATGTCACCGCAGGCAGCTGCAACAGCCAGAACCTCAAGGTCTGGTAGCAAATCTTTTCATTCAGCACTGCCATCACTTGGAATGTTCACTGAAGAAATAGACATTAAGCGAGAGGTATATGTAATGGTATAGTCTATTTTCAGCAGAGAAAACTTTTGTGAAACGAACTCTACATGCTTAGCATGTAGAATCAATCCATAACAAAACATGCCTGGCTTTTCACATTCTTCATGACATGCTAAATTAGACATCGCCGCTCAACCATAGGACACTTACTGCAGCCAAGACTGGGAGAAATGGGGGAGAAAAATATATTTGAAATGCTGCTGCTTTACTTGTGGTAACAGGGTGTCAGCAACCACATTCATGTGTTTTCTTTTTAACTATGCCATTTTCTAAAGTCACGTACCGAATCTCCATGCCTCATTTAACCTGGAATGCATACAAGCTGCATGAACTTGTGTTTTTTTTATATCAAGTAATTATCCCAGGAAGAATAGGAAGTTCTGTGTTTTATATGAGTTGTTATATTTAAGCACATTCCTTCATTTAAGCTCATATGGGGACAGAAGATGTTTATACATTTCTTTTAAAGACAAATATGCCGAAGCAGATGACAATTAAAAAAAAGAATACTTGTTTGCGTATAAGAGATTTGCCTGGAATTTGGGTCAGCAGAATGTTCTGAGGCCTGCAGAATTGTTGGTCCTATCCCTGCACTTTCCCCCTTCAAACCAGTGGGATTCAATTTTTTTTTACTACTGGTTCTGTGGGTGTGGCTTGTTGGGTGTGGCAGGGGAAGGATACTGTAAAATCTCCAGTCAGAGGTCATATCTGCCGGTTCTCTGCACTATTCAAACTTTCCACTGCCAGTTCTCCAGAACTGGTCAGAACCTGCTGAAAACCACCTCTGCTACCTACCTATCTATTGCAACACTGAAAGCAACAAAATCATAAAAATATATATCTAATCACAATAAAAGTACAGGTTATGACTAAAAGATAGGGAGAAGGGAGTGGAATGTTCGAGTGGGGAGGTGGGATCTGCTATTGATACATCGGCCACCTCAACCATGATACTTCTCCATTGGGGCTCCAAGCCAGGTCTTCAGGCCCCTGTGGAAGTGTGGGGAACAGGAATACAGTAGCCTCTTCCCCAAGTGTGTGATGCACCAATTGATACTATTACTGCCTGATGGGAACTTTCCATTATTTGCTGACATGGATTCTTTTAGAATTGATCTTTCCAATTGCAATCTTCAAGGCACCATAGGCACTCTGATTATAGTATGTACTCTCAAAATCATATTGCCTTTCCAACTGTTTTACTGTAGTTTTTTCCTACAGTTTTATTCTGGTACAACCTTCCAGTGTTAGAATTTTATTTAATGAATAGGCTTTCTTTTATGGTTTTTGCCAACAGCTTTCATTCTTCATTGTTTAATTATTCCCTTTTGTGGTATATCTTGTCATTTTCAAAATATACATCATCTTATGATTAATCAATCAAGTTGTCATGCTCTACCTATTTGTATATTTTAATACCAGATGCCATGCTTTAGGTGCTAAATGAGATCATTTGCCAATGTATCATCTTTGACTTTGTTCATGAAAATAACAGCATCAAGTACATCCAGGCAGAACTGGGAGCCTGGTATCTTGTCTCTATGATTAAATGAGAAGAAAAGTTTGAGACTGGGTGGAAAATGAATGAAGTGTAAACAATGAAAATAGCTGTAGGTTTTGTGAAAGCAGCAAGGCCAAATTTTCTGAAAGCATATTGAATATTATACTACTGAAGTTTTATACTGGAGTTTACACTTCCTCCAAGCATTCCTCTTAAGAAACAGAATAGCTATTCAGAAGGAAGTGTAACTTTAACAGGAAGAGAACCAATTAGTGGATACTGTGGCAACACCTCATATTTTAATTGTATACTTTTTACAGTATTTAAATTCCTCATGAGGAAATGGAATTAGCTCTCAAAACTTTTTGGTTCATGCTATAGTAAACCTCTCAAAATATTTGCCCTGTTAAATTGTGCTACAGTTGTGTTTCAAAAGCTTGGTAAGAAACTGAAATACTACTTGTATGTCTCAATTTTGGACTATGGGGTGATTAATTTTTGAAAACAATTTTTAAACCCCTTCCTCCCTTCTCTGCTTCAAACAAGCATATACAGTAGTTAGGTTATAATATGACATCTGAAATAAAGACTGCATGAAATATAAGAGGCATCTAATTTTTAAAAAGGTTAGTTGCAAAATAGATTAGGAGGAATTTATAACTGATTCTGCCACTATAAGTATTATATTTGAATGGTTGGATATATTTTAATTTGGCAACACAGCACAATTACTCCATTCTGGCCTGATTTTGATATGCTGGAAGATTAATTAGATACGCATAAATGTTAAAAGTCTGCCTGCCTCCCTTCCCTGCCTATCTACTTACCTACCTAACTACCTACCTATCCGTTCATCCACCCATCTATCATTTATCTATCATCTATCTAACTCAATCTCCTGCATTTTTAAAATTTACAATAACTAGAGATATCAGCATCTCTTAGTAAATAAAGGTAAAGTAAAGGAAAAGGCTCCCCTTGCACATAAGTGCTAGATGTTTCTGGCTCTAGGGGGCAGTGCTCATCTCTGTTACAAAGCCAAAGAGCCAGCGGTGTCCGAAGATATCTCTGTGGTCATGTGGCCAGCATGACTAAACACCGAAGGCACTCAGAACGCTGTTACCTTCCCACCAAAGTGGTCCCTATTTTTCTATTTGCATTTTTACATGCTTTTGAACCACTAGGGATTTGAATCACTGAACCGCCGACTTTTCTGATCGACAAGCTCAGCATCTTAGCCACTGGGCCACCATGTCCCTCTTAGTACTAGTCATATACTATTGACTATTAACACAAAAAATGACTGCTCTTCTGCCCTCTTTAAATATCAACTCTGTTAAATCCTCAAGAAATAATCACAACATAAGCTTTCCATCTTACGGAAATATAAGTTCATGTGTTAGTTTTAATCTTACTTTTTAAAAACATGATCTTCAAATACTTTCCTACGCCTGCTTAGGGGCATTTATCCTTTGCCAGAATGGAGTATTTTAGAACTCGGCTACAGCACCATTATAAAAATGAGTTTTGCTACAATCTTGAACAAAGCAAACAGTAATACAAACTTTCTGATGATAGAAGCAATTTAAATAAATCTGATGTTGAATGATGGGGAAGAATTTATCCCTGTCCATTGATATAATGCTTCATTGTCTACAGGAAATGAGAACTATCTTTGAAAATATTTCAAATATTTTCTGAAAGGCGTAAATTTAGCCCAAATATTTCTCATCCATGCACAGCCATTGTTTTCTATAGTATATGATTACTGGCAACTCTTGGTTTTTTAAATTTCTAACTGGGAATGTTAAAAATTTTAGTCAACGCTTTATTAAAAAGTATCACACTAGAAAGAATAGCTGACAATTAGTCTCCAAAGATGTTTTCTTTAAAGCACAGAGATTAAACCTCTGAAGCCATAACAAATCTGTTTTTGTCATTAACATTCTCATTTTTGTTCCTTTCTTTTTAATTCATAGATTATGATCATAAGATGAAATATTGCTTAAGGATGAAAATAAAGACTTTGGGGCTCCATAACAATATTTACTAATTTTTGTTTAAAATTATCTCCTCTTGCATGGATATAGAATATTCTTAGAATACTCTCAAGTTCATTTTTATTGTGGCAGCTATACAGTTGTGGAATTCATACTTGCATAATCAGAATATTTCACAGATGAAATATTTTTAAAGAAAAATTATATAAAAATAAGTTTGGGTTCATTTCGGCAGCTTGCTGCTGAAATTTGCCTCTGCTGTTACAGGTTAGGATTTAAAGTACTAAAAGTTAATGATGGAAACTTTAGCTTGTATTTCTCAAACTTCTGGTTTCTTAAGCGCACACATGCACAAATATTTTAAAGGCCTTTGTTATACAGCATGAGTATCTGACCAAAATAGAAAGTGGGGGAGAGAATGATTCCAAGTGGCATAAGTCTATACAAAAATACAAAAAGCTTATTTGCTTGCAGAAAGCTGCCTTAAATACCAACCATTAGATTAAAAATACCTGCAAGCTGGAGTTACAAATCAGGCAGGGTACCAGAGCACCTTGAGGAATTAAAATAGTTAAAATGCAATGATAACTATTAGCAGCCAACTCTTGCTCATAAAGTGAAACCCTTTAGCAGAGAGGTCATTTAAGCTCTCCAGAAAGAGAACACCCAGGAGAAGCAATCCTTAGATCTATTTGCACCACTTAAAGATACCAGCTGGTCTCACTCATCTCTCAAGATATCCTAAGGAAATCATCCAGATTTAAGGAAAGGTCACATGCACCCCAGAAAGTCAGTAAAAAAATCAGTGCCAAGCTTGCATCCTGCCTCTTGGAAGTACACCCCAAAAGGACAGTGCCAGATACCACTAAAGCAGTGAAGGAAGACCCCCTCCTCAGATAGAAAAAGAAACCATGTGGCAGGAAAAAATTCAAACACAATACAAATAATTAAATCAAAACAGTAGCTGTTGCTTGTTAAACCAATTACCAGAACAAATAGACACAGGAACTACCCAGATTTCTCAAACCAGTATCTTTTCAGAAACAGAGATTAATCTTTTTCCTTCCAAACAAAGCTGAATAGGGAAAATTATCTCATCAATAAACACAGAATTAAACGTCACCAAGCACAGAATTAAACTTCACCAAAAACCAGTTTTAGACCAAAACTCAGAAAGGGTATGTAAACTCATGTTTGAATGTCAATCTTTCTAGCTAGCCAGGAAGAAGTGTTTCCAGGGGAGTATTTTCTCCCGAAAGCAGTGTAAAAAGCTTAAAACCACCCTTCCCTTTAAGAAAGTATCAAGAAAGAAAGAAAAACCCATCCTTCAGAGACAGTAAGTCTAGGCATACTGCCAAGAATGTAATAAGGGTGGAAAAAACCAAAAGATTTCTTCTAACTACCAGTAGAATCCCACCCCTGTTCGAATCCCTAGCACCGGGTAATGGAGTGAGCTCCTGTTACTTATCCCAACTTCTTCCAACCTAGCAGTTTGAAAGCATGTAAAAATGCAGGTAGAAAAATAGGGATCACTTTGGTGGGAAGGTAACAGAGTTCCCTGCGCCTTTGGTGTTTAGTCATGCTAGCCACATGACCACAGAGATGTCTTCACACAGTGCTGGCTCTTCAGCTTTGTAACAGAGGTGAACACCGCCCCCTAGAGCCAGAAACAACTAGCACGTATGTACAAGGGGAACCTTTACCTTTACCTAATAATGTGTCACACTAGTCCATATTGTTCTTTGAAATAATATTTTCCCAGCTCTTCTTTTAAAAGTTGCTTTTCATTGTACCACCTGAGTAATCTAAATATTGTGTTTCTGTTCCTAGAAATAGCAATTTTTTGCACTTCCCCAAAGCTTTCTAAACTCTAGAATAATGGATTATCAGTGGTCTCCTGAAATTTTTTTTCCAGAAAAACTTCTTTTTTTAAAAAAACCAAAAGCTCTCGAACTGTGAAAAATGGTAAAAAATCCACTTCTGCTTCTTTGTTAATATTGTGCCACGGCCACATCTATCATTCCTGCCTTTGAAAATACTATACATTGTGTTGCCTACAAAATAGTGCTGGTTAATAATGCAGTCAAACAAACAGCTGATTAATGAAGAATAGGGAAGTATTATTGATGTTGATATTGCCAATATATTTCTATGTGTACATGCAGATATGTTTCAGTGTATTCTGCTGTCCAATATGGTCCTTCCACATCTGATAATTGTGCCTTTGATTTTTCCTGCCCATATTTAGGACTTAGCATCTCTCCCTGTTGAAATTGTTCTCTGTGATTTCTGCCAAACTAGAGTTTTCGATTATGGATTGAAGAATGTAAGTAAGTACAATATTTTTACATGTATGTTATTATTATAAGTTCAGTTTCATAGAAGTAGAAATAAAAATCATGTTATGGCAGTTTTAATATTAACTCAGAAATATTTGACTCAATTGATTAAAAAAAAACCTACCTCGCTAAAAGAACTTTTCATTAAAAACACACGACTCCTAATAGCAAAGGGAAGATTGAAGGAGTGGGCAATAGGAATAACATTTTCTAGCCCCTCTCACGATATGCATTTGACGGTATAAATCAAATGAAAGGGAAGAAATATGATTATGTATTGCCTAAGGATTTCTTAAAACAGAATCCATAGAGAATAAAGAGCTACCTTGAATTACGGAGGAATGCATATCCATAAATTCATTTCTAGATGTATATATTCTACAAAAAGATCCCCTTTTTTCAGTATGAAAAATCATGTCCAGCAGAAAAGCAGCTACATTTCAGTAGCTTTTGTTGTAGCAGGAAGTAGAAGATTTATTTCATATGTTATTCTATTTTCTAAACCATTTGGATGTCCCTCGCTCACCACTTCAGCAAAATTAATGGTTTCTCCAGAGAGATTTAAAATTCCTTTGTGGGTATACTATAGCAAATAATTATCCATTGCCACCATTTAAAACAGATTAACAAATTACTAACTTATTACATAATATCAATTAGCAAATCTAAAGTAGCTGTTTTATTAACCATTTAGTAACTTGGTTTTTTTTTTTAGAGATTAACATTGCAAATTGCTGCTACAGATATTCCAGGCTCAGGTTGAAGTGAGGCACCTATGAACACACCTGCCAAATTTTCAGCTTACTGGTAACACTATTGTCATGTTCCAAGGAAATGAATGTATTTCTACCCTACTGTCTGATCCTTTAGCTCAACTCTTAACTAGATAAGCCAGTCTTATAAGTGCTTGGATATGGATGGGAGCATTACATCCATTGCTAGAATTATTGCCACTTTTTTTCTCTCCAACTCTTGATAAATTTAAGGGAAGTGATAGAATTTGGTATTTGTGCTTTCAGGATTCAGGTCAAATTATATAGACTATTCAGGTCAAGCTATAGACCATCTATAAATATATATGAAGAATATATGCTAAACCAGGTATTAAAACACCAACAAAAATCAAATCCTACATAAAACAATCACCATCTGCTATTTCTCCTATATCCTTTCCACATTTTGTAAATTGGACAATTTACAACTCAATATATCAATATCAATTAAGCAATCAAAAATAGAATAAGAATAACTTCTTGTGTCTTTCTTGTTATGAATTTCAATGTTGTACAGCAAAGGACAAGCAGAAATTCATAACAAGAAAGATAGGGACACAGGAAGTTATTCTTATTCTATTTTTGATAGCTTAATTGATACTGTCAGTTTAAGAAATGCTATCTTTGATTTGAAATTTAAAAAGAGGCAATTTAAATGTTAAAAGAATGATTTCAAATGGTTAGGAAAAACATGGAAAATATACTTTTTCTTATAATGTCTAGTGTCTAGTGGACCACAATAAATACACTCTATTTATGTGTCTGCTTTTGGGAGCAGGCTTTTGCTAACAACATTTTAAATTGTTATTGTGTGTGTTACCCCCTCCTGTACCTTCACTACCAAACCTTTGTGATGCCACGCCCCCAGTACGTGTGAACTGCTTAAGACAACAGCTTGTAAGAAAATATTCAGCAACCCAAATTAGCCCTGAGAGCAAGAGGGAGAAGAATCAACAGGAACCAGTGGTTCAGTAAGCCAATGTGTTCATATTTAATTGTGTTATCATTGAATTCAGAAAGTAAAATCAGATATTTGGGATAAAAATCTTGTTCCATAGTAGGAGACTCATGATATTTTATAGTTTAAAAACAGAAGATGAAAGTTAAGAAGATGAAAGATGATCAAGCTATTTCTCACATTTAAAAAGTAAGTTCGTCAATCCCATCTTTCTCATAAATCACCATGTGAACTGGACTTTATTTCTAATAGCATTCATCTTATCATGGGATCCACTGTAAATGAAATGCCTGAGATTGCTCCCAATCGACATCATGGCAGAATCTTTTAAAATCCCTAGTGGTGATTACTAATATCTGCAAATTTTATGTAAGTAATCCTGCACTGTCGACCAAATAGCAATAGCGCTTAGACATATATACCGTTTCATAGTGCTTTACAGAGCTAAGTGGTTTACAGAGTCAGCATGTTGTTCCCAACAATCTGGTTTTTTTTTTCATTTTACTGACTTCAGAAGGATGGAAGGCTGAGTCAACCTTGAGCTGGTCAGGATTGAACTCCTGGCAGCGGGCAGAGTCACCCTGCAATACTGCTTTCTAACCACTGTGCCACCATGGGTCTTTTTAAATGTTAAGATATTTGTTAAATCACAAAATCTATAATTTTATTCAGGAGGGAAAAAAAATCAGATGCTGCATGATGTTACTTTACTTCTATCTTGGGCATGCATTTCTGTTCTCTTCTTTACTCCTGCTGATCTTCACAGGCAACATTTATTTGGCTGGGCTTCATTCCACTCCAGACTATGTTTGCACCAGCTGGAAGTGTATTCAGAAAGCAAAAATGTGAGGCAAGAAGCAGAATCTGAACAGCTGTCTAAATACCATGTACTATTTTCCCCCCTCTGCACTGTTACAGAAGATCATTCAGATACATTGAGCACAGTATCCAATGCAAGGAATAATCAATCAATACGTGAGATATTTTCTTGTAACTAATAGAAACATTTTTGCAATAATCCAGTGACATACTTCATAAGCAAGAATGTAGCATGGCTCAGAATGTGAAATAAGGTAGGTGAATCACAAAACTGCACACAAATATCAGGAAAGCAAAGCAAAGTTCTGCTACTTATTTGCACGATACGGCTAAACATTGAGCATATTCTATTGATTCAAACTACACGTAGTCCTCGACTTATGACCACAATTCAGCTCAAAATTTCTGTTGCTAAGCGAGATGTTTGTTAAGTGAATTTCCCCCCATGTTATGGCCTTTCCAGCCACAGTTGTTAAGTGCAATTTATCACTGCAGTTGTTAAGTTAGTAATATGGTTGTTAAGTGAATCTGGCTTCCCAGTTGACTTTCCTTGTCAGAAGGTCGCAAAAGGTGATCAACCTTTTGCAACCATCAGAAGTATGAATCAGTTGCCAAGCAGCTGAAATTTGATCACGTGACCATGGAGATGCTGCAACAGCCTAAAGTGTGAAAAACTGTGATAAGTCACTTTTTTCAGTGCTGTTATAATGTCAGTCACTAGGACTACCTGTATTTCAAAGTATTTAACCCTATACTGCATTTTTATCCAGCCAATACAATTAGATTATCATTCTCCTAGAAATCCATGCTCTATAGAATGTCTGAAATACTTTATATACCTTATTTTCTCACTAGCTTTTGCTCACAGGAATGTTATTTTCAGCAGGTTTTTTGGGTGAAGTCTGCCCTGAAAGAGACTTCTTGGTTTTAAATATCCATTGCCTCTCCTTTAAAGACAAGTAACTGGAATTTCCATTCTCTCTTAAAACTCAGTGATACGAAACAGAATATAAATTTCAAGTACTTTGTATACATTTTCATTTCATTGCATCCTTGTGATTTTGTTGTTGTTCAGTTAACTCAATAGCTTGGTAAACAGGACTGGTGGGGAAATCCAAATATTGAAATAACCATTGGAATTCTATTCAGCTAAGTAGCTTAATGAATGCATTGCTTGTTGTTGTATTTTAAAAACTGAACCCAACATTCTGAGGGACACCATTCATACAGGTGAAACTCGAAAAATTAGAATATTGTGCAAAAGTTCATTTATTTCAGTAATGCAATTTAAAAGGTGAATCTAATATATGAGTTAGACTCATTACATGCAAAGCAAGATAGTTCAAGCCGTGATTTGTCATAATTGTGATGGTTATGGCTTACAGCTCATGAAAACCACAAATCCACAATCTCAGAAAATTAGAATATTACATGCAATCAATAACACAAGGATTGTACATAGAACAATATCGGACCTCTGAAAAGTATAAGCATGCATATGTACTCAGTACTTGGTTTGGGCCCCATTTGCAGCAATTACTGCCTCAATGCAGCATGGCATGGAAGCTATCAGCCTGTGGCACTGCTGAGGTGTTATGGAAAACCAGGGTGCTTCAATAGCAGCCTTCAGCTCTTCTGCATTGTTCAATCTCATGTCTCTCATCTTTCTCTTGGCAATGCCCCATAGATTTTCTATGGGGTTCAGGTCAGGCGAGTTTGCTGGCCAATCAAGCACAGTAATCCCACGGTCATTGAACCAGGTTTTGGTGCTTTTGGCAGTGTGGGCAGGTGCCAAGTCCTGCTGGAAAATGAAGTCAGCATCCCCATAAACCTCATCTGTGGAAGAAAGCATGAAGTGCTCCAAAATCTCATGGTAGACGGCTGCATTGACCCTGGACTTAATGAAGCACAGTGGACCAACACCAGCAGATGACATGGCTCCCCAAATCAACACAGACCGTGGATACTTCACACTGAACTTCAAGCATCTTGCAGTGTGTGCCTCTTCCTTCTTTCTCCAGACCCTGGGTCCTTGGTTTCCAAATGAGATGCACAACTTGCTCTCATCAGAAAAGAGGACTTTGGACCACTGAGCAACAGACCAGTTCTGTTTTCTTTAGCCCAGGTAAGACGCTTCTGACATTGTTGTTCAGGAGCGGCTTGACAAGAAGACCCCATGTCCAGGACCCGTCTGTGTCTGGTGGCTTTTGATGCACTGACTCCAGCCTCAGTCCACTCCTTGTGAAAGTCCCCAACACTTTTGAATGGGCTTTTCCTGACAATCCTCTCCAGGCTGCGGTCATCCCTGCTGCTTGTGCACCTTTTTCTTCCACGCTTTTCCCTTCCACATAACTTTCTATTAATGTGCTTTGATACAGCACTTTGGGAACATCCAACTTCTTTTGCTGTAACCTTTTGAGGCTTTCCCTCCTTATGGAGAATGTCAATAATGGTTTTCTGCACAACTGTCAGGTCAGGAGTCTTTCCGATGATTGTGATTCCTACTGAACCAGACTGAGAGACCATTTAAAGGCTCAGGAACCCTTTGCAGGTGTTATGGCTTAATTAGCTGATTAGAGTGGGACACTTTGAGCTGAGAATATTGAACCTTTTCACAATATTCTAATATTCTAAGATTGTGGATTTGGGGTTTTCATGAGCTGTAAGCCATAATCATCACAATTATGGCAAATTACGGCTTGAACTATCTTGCTTTGCATGTAATGAGTCTGTCTCATATATTAGGTTCACCTTTTAAGTTGCATTACTAAAATAAATGAACTTTTGCACGATATTCTAATTTTTCGAGTTTCACCTGTATATGAGGCCAAGATCCCTCTAAATATAGCCATGACCATTTTTTTTCACAGTTGGAAAGCTTTTTTCATTTTAGAAAGCTGCTTCAGATTTAATTTATAGTTTATTTTATAATTTATAGTTATGTAATTTTTTTTGTGCTTTTGAGTCAGTGCTGACTCTCAGCAACTGCTGTGACAGGTCCCTGCAGTTTTCTTGGCAAAGTTTTTGGAAATGGTTGCCATTATCTGCTTCCTGTGGCTAAGGCAGGCTGACTGGCCCAAAGTCATCCAGTTTAGCTTCATCCTTAGGATGAGACAAGAACTCACAATCTGCTGGTGCCATAACCACTACACCAAACTGGTTCTTCTAATTAGGCAAATTAGCCAGTGATATCTAGAAGACTTACATTTCAAATATGTGTTTATGAAATTTTGTACCCTTAAAAATATGACTAAAAATAATCTATCCTGGAATATTTTTCTACTTAAAAGTGATAGTAAGCTAAACATGGTTTTTTTTTTTTTAAAAAAAAAAACCATTCTACTTCAATGTGTACTTTAAGATAGTGCCAGAAGCTAAAAGAGAGACGTCACTGGCTAACATGTTCAACAAATCAACTGGTGGGTGCCTGCATTATTCACTTCTAGCTTGCTGTAGCAATATCTGCTAGTAGGACATAGGTCTTTTTCTCCGTCATCACTTATATGAAGTATGTCAAATATTTAATGCTGCTATCTAAATATGCAAAAATAATTAGCAAGAAGAAAAAGCCTCTGGAAAATTTACCTCTTTTATGACTTTAGTATTACAATTAAATCATTAAATATAATATTTTGGAATGTTTGTTGATATGAATGCTGACAGTGAATTCCTGAAATTGATAATATACTACTGTACTGTATTTATGAAAACAGGTTTCAAATATTTATTCTAAAATTATTTTATCTAAATTTTCCTCTTTCAAATTTTGTCTTTTTCACATGTATCATATGCTGACAACTTTTTTTCCCCGAGAAAAAGAAAGCTATCAAATATCTATAACAAAAAAATTATTTCAACCCTTAGGCAGCCTTTCTTTTGCTATAGTTCAATTGAGCAGATTCCCTTGCTCAATTGAGATGGCACCACTTGTAGTAGCCAATTCCCATTATCTTATATTAGTGGTGGTCCCTTTGGAACGGATGATGCCCTTAGGTTACTTATACTCTTTGGGTATCACTGGCTCAGCAGTTGACTGGTGTTTGGTTAGTGGACTTTCCATCTAATAGCTTAAAGTAAAGTATACTGTTCATGTATCTGTGTTATTTTTCCTAATGATATGAACAAGCACTGTAAATGTTCTCAGAAGTGAAATATTCTTTTCTACAGTAAGGAGGAAAGCTACTCTCTAGATCGCCCCACTGGTAGAAAGGTGTGCAGCAGCAAGCTTGATGAGAGAATAAAATGTATAGGAACTAAAAGAAATCATTTAGAAAATATCTGGGAGATTCATCTCTTGAACTCAATTGTAACTTGGGTGTTATAATTCAGGCTACATAAATACGGTTGAAAGATGAAAATTTCTCTCAAAATTGTACATATACATATGCTTATTTCGTTTAGTCATACATAGGGCACACAATGATATTACATCAGCCCACTGCTATACAGGATTGCTGATACATTTTGGATGACAAATACTTCTTAAATATTAAAGCCATAATGAGATTACTTTAATTATTTAAACACATCAACAATATTAAAAGAGGGGTGTTAAATAAGGAACAAAATCTAATTACTTCTATATATTCACCACCCACACTTGAAGGATAATAAGTATGAAATGTATTTGAATATAAGTAGCTCGGGTTGGTAGTTGGGCTGTTGGTCTGAGCTCTGAGCTTGGCACAAAAAACATCCACACTAATTTGCATCACATAAAAAGGTATTTGAAGGCCAGCGCTCTGACAGTGAGCACAATTCAAAGTGCCCTGATGATGTCTCCTCAAATGGTGATGAAACGCTTGCAACCAAATTGTCAAACTCAGACCTCAGACCAGCAGCCCAGGTAATCTATGTATCTATGGAGATTCTCAGTCACCCAGGTCATGGTTATTCCAAAGGTGGGGACACCCTTGGGACAAGAATAGCAAGGTTTTCTCTTTATGTTTTTAGTTCTCTGAATAAAGCAAGCAGGAATACATTTACTAAACTTTTATTATTAAGTATCCACTTAATAAAACCATTTCCAGGAAGGCCACCTGAGTAGAATCAAAACAGGCCGTGTCAGAACTAAGGCAAAGCTCTTTAAGTGGACAATGGCCAAGAGCCCGCAATGAAACTGTGGTGCACCAGAACAAATTATAACACACATAGTTCAAGAATGTCTCCTCAGAAAATGTTAAGGTACCATCATGACCACACCAGAAGCAGTGGTCTAGCTTCCTTAGATACCAAATTATAACAAATTATAGCCTTTTGCTTAAATCTGTAATGAAGCTAGCATTTCTGGTGATTATTTTCTGTATTGCAGGCAATATATCTGTGTCCTGGTTCCCAATTGTAGCATAACAGATTTCAAAAAATCCATCCAAAAGAGTGAGGACACAAATCATAGTCTTCCAGCTTCTGTTGTGGCAGCTGGAAAGACCACAATATGATAAAATAATTACAGGATGCGATGTGACATACCAACTCTGCTACTGGCAGACAGAGCTTGATTGTATTAATTCAACTAGGAGCTAGTTAAAAATTCTAGAATAAAATAATAACAATAACAAATAAAATCTATGTTAAAATAATAATTTGGCATTCCATCTGTCAGTAGCACATAAGCAAGAACATAGCCTAAGCTACAACATATTATTTTTTAAACCATGAAATCCTATAGTTATTAGTGTGAGAAAAGGACAACTAGGCCCTAAACTTGGTGTAGGCTTCTGCCTAATTGAAAGCCTCTGCCTCTTTTATTGAATTATTTTTATAACATTGGATACTAAAATGCAACCAGGTAATAATACCAATTTAGTGCATTAATTGTCCAAAATAACTATAATGGATTATTCATCAGGTTTTGATGAATCTTTAGTGCTGCTATACAGAAACTAGCTACCTGTGCCGTGACTACAATCCGTTCGTCTTTAAGCAGCTACTAAAGATAAGCACTGCTAGAACATCCAGTGTAATACCACTTAATTAGATAATGAGAGAAATTTTGCTCAGATATCTGTATAAAAAGAAGGACAAGTCCATCTCCACCTCTCCAAAATCACAGGGACAGGGCCTTTCAGCCAGTGGTATCCTTTTATATTTGTGTTCCAGGATGGCTGATAGAGCCGCATGGGATCATGCAGGCAAAGACTTTACAATTATTTGCTATCTCTAACTGACAGGGTAACAGTATATTTGATAGAATCTGGATCCAGAAACAATGGAGCTTTCTCCAAGTCTGCTTGCCTTTCTAAGAATCCTCTACCAGAGGTGGTATTCAGCAGGTACTGACCAGTTCTGGAGAACCGGTAGTGGAAATTTTGAGTAGTTTGGAGAACCGGCAAATACCACCTCTAACTGGAGATTTTACAGTATCCTTCCCCTGCCCCACCAAGCCACGCCCACAGAACCGGTAGTAAAAAATTTTGAATCCCACCACTGTCCTCTACCCCAGTGGCCCCCCAACTTGTTGGGTACTGGGGATTGGTTTTGTAGAGAGAGATTTTTCTGCAGACCGGAGGGGGTATGGATTCATGTGCTCCCTGCCTACCGAGCTTGCTTGCACAGCTCAGTTTCTGGCATGTCGGGGCTTGTGCCAGTCACAGACTGGAGTTGGGGGGCCCTGCTCTACACTTTGTCTCAGCGTTTGTTTGGCTTGCTCATAGTCCATTTTGAGTATTGAGCAAGGAGAAAAGCCTAGTTTGACAAGGCTGGACTCAACAGCCTTGATCCATGAACAGGAGAATTTATTGTGGAAGGATTGACAGTGCAAGGCCTTGAGGGGGAAAAGGAAATAATACAGATTCTTGCTTCAGGTTTTGTTAATCCTGTCTTCATAGAATATTCAAAGAATGCACCGAGGTTAGGGTAGGCTGGATAAGGTAGTTTTGTGAGGACACGTTTCTATGTTTTTCATTTTAGGATTCTCAAAATCTCAAAAAAACTGCTGTATCATATTCTATTGCTTCCCCAGAAGAATCAGCTTCACAAACCTATCAATAATATGGAGGATATGTCAATATTAAGTTTTTTTATATGCTCCTCTAGATAGCAAAATGATACCATCTTGTTTATTCCTTCTACCATAGATATTTCATGCATGTTAACAGTAAAATAATTTTACAGTAGTTAATTAATTTTAAAGGAAACTATCAATTACTACTAAGTACATGAACATTCCTGTAAACGCATATCTTCCTTAAAATAATTGCAGGTGATTCGGCATGTTTTATAGTGAAGTATAATTGTTTTTGTTTTTTTAATCTTCTTAAATGAATAAAAAAATTTTTTTTAAGCTGATTGGTTTTATGATGATGTTGTTATAATTCCTGCATTACAAATAGTAATCTCATTGGTCACAGATTAATATATTAATATTATGATTCCATTTTTATTGTTTATTAAATTCTGAATCAGAGGTTATATCCACATTTACTATTTAAGATATGTCTGTCCAATGTTCATGCCAGCTTAAGCTCAAACCAGGTTAAAAAAATTCCCAGATGGATTTCAGCTTGACAGTAGTTTATTACCTATTCAAACTTAACAGCAGGTTACCAGGGGTGGGATTCTACCAGTTCGCACCTATTTGCTAGAACCGGTTTTTAATATTCTAAGCAGTTTACGAGAACCAGTTGTTAGAAGAAATTACTGGCCTAATCCTGTAAGGAAGGCAGGAAGGAAATATTCTGGTGTTGCTTACAGAAACTGCCTTTCCGTTAATCCTTATTACATTCTTGGCAGGACTAGACTTCCTATCTCAGGAACTTCTCTGGAGTTTTTTCCCCCCTCCTGTGCTGGTACTTTGCTTGTGTGAAGTGACCATTCAAAGTTACAATGGCACTGAAAAAAGTGACTTATGACCATTTTTCACACTTACGACTGTTGCAGCATCCCCGCAGTCCTGAGAGGCCAGGCGAGGAGATGCATGCCTCGATGTGAGTTATATTGAGTTGGCCATGCCTAGCCAGTCACATGACTACCAAGCCATGCCCACCAACTAAGCCACACCTACAGAACCAGTTGTTAAAATTTTGAATCCCACCCCTGCAAGTTACCACATTCTCTTATGGCTGTTCCAGGTAATGGATTACTAATTACTTTCCTATAGATCAGATTTTCTGGAAAAAGAATAATGGATCAAAAGAGGACCTGCACATGAACCTCTGTTCCAGATTTGATTTGTCTCCCAATAAATGGCTGGAAGATTCATAAGAAAGACTATTAATGTGCAATATTCTTATAGCCTGAACAAAATTTCAGTCCAGACATTCATACATTTTGACTGAGGTACAAAAGAAAGATATGAACTATGGCTCATTTCTATTGGCTTTGCTTGTGATTTTCATATGAGGTTTAAATCCTTGCAAAATGCGGAGAACGTGGGCATTTTATGTTATATTTTATATACACGGTGCATGAAGGAATCATTAAGCAACAAGCCCAATACATTGATGATTGGACTCACTACATAGCTGGAGTTTTTGACAATATTTAGCTTGCAAATTTGTGCACAACAATTTAAACTCAATGGATTTAAAGTGGATACACAACGTTAAATCTAACTGAAAAATACAACCAGTTTAATGTCTGCTCCTTTCAATGCATTCTGCTAAAATATATTATCCACAGAAGGAAAGGCAGATGGTCTGTTACTAATACTCAGCATTTCCCCAGATAGCTACATCTTGCAAATGAATTGCAGATTTTCAGACATCTCAGTGCACAGAGCTCATCTCACTATTAGATATTCGTTGGCCAAAACAGGCCATTAAATGGATTGACAGGCAAACTAGATTTTTGCTGTATTGTTTTTTTCTCATTTGATGTGATGGACAGGTCATGCAGATGCCAAAGAAAGAAATAACTTCCTTCCATCAACCTCGCCAGGATCTTAATTAAAACACTGCATTGATAACATAATGCAGTAGTTACACCTGAATCAAACATGTTGTGGAAACATTTGGAACCCATGTGAACTGTTGCTGGCAAATGTTATGATTATTCCAGCTGATGCAATT